>NC_141618.1:34706280-35011835 GCF_047967505.1 Dipteris shenzhenensis | reverse complement strand
AAATATAAGACACATTTATTCAATGACCAATTCTATAATTTGTTACTTTTTATTTTTCTAGATTGAAAGGTACTTTTGATTTTGTAGAAGGAATTGAAACAAGTACTTAGTCCTATCTAGCATACATGTTGGTGCACAATTAAAAGGGCAAGATGCAACTTGCTCGAGCATGGGATGTGTATGAGGGCTTGAACTTGCACGTTGCATGGAAAGAAGAGACTTTGTTAGGTGACGTGGAAGGTTGAATCGTTTAAGTTTCTCTCCTTCACATTTTCTTTGATACCTATGTCAAAAACAGGTTTTACGAAACGGCGTTTCTTCAAGAAATGAAGAAACGTCATTTTTGTTTCCTGCCACGAAACGGCCGTTTCGTGCAACTATGTTACCTATGATGTTGGATGTAACCAGTATCTATATAATGACACTCTCTCAATGAATAAACAAGCTTCATTGTTCATCTTGTTGTCTCTATCTTGTCACCATGCTTCTCCACAGAGTTTTGATCTATTCATGACTGCTACTTGGCTATGATCTATGGGTGATCTATTCATGACTACTACTTGGCTATAGTTGCTACAAATCCAATCCAAATTTTATACATAGCTAGAGTAGAATGGAACTTTGGCTAACTAGTAGGGAGGAATGTCTCACCGAACCCCACAACTATCGCTACTCAAAAGCAGTTTCATGGTACCTGGTGTCTCCATTTGCCCAAAGTTCAACGTGCATCTGTTTTTACATATGTGTGTGTGCGCGTGCACGAGGGTGTGCGTCCGTGGGTGCGTGCATGTGTTAGATGTTTTGGAGAATCTAAGCATGTATCTCTAGCTCATAACTCAATCTCAAACACCATGTTAGAACAAGAGTGACCTTGCATCAATCACCAACCTTGATCACCAAGTCATGTAAGGCGGATGATGATACTCCACACCACCTATCTCGCTTCAAAGGTGCAAACACACATAGGTAGAGAACACACTGAATCTTTCCATCATTTTTAAGACAAAGTCCATGCCTACCCTATCGTAAGTTATGCAAAGGTTTACTAGTGCTGAGCATGAAGCCCTTATAGTCATCTGAGAATCTAAACCACTTTCTAATTCGCTAATCATCTTTAATTTGGCTCATAAGCAACTACAACATTCTTCTTTCAAAGGTTGAAAGCTAAAACCGAGATGCAATTGAATCCAGTGTCATAAGAAACATTTCTAGAATGTTTCTAGATTTTGCTAGGTGTTTCTTCTAGAAATGGGTTTTTAAATGTATTTTATATGAATGATATATAAAACATAAATAATTATCTTTAGATTCTCTCCCTCTCTCTAAAAAGAGCTCTCAAATACACATATACAAATTGAACACTCTCAACCTGTACTAGGGCGTTTCTATTATGCTCTAGCCGAGGTAGCATGACCTCGGAAGAATCAGTCGACATTTCCCTTAAAGGATCTATCTTTGTAATATATTTGTTTGCGCTTCATGTAAATGATCGGGAGGGAATTAATGTCAAGGTCCTAGGTGAGGGCTGATAGCACCAGACTAGGTAGATCTAAGGCCAAGGGCCTAATGCAAAGATTGTGCCTAGGGGCAAAGGATTGAATGCATCCCAAGAGAGGGGTGAAATGTTGCATTAGGAAGGCCCTATATGGAAGACATGTGGCATCTAGATCTATCTAGGGAGTTGGGGCTTGTTGAGGCTAGAGAGAGAAGAGAAGGATTTCACGTATGGTTTTTTTGATCGGAATTTGTCTGTCTACTCGTTAGCTTCAGCAAGATTTGGCTGGGAGGATATTCATGGTGCTGCTCCCATGATCTGCAGTAGAAATAAGATAGCTAGTCTTAACATTTGGTATCAGAGCCCAAGGCTACGAATTGGAGGGGACTGCACGACGGATAGGCAAGGAATTAGACCTTCACGTGATGGACAGAGGGGATCGATGATAACGGGTGACGAAGAACTTGGAGGGGGCTACCCGTGACGACGGGTCGCTAGTGGTGGTCCTCCTGCACCGCTATCAGGACTTTGCTGTGGGGTGACGATTATTCGTGGCCTCCGGTGGAAAAAGAACCTTCGATGTTGATAGTCTGTGACTGACGCAGATCAACGGAAAGCCCAAGGGAAGGTGCTAGGAGCGTGATTGCGACGGAAAGTGGGGCATAGTTGGAGCGGACAGTAGGCCTGGAGCATAGGTAGCGAGGCGACGGGCTGACCGCAACGACGCTGCGACGTGACGACGAAGTTACTGACGATGCTAGTGATCGATGACGCTCTCGTAACTACAACGGAAAGGAGGCCCTTCGATGTTGATTGCCCGTGACGACGGACAGCAGGAGCTCGTGAGCGGGGAGACCATTTGGCTTGAATAGCCCGACAGACAAAGAGAAAGAGTGCCTAACATTTGATAGTTCGTGACGGTGCCAGATCAACACAGAGCGCTAGTCGACGGACAAACTGGACGAGCGTCAAACCATCAGCCTAACACCGTTGGGAGCGAAAAGGCAACACAGAACAGGCTGGTGGCCCGCAGCTTGTACATCAGCTGTGATTGCAGACTGGTCGCAGGAGTGCGAGAGACTGTTGGCTAGAATTGCATGGAACCAAGAGGGAGGTGACAAAACCGTTGATGACCAGGGAGCTCTCTTCGACCTCCATTAGTTTCGTGTTGTTTTTTTTTCTCCTTGATTTAGTCGGGTGATGCTCTACTTTCATAGATAGGATCTTGAGAGCAATCAGCCTGCATGAGGCTTTGATGTTGTAGCAGGGACAGATCATGCCTGTGCATATGCCTATGTGCTACAGTTTGAGTCAGTTTGCAGGAGCTTCCCTAGGATAGGGAAAAGCGCCATCTGAGATATATGCCTGTGTTAAATGCATGATCAGTGTGAATGTGGGATTGCAGGAATTCCCTAGTATAGGGAATTGTGTCAGACTGTTAGTACACTGAATTGTGTTAGCTTGTAAATACAGCATTCTAGCGGTGTTTTTAAAAAAAAAAAATCAAAACAAAACAAAACAAAGCAAAGCACCCATTGAACTAAATGGAAGCAGAAGAAGGGGCTTCCTCGGGGGGGTCCATCTGGGAAATGTAAGTATACTATGAGAGTTCAAAATGAGGGGTATTTTAATTCTCAAGACTTACAGAAATATATTTATAGCAGGGGTAATTTTATACACCGTTTTTAAATTAATAGGGTGTATTTATTCTCAAATTCAAATTAAAAGTTATTTTTTAAATATTGTCTCATCTAGGATGATGTGTAAGAGCATTCACAATTTGTTGATGGGTAGCTCAAAGTTTTACTGTGTTGACTAGCCCTCGCAGTCATGATAAGTAGATACACAAGAAACTTTTGACCAATCTCTATACAGTGAACTCTTACCAAACTAGGAAATTCATGGATTTTTACTAGATAGAATTACTCATTTTATTCTCTTTCTATAGAGAATTGTATTTTCTATATAGCTATCTAGGAAATGCGAGTCCTTATATAGAGAATGAAGCTTTTTTCTTTCTTATATAGGGAATTTGATAACCTATATAGTCTTGTCTAGGAAATATACGTCCCTATATGGAATATGAAGTGGATTTCAAGTTTGCTAGGTAGGAAATTGTGTTTCCTATATAGCCCACGTATATTGCTATCTAGGAAATGTGAGTTCCTATCTGGAGAATGGTGTGAATTTCAAGTTTGTTGTGTACAGAATTGCATTTCCTATATAGCCCATGTATATTGTTGTCTAGGAAATGTGAGTTCCTATAAGGAGAATGAAGTAGGTTCTACAATTCCTATATAGGAAATGAGTTCTTTATCTAGCAAATTAGCAAGAATTTATCTCTACCTATGTATTAATTGTGATTATCTACATTTCGAATGAACATAATGCTACTACATGCATCATATTTGATATAAAAACTCCCATTAGATCAACATAAGGTTAAAGTTTGGGCCATCTTCTTATAAGTTTGTACCATTTCATTCATGGTTCAATTCACATTACTTCATGCAAATCTCTAGTAGCTGGTGATAGTTTGGGAGCATGCAAGGGAAACAAAATTGGATAAGGTGGAGTAAATACATGAGATTTTGAGAATTGAAAAGATCAAAAGTTGAAAATATGTTCTATTCGGTACTAGTATGAGTGTAACGCATGCATCTCCACGACATACAAATTAAAGGTTTTTATTCAATTATACAATACAATTTCTCATAAGTAGTGTCTGTTTCAACTTACACTGAAATGTACTAGAGGAGGGCAAAAAATATAAGATTCTCAAATTTTAAATTTATTGAAGAGATATAATTATTGATGCAAAAATTCACAGTAGGGGTATATAAAATAGATAAAATGTGGTTACAGAGGGGTTTTTTAAATACCTTTCGAACGCACGTTGTATAGCTAGCTTATGTAAGGTGGACCCCCCGAGGGGGCTTCCAAGAGGGACCCTGGTGAATCAGGAGTCCGGCCGACCCAGCAGGTGTCGCGCCCAGTAGCTCATACTTTATCTGGCAGGATTGCATTGCTGGAGGATGCCTTGCAATAGTTGTTAGTGCAGCAATTACAGGCCAATGCAGGGCAGTTTGAACTTAGGAGAGCGACACAGAGTATGTCTGCCAGATCTTCTCGAGAGGAGAAGGGAAAGGCTCCAATGGAACCGGAGTCTAGTGTCCATACGGTCGAGCCTAGGAAGGCTAAAGTGCCAAATATTGCCAATTACAGACCGGGAAAGTACTCTGGTCGGATGAACGACCGTAGCTCTGATGTCATTGAGACCTGGTTACACAAATGGGACGAGGCGTTCGCCATTTGTGAAATCAGAAATGACATCAAGAAGATCCGTGAGGCCACCCACATGTTTAGTGAGGCAGCGGATCGGTGGTGGATTAAACAACAAAAAGATGGTATAGCATCCACTACCTGGGAGGAGTTTAAAAGAGAGTTCAGGAAACACTTCTTACCTCCTGACGAAGCATCCCGAGCTTGGGATCAATATAGGAATCTTCGTCAGAGAAATTTATTGGTGGCAGAGTACACTGATAAGTTTCGAGAGAGTGTAATGAAGGTTGATGAACCCCTGCCTCAATCAATCCAAGTGAAAGATTTCATATTTGGATTGAATGATCGAATAAAAATGGAAGTTCGAGCTAAGTACGCGAACACGTTAGATGATGCAATAGCTATAGCCCTGAACTATGAGGATGCCAAGGACAGCAAGCCAAGTGGGTTTGCACAGGTCGGAACCTAGTATGGATATCCGAAGAAATCTGGGTTTAAGAAGAAATGGACTAGTAGAGGGAGTGGTTCTCAACCGAGTGGTCAAGCCAAGCAGGCGAAACCGGCTGAAACTCCTAAACCAAGTACCACCATTGGAGTGAAAAGGAAAGTAACCCCAATGGCAGCCTAGGCTTGGTCCAAGTCTCCCTTGAATCCAGAACAAAGGAAAAAAGCGAGGAGAGAAGGCTTATGTTTTGGTTGCCTTCAGCCTCATCAGTGGAAGGATTGTCCACATAACAAAGATCGTCGGATGGCTGAGATGGTGATCTCAGAGTGCGACATGGAGATGGAGGGAAGTCCCAGAGCGGAAGAGATGCAGATTCAGCTAGCGGGATCTTCTCAGAGGTTAGTACCTTGTTTGTTATGTGTGTCTGTTGCTAAGCTAGTGACGAGTGCACCTGATAACATCCTATCTAAGCCCGCAGCAACGGGGTATATAGCCTTTAATGATACGGAGTTAATTAAAATGAAAGGGCAAGTGGCCAATCATGATGTCATTGTGTTGTTTGACTCGGCGTCAACTCACAATGCGATTAACTCCAAGCTCGTGAAGAGGCTGAAATTAAAGACAAGTCCATCTGACTATGGGTATACAGTTAGGATGGCAGATGGAAGTTCAACTGAAGTATGGGACCAAAGGATTACCTAGTTGGAGCTTCGTATTCAGGACTATGCTAAGAAGCTTGATTTTGAAATGACCAAGCTTGCTCATGCAGATATAGCCCTGGGTATGGCGTGGCATTCTAGGAAGAATCCAGCCATTGATTGGAAAAAGCACGTATATCAATTCAAGATGAATGATGCGCTTTATGTCTTGCGAGGTATACCTCAGGGACCGTTGGTTTCCGTGATGGAAATCCGAAAAGCTCAAGTAGAGTTTTTATTCCTTTGCACAGCATCGATAGAGCCGGTTGATGATTCTTCGGCTAGCACTGATGTTACGCAAAGTGGTGAGATGGCCAAGCTGGCTAATCTTATAACAGAGGAGTTCTCTGAATGTTTTAGGGATGAACTACCTTATGGGTTACCTCCAGAGCGGAATGTTCAGCATAAGATTGAGCTGATCCCGGGGGCAAAACCTATAAATAGACCTCCCTATAGAATGAGTTTTACTGAAGAGGCGGAGGTGCATAGACAACTGGAAGAATACCTCAAGGTGGGGCAGATTCAACCAAGTTTCTCACCTTTTGCTTCGCCAGTGATATTAAAGAAGAAAAAGGATGATACGTTTCGCCTCTGTATAGATTACAGAGCATTGAATAATATCACTGTTAAGCACAGGTATCCGATGGCTCGGATTGATGATTTGCTAAATGCATTACATGGAGCCGTGATTTTCAGCAAGATAGATCTTAAGTGTGGCTACCATCAGATCCGGATTAGAGCCGAGGATGTGCATAAAACCGCTTTCAGAAGCAGGTTTGGTCACTATGAGTTTTTGGTAATGCCTTTTGGACTTACCAATGCTCCGGCTACATTCGTCATGCTTATGAACGATTTACTACGTCCGTATATCGGAAAGTTTGTAGTACATTTTATTGACGATATCCTGATATTCAGTAAAAGTATTACTGAGCATCGTGAACACTTAAGAGTAGTGTTTAGTACTTTGAGGAAAGCCAGTCTTTATGTAAATAAAAAGAAAACTATACTGTGTATGGTTAGGCTTGAATATTTAGGGTTCATAATTACTCCACAGGGGGTAGAAATGGATCCGAAGAAAGTGGCTGTGATACTGACTTGGCCAATCCCTCAGAGTTTGACCGCGTTGCGATCATTCTTGGGATTTGTCCAGTTTTATAGAAGGCATATCAAAGGATATTCCGGAATAGTATCGCCATTGACTGATCTGACCTCAGATAAAGTACCTTTTATTTGGGGACAGAATCAACAAGAAAGTTTTAACACCATAAAACAAGCTGTGGTCATAGGACCGGTGTTAAAAATAGTTGATCCCCAGAAACCGTTGTTCCTAGAAACCGATGCAAGTGGCATTAAGGTAGGAGCAGTTCTCCTTCAAGAGGGAAGGCCAGTAGCCTTTGAAAGCAAGAAGCTTTCTCCCTCTCAAAGGAATTGGCCAACTCATGAATTGGAGTTGTATGCTATTATCCATGCTTTGAAAACATGGAGGCATTATTTGTATGGTTCAGAGTTTTATGTGGATGTGGATCATGATACTCTGAAACATTTTTGTAAACAGCCTGACTTGAGGGGCCGCCAAGCTAGGTGGGCAGAGCTCATGCAGGAGTTTAATTTAACGATTCGGTACCGAAGAGGAAAAGATAATAAGGTTGCTGATGCATTGTCTCGCATTATGCACAACCTGAGTTTCACGGTATTAGAGAGTGCTCTAATGACCGAGATTAGAGAAACTCAAAAAGTGGACGAGTTTGTCCAGAGCTTATGGCCTAAAGCTCATGTGTTAAAACCCGGGGAAAATGAAAAGTATCTAGGAAAGGCCAAACTTATGCAAGATATACCATAAGGGATGGTATGCTAGAAAGAAATGGCAAGGTTGTAGTACCTAGTCAGAATGATCTCAGGCAGAGAGTCATTCGACAGTGCCATGATAGCCCGTGTGCGGGACACCCAGGAGTTGAGAAGACATATGATCTCGTGAAGCGAGATTTCTTTTGGCCAAAGATGAAAAAGCATATTCATGAATATGTGACACGGTGTTTCTTGTGTCAGGTAAGCAAGGCCGAGCGGGTGAAGCCACCCGGACTTTTACAGCCCTTGGAGATACCACTAAGTAAGTGGGAGAGCATTTCCATGGACTTTATTGTAGGGCTGCCTACGACACAAGGAGGGTATGATTCTATCCTTGTGGTGGTTGATCGTCTAACCAAGATGACTCACTTCATTCCGACTAGAGAGTCTGTTAGTGCCCCGCAAGTGGCGGATTTGTTCATTAGACATATATTTCGTCTGCATGGATTACCTAGATCCATAGTGTCAAACAGAGATGTCAGATTTACCGGTCATTTTTGGACAGCGGTATTTGAGACACTGAGGACTGAGTTGGGAATGAGTAGTGGGGATCATCCTGAGACGGATGGTCAGACGGAGAGAGTCAACCAGACTTTAGAGGATATGCTGAGAGCATATGTGTCATTGAGGCAACATACGTGGAACAAGTGGTTGCCATTGTTGGAGTTTGCTTACAATGATAGAAAACATTCATCTACCGGGTTCAGTCCGTTTGAGTTGAACTATGGTTATAGACCAGCAAATCCAACTATAGTTGGAGTACCTCAGAAAGTGCCTAGTACTACGAACTTTGTAGTTCAGATGCGGGAGATGCTAGCACTTGCGAGAGCTAATATCCGCCAGGCTATGGATAGAGCCAAGGTGTATGCGGGGATGAAAACCGGTCTATAAGAGTATTTAAGGAAGGAGAAAAAGTTTTTCTCAGAGTTCCTTCGCACTCGAAGTCGTTGACTTCAGGAGAGTGTGCTAAGTTATCACCTCGATACTGTGGGCCGTGGTTAATTCTAAAGAGAATAGGCAAGGTAGCCTATAAATTAGAATTGCCACAGGGGTGTAAGGTGCACCCGGTTTTTCATGTTTCGCGCTTAAAGAAATTTTTACATACAGGTGACTCACTAATCGAAGGTGTGGTTTTGTTTCAGGAGATAGAGGATATTGCGAGGCGTAAACCAACAAGAATCCTGGACCGAGAAACAATGCAAATACGAAATCGGAAGATACCCACGGTGTTGGTTGCATGGCATGGTCAGCCTCTATCCGAAGCTACCTGGGAATCCATATATCAGTTGCGGAGAGTGTTCCCAGATTTTATCATCGAGGACGCTGATGTCTGAAGAGGGAAGGAATGTTACGCTCTAGCCGAGGTAGCATGACCTCGGAAGAATCAGTCGACATTTCCCTTAAAGGATCTATCTTTGTAATATATTTGTTTGCGCTTCATGTAAATGATCGGGAGGGAATTAATGTCAAGGTCCTAGGTGAGGGCTGATAGCACCAGACTAGGTAGATCTAAGGCCAAGGGCCTAATGCAAAGATTGTGCCTAGGGGCAAAGGATTTAATGCATCCCAAGAGAGGGGTGAAATGTTGCATTAGGAAGGCCCTATATGGATGACATGTGGCATCTAGATCTATCTAGGGAGTTGGGGCTTGTTGAGGCTAGAGAGAGAAGAGAAGGATTTCACGTATGGTTTTTTTATCGGAATTTCTCTGTCTGCTCGTTAGCTGCAGCAAGATTTGGCTGGGAGGATATTCATGGTGCTACTCCCGTGATCTGCAGTAGAAATAAGATAGCTAGTCTTAACAGTTTCACTTGTTTCAATAAAACGTTTGATCTAGAAACGTTTCTGCATGTTTCGCATGCTAGAAACTTGCTTTTTGGTTACATGGATTGAATCAACTGTCAAACCATGATCTTAAGCATCTTGAAATAAAAGAATACTTCTAACTATCCTTGGATATCGGGGGAGGGCCATCTTATAGGGCCCAATTGGACAACCGAATTGACCTACCCAAAGAGCTATCACCATAAAGGGATCTTAAATAGCCTACAAGCATTTGTCAGTCTTGATTTTTCAAATCTAATTTAGATTGAGGAATCTTAATTTGGATATTGGATAACACTATATCCTACCACAAACCGTTAATCCCATGTATTCCATTATTGCATATCCAATGCGTGGCAAGCTTTTCCCATGATTGATTGCAACCTAGTCCTAACATCACTTGGTACATAAGGATTCACATTTATCCTTCATATCCTTCCAAGACCTCCACCCAGTGAAGTTGTGACAACCAATTCCCAAAAAAAGGCATGCCATTGATTATAAAGTCATGACTGAGACCATCTACTTTTTTCAATGAAATACTAGAAAAGGGAAAAATAAACTGCAAATGAAAACATAATGTGTTTGGCAATAACGAACGTCCCCGGAAAGGACAACTTCTTCCCTTCCATATGTCAAACTTCTCTTTGAGTTTCTGCACACATCACTGAAATTTATCCTTGAGAGACACATATATCTACCAGGCATCCAAGATGTCTCAAAACGTGGCCTGCATGATACCGTTTGAAATTGAACCTACACGTCCAATCAAGGGGATTATTCCATCCTATCCACAAAGCAGTGGTTTTAGACTCATTGATCTTAAAATCAAAGATTACTACAAAATCATCAACCGTTTTAACCATGTTTTTCAGAGCCAACAAGCATGCTTGTGTGATCATCTGTAAAGAAATTAGAGTAGAAATGTAAACCATTGGGCATTGAAAGACCCTTAATGAGATCCAAATCTTGATAATAATCTAGCTGACACAAAGTGGATCAATGGTAATGCTAAAGAGAAAAGGAGCTAGGAAGCATCCCTGCCGAATAGAGTGCTATTGAGGGAACCTTTGGTAATAGTAACAACTTAGCATATGCATTAGTGCAAAGTGTATGGGTCACCTACAAAAACTCACACCGAATCCTAGTCTCTTTAATGTTTTTAAGACACAGTCCCAGCTTACCTTACGTAAGTTTTTTCAAGGTCTAGATGGAGCATAACGAATCTGTCATTCTACGTTATTGCATGATTAGTCACTAACAATACATTAAGGATAGCATCATGAATGTTCCTACCTTGAAGAAACATGTAATGCCTGGGATGAACAACTTTGGCAAGAATAAACTAAATGGCCATAGCTTTGGCCAGCACAGTTGAGTATTGTAAGAGGCCTCCAGTGGCTAGGAAGAAACCTATTTTGGTTCTTGGGTCGAAGTTTTACAACACGTGTGTTTAAACTACTAGACAATTTACTTGACACCAATAGTTGATCATGTCAGAAATATCAAAATCACAAATCTCCGAATATGTTGATAACAAGGTGAATGATATTTAATCATTCATAAGGCCTGCCCAAGATAAAAAAAGCAAACAAAAAGAAAATGGTGTGGAGGAAGACTCCAGGAGATAAAAAGGAGAGAGAGAGAGAGAGAGAGAGAAGGAGGGGGGGGTGGTTTGAGGGGGGGGAGGGAGAAAAGGTGGAGATGGTGTGTAAGAAGACTTGAGGAGATAAAGAAGGGAGAGAGAGAGAGAGAGAGAGAGAGAGAGACTCAACCACTTTAAAGTCTGCATTCAAGTCCAATGAAGAAGAGTCAACATATTGTCCAATAGGAGAAATGCACTTCCAAAATTCTAAAAATGCCTAATTTGAAGCGTTGCTAAGGCTACCCAGGGGGCAGGCCAAAAATCAATGGGAATTCCATCCAAAGGCTAGGTGCTTTGCCCTTGGCCATAGACATAACCGTGTATCTAATCTCAACCTTAGAGAGAGACTGTTGCAACAGTAAAGCTTCATGAGGTAGAACCAGGCACTGAAGATTGGCCAGAAAAGCATCCATGTGGAGATTATAATCAGGGGAAAAAGTTGGCTTCATCTCCGCAAGAACCAAATGAGCAGTAAGCACTTCTATTGAAGAAAACATTAAAGTATGTGACTTGACTAAGGTAGGCAATTACAAGGATGTCTCGAAAGGGCTATGACGGGGCCAATGGCCATGTAGATCTAATACAACAACATATTTTTCATTCCAAAATATTTCAACACCCTTGCTTATGAGCACGATTAGAGATGATTAAAGAATGGTAATGCAATGCTTATGAGTACGATTAGAGATGATTGGCAAATACTTAAGATTTTCGGATGACTATGGTAAACCGTTCCTCCAAGCTCCATTCGCACTTCATCTAGATAGATTCTGAACGGCTTTTGGTGAGATGGTGAGGTGGACTTGAAGACCACTCATTTTCCCTCGAGCATTTTCCCCGATTTATGCTGCACCTTCTGCTATGGAACTCCCAAGTCCCTACTGTCACGTGCCTTTTTGTAGGACTCTATCTGCCCAAGGTCTCTTGCTGCTCAACGCTAGTCATTATATACGCACTCCGAGTTGCTGTCAACAGTCTGTTGGTGCACGAAGGACTCAGAAGTGCCCTTGCATTCCATTCACTGCTTCAGAGTAGTTCTCCAACACAGTAGTCTACCAAATTCCACCCCAATGAGAACCTTTTATAGCACTGTCGACCCAGATTAGGGCTGAGTGGCTTACTAGCTGACCCAGTGTGCTGCCAGCGCCAGTGTGGGAAACTAGCCAGATCTGGCGACCTGATGCTCGATACATGCCTTTTCGGGGTATCCTCCCCAGCCTGCACCATATAGGTCCATGTGCAGTCCCAGAGAAGGGCATCACCATGGCAGTCCTGTATGGACTATCCTGGGGTCCCAACCAAACACAAGAAGGGAAGATCTTTTGCTGCCCACATGACAACCTAGGTGGGTCTCAACCAAACACAAGAAGGGAAGATCTCTTGCTTGCCACATGACAACCTCCCTCTCATATGGGGCCGGAGCCTCAGGTGGGAAGTTGACCTCCAACATCCCCTTCCAACGAGCTAGAGGCAATATCAAGAACAACGCGAGTGTTCAAGATACCCAGGCACCAATAGTTCATCTAGTCGTCCCGCTCACATACTAAGAATACACAAGTCTAGTCAAGTACCAAGCATCCTGGGCCTCTTTCAACCCACTCCACCTCAAGCTCCATTTGCAGCCTTCATCAACGAACAGACCATGTAGATATCTGCTCAACAATGGGCTCTGGAACTGCTCAGGAACAAAGCTCTCATCAAGCTCCATTCAAGTCTGAGCTTGCCAAGGTAACCGATGATCCTCTCCTATCCCTGTTCAGCATCCTGCTCTTTATCCACCTGGAAAATTTGTCCCTGTCACCTGCAGTAGTCAGCATCACCATCTTCACAGAGTCCATGACATCGGCATCTTCAAGAGACAAGCAGATAGTCCCAATGCTTCTATCTTGAAAACTCCCCTCCTTTTGTCACGAAGGCTTTCACCCTCTACCTTGCAACCAAAGCATTCGATTGGAATCAACACAACCCATGTAGAGAAAGGATACCCCGGTTCACCATTTTGCCTGCCATCAAGCCGTGTACCTCATTGAAGTACCTACCAGACCCCTTATGGGTCATGTCCATCTGTGTCTTCAACTACCTCATTTTGCCTGCCATCAAGCCGTTTACCTTATTGAATTACCTACCAGACCCCTTATGAGTCATGTCCATCTGTGTCTTCAACTACCTCACACTCCCGTCTCCGCCTGAAGCTGGCCTTCCTCGTTGTCTTTCCCTTCGATGACTGTAGCTTTGTTCTCTCAGCATGATATGCGCAATATATGCTGTCCTCCATCTTGGAATCTGGATCGTCTGTATGTCGGACATATCACAGTGATACTTGAATCACTGAATCCAAAAATCTAGGGACTACTTGGTTGTAACCACCAAGTATACTCGTCGACTATCGTATTAACTTTACTCGCTCTAGGTGTCCAGGCTGACCAAATAGTGGCATTTTTTCCTTTTCTCGCTCCCATTATCCACCACCTGAAAAACCTTTCTATTTGGCTTACCCTGACCAGGCTTGCCCTTCCCATTACTGGAAGAGTATTCTCGTCGCCACCTTTGTCCTAGAAATTTTAAGTAACATAGGACAGACCTCCACAAAAACTTCCGTTCTTTAGCTGTCAAAGCAGTCAGCAGTCCATTGAAGTTGCATGGAAGCTTGATTATAAAGAGGGTGGCTATAACTTTCTGGACCAACCTACCGCCAATTGATCTTTCCCAGGGTCATCATAAGAGCGCTTCCCCATGAGGTTGCTAGCGCTCACCCGAGCAATGTAAAAGCCAGGCCCATGAAGACTGGCTTTCTTCCATTGCATGTAATGAAAGCATTATCTCATAAATCTACAGGTTGTATCATCCAATGGCATGAAGTCTGAGCATTTTGGGCAAATGAGAGTGTTTGGGCATTGCAACCCTGAGCCAGAATCCTCAAATTTTGGGATGCTGGGCTGGAGCTGCAATGCTAGCTAGCATGCTCACCCAGCCTTGGCCCTGCACGGGATTGTGAGACTTGCCTGCTACTAGTGGGGCTAGGTTAGCTCCACTAGCATGCATGGGAAACTAGTTCTGGAGTGTAACTATTGAGCTGTGTCACACACATCGATAGATATCTTCTAGGCCTCACACTCAGTCTAGGCCAATGATCTCACCCAATACTATTATAAATAATTGATTTAGAGTGTAGCTGTTCAAGATGCTTTAGTTTGTTGAGTACAAATCTTTCAATATCTTCCAGGTCTATACCAATTGAATGTGCAAAAATACCAAATTCGAAGTTGGGTTGATGATCATGGATAGTGCCTTAGTATCCTTGTCTTTTGACTTGTGTTGCTTTTATGACCTATCTAACACATCTGGGTCTTGGCTCAACATCAGTAGGAATCTCTCATAAGGCTTTCCCACCTTTTGTCCCTGTATTTTTTAATCTTTTAGATAGGATAGGTAGTCCAATCAAATATTGAAATTAGGGGTAGGCAAATGAGATCCCATGGATGCATCTATAGATTTCTTGTAAAGTCTATCAACCAAGCTTTGCATCACTGCAAATCTTACTTGAATATAGCAAAATTGAATTGGAGTCGCTCTCCATAAAGCAAGGGGTTTCATACCATGTTGGAGAATCTAAGCATGTATCTCTAGCTCACTATTCAAGTGCAGGCACCATGGTAAATGACCTTGCATCAATCACCAGCCTTGACCAAAAGTCATCTAATGCAGAAGCTAATGGCCAAGATGCCTATCTTGCTTCACATGTATGCACACATGTATAGCTATGTAGATCAAAACATCTTTTAAGTAGTTTGCATCAAGGGGTTTATAGAGTAATGTCTTCCAAAAAATTGATATCTTTATTGTTTCTTGATTGCAAGTACTACCTCTCACGTCTTGTTGCCCCTCCTAAGCATTCATTTATGCCCCTTAGCAAGCTACATGGAAACCAAAAGTTGAATATCCCAATGATTGAAAAGCTAATGCAAGAGATCTTGCCACCCAATTTATGCTTGATAAGCAAGATTTATTTGAGATAAGCCATGACAAAGTTTGAACATGATGCATGATGCACATGCTACCTTACATAGGAAGGATGTAATTGTTGTATATTCTTTTATGAAGGAAGGATGTAATTATTGTATGGTCTTTTGTGCACAAAATCGATAAGAACAAGATTTTGCTCACAATTTAGGCATCTTTCTCATGTCTGTTTTCTTGTAAAACTAAGATTTAAATTGTTTTAGGTAAACTTCATAAGTCCTAGGCATCTTTCTCATGTCTGTTTTCTTGTAAAACTAAGATTTAAATTGTTTTAGGTAAACTTCATAAGTCTTAGGCATCTTTCTCATGTCTGTTTTCTTGTAAAACTAAGATTTAAATTGTTTTAGGTAAACTTCATAAGTCCATAAAAATCTGTTTGACTAATATTTGCTTGTAATGTTTTGTAGGATTCAAAGTGTGATAAGTATTGCCTTATTGTCTTCTTGATTCCTAAAGGCTAATATTTCAATGTAGTTGAGTCTCAAAGTATACATATGAGATCCTTTTTTTTGGCATACATGTAAATTTATGCAGTCCTTGATAAGTCATAACCCTATAGGAGGCATTTCACAAGTGAGTTCTTTTAATGCCACTTTATAGAACTTTTACATTGTAAGGGTTTTCTCTCTCGAATTTGATAAACAATAATATTCTCCCATGTAAAAATAATTAAGAAAACCTCATGTAAGGCGGGGCCTCTAATTTAGTCCCAATTTTCAAACCTTCTAACCTTATGATGCTAGAGCACAAATGGCACTGTGCCTAGCAAGAGGTGTGCCTATGGAGCCCTGTGCTGAGGTGGCAGGAGTGGTCACATGCAACGACTATGGAGCACTGTGTGTGCTTGCAAAGGGTCAGTGTGCCACGTGGCACTGATGATGTGGTAGATGATGATGTAAGCAAAGGTGACGTGGTAGTTGACATGGCAATGCTGACATGGCAGATGATGTGGCATAGGTGATGTGGCCAGATGATGTGGCAATGATGATGTGTCCAGATGATGTGGCAGATGACATGGTAAATGACGTGGCAGTTGAGCTGGCAGGGGTGACATGGCAGCCTCACGGGGTGATATCTGAGTGACGTGTCAGATAAGGCTGACGTGGCACTTGTTGATGTGGCAGAGCAATAGAGAACGTGAAGCCAAAATCCCAAGCCTTGTGTCACGTCATTAATGGGACATGAGCCAACTAGCTACTATGTGGAATAACATGGCACAGTCAAGGTCCATACAATATGCAATATGCATTGATAGGCCTTTGGCAAAGTGACTCCATAGCTCTACTTAAAGAGAATTGCTTGAAGTTCTCTCTCCCTCTCTCTCTCTCTTTATATTTCTTCTTTTCATGGGTAAGTTCCTAGATGTTCATATACTTCGCTCTATTCATTGTTGTTTGTGCTTTGAACCTTCCACCTCGAGTAGGCTATCTCTTAGGTTACAAAGCTCTATCTTTTGAGCATGAAGGGCATTGGTAAAGTTGACACCAATTCATTCCTCAAATACAAAATTAAGCCATGTACTCTTTTGAATGTAGGCCTTGTACTCTTTTGAATAACCTATAATTGCTTCTCAAAATGCTTCCACCAATTTGGATACCGCTTTTTGTCATCCTCTCCTTGATAGCTTGAAGCTCTAGCTTTAAGGGCCTGCTAATATAGGAGATGACATTCTAGGAATTGTCATTTTCTCCACTGGTTTTAATTTTGTGTTTCATTGCCATTTTGACATTGCTTCATCCTCCACAACCGTTCTATCCATTCCTCGCAATCTTTGTTAAGCCTTTTAACAATTTGATGTTACAAGCATTGTCTGCTTCCCTTGCACACCATGATTAGGTGTAAGGTGACCTACTTGGTAGCTTATCTAAATAATTAGAAACATAAACAAAAGACAAATATATAAACACTAACACACTCATCAAAATGGTAAGCAAGACACCAAATTGAAGGTGTAGGAACAAGTGGCAAGAGTACAATAGAAGAAGGGAGCTCATTAAAAGTGATGTGTTATGCGATTACTTGAGTGGTACGGGTTGAAATATTTAAATCCCCAATAGGAAGATAAAAAATAACAATGGGGAAGACCACTGGATGAGAAAAAGTGGTACCAAGCTTTTTGAAGGTTTGACACTAGTTAAACATCTATTGGCCTTATGAATCATCGATTTGGATTTCCCAATACCTCCTATTCCAAGTACAAGAAACCCAAATTTGTTTCGATCCTAATAAACCCATGGGGTGCTAATTAGATTTTTATTTGGAAACTTGTCTACCAAAATGCATCTCCATGCATGTTTTCCATTTATAGATTATCATTATCCCTTGTATCTATTGCCATCGCCTTTGTCTTAATGACATCAACCTCCATACTAATATTATTGTAGAATTCATTGAGAGTGTTTTGTTGTCTCCCTTATCTCTTCTAATAATATGCCATCATCTAGTTTTTCTAAGCATTTTTTGCTGAGAAATGTTCGATTGGAAGAGAGTAAAATGAAATTGGATGGTCTTCACAAATAGTTATAGCTTGAATGAAGAGAATGTGATTGCTTTTTTATTAGCCTTCTCCTTCAATGCTAGAATTTGTCAGAGCTGAGTCTACCCTTCACCTCTGATTACAGACAAAAACTTAGTATGAAGACCTTTGTATAAATGGATGCTTAAGTATGTGAGGGGGTGTGGATATGATTCACCGTTGGGCGCTCATGACATCTTTGCTATGTGTGATGAAGTTTAAGGCTTTCAACCTTGTGAGTGACTGCCATGAGATTGAAACTGCACACTATGTTGTGTTTTAGAGGATAAGTTTGGGCATGTTCCTAGGTTCATCTCTCTCTGTCTCTCTGTGTCTCTCTGTCTCTCTGTTAGGGTTTCATTGTGTGAGAACGTGTGCGTGATTTTTTTTTGGCGGTGTGTGCTTGGGGATAGGATTTGTTGTGTGGGTGAGTTGTCAGTGAGTGGTTGTGGGAAAATTAGCAGTGCAATTGTACTCTATTCGGTATTATGTCCGAGTTTGGCTACTGGTGAATGTGAGAAAGAAGAAAAAGTATGGAGCGTCGGAGGCGGCAGCTGAGACAGTTTGGGTGCTGGTCCACTTGAGCTGCTGCCCGCATTCGATTCTCCTGCGAGAAGGATACCTCCTATGCTGCCTGTGAGCATAGGCCAGAGGCAACGTGATGTTTCCTCTTTTCACTAAAAAAAAAGTATGTGAGGTTTCCTCAATCTTTTGCATGTGATTAAGTCAAAGAGCCATGGCATTATAGAAAGGCTTGGTTTGTCTCAAATGCTATTCACGAGTCCTCCCTCGTTGTGGGTTTGTATTAAATGCTATTATACAAAGAGCCATTGCATTATACAAAGGCTTGGATTGTCTCAAATGCTATTCACAAGTCCTCCCTCTTTCTTTCTGGGGAGCTCTCTATCTCACAACAATCTTCACGCAGTACTGGAGACAGCAGGCTATGGGAATGAAGGATCAGCTTACTCTCATGCTCGAAGCCCAAAGGTGATCACGACGAACAACGATTTTGCCATCGCCCATTTTAATTGCTCTTCCTCTTTCCTTTGGTTGATCTGCTGCACATTGGTAAAACCAAATCGCAGCATACGTACCAAGCTGACTTCGTTGGTAATGCTGCAGTCACATGAGGGGCGAATGTTTGCAAGGATTGACAGCACAGGATCTAGAATTGTTACAGAGCCGACTAGCAATTGCACTAAATCGAGTTGAGGCGAGGAAGGTAACCCGATTTGACTCCCACTCCGACGCTGAATGAAAAAGCTTCTAACTTAAGCTCGTGTCCGTCATCCATATTCAGCTAATGAGTTGTTTGGCAGACTCAATTGCTGTTGCAACAACGTGAGAAGCTTCGCGAAACGGTGCGGACCAGCTTGTTTTTTCGTTGCTTACAGCAACGATCACTTGTTAGAGAAGGTGATTGCTTGGGTTGTTTGTTCATTTGATTCACCCTTTTTGGCGTACTGCTCAGGAAAAGGTGCTTCTGCAAGAAAACGAGATGCTAAGGACTAAGGTAAGGCGGTGATCTTAACGAGCTGCATAAGATTCTTGAATTTTGCATAAGCCTTGCTCTCTAATTCGTTCTTTGTGGGAGGGGGTGTAAGATGCTAAAGTTGAGCTTGTTTGTGCTCAACTCCAAAGGTTTTCTCAAAGCCAGGGGCAACTGTGCAACAAGATGAAACGAGCACAAAGCTGGTCACGGAAACAATTTTAAAGCTCGGTGTTAATTCCACATCTCAGGTTTTCCCACACGCCTTTCTCTCTCTGTCTCTGTGTCTCTCTGTTCTTTCGCCAGCTTCTGATGTGAGATGCTAAAATGCCTGGTGCATAGAATGCAGCTAAGCCATCCTAGCTGCTAGCAGCTTAGCATCCGTATTATCTGTTGTGGATTTGAGGCTTCTCACGTATTCAGTCTTCTTCTTCTTCTTCTTCTTTTGGGAAGAACAGAGACCTGTGTTCCAGTGAAGAAAAGATTTACAGAAAGCAAGAAAGATTAGAGTGAAGAAAAGAATTAGAAAGGAGGCTTGGAACTAATTGTCTTGCTCATGTTGGCAAGTGATTCCCAAAGGTATCTCTCATTTCCTTTATTTATCTCTTTTACTTATTCAGATACTTGCACATTGCAATGTGGCTCATGAAAATTTCTTGTATTTTAAACTTGAAAATTAGTCCAAGGATATTTGCACTTAGGTCATGGTAGGGATGCACTTGGTACATGAAAATTTCAAAGGTACTTCGAATGAAGGTCTTCGATAACAGTAACAATAAATGAATACGAAATCTCTTAAAGTGCTTCAATGTTGAAGACTTATTGCATGTAATCGACAAAGTGTGATATTGGTACAACTATATACATCTTTGGCACTTGAAAGGCTAAAATTGAAATATGTTTTTTGTGTCTTGTTACTAGTATAGCAAAATTCCCGAGTGTGTCTTGTTTTATTGGACCCTTGGTATATGCCCTTGCAATTTGGCTACATATGGAAGGATATTTTGTCTAGTTGCAATCCCCTACTATGATTTGAAGCTCTAAACCATCGCCACGAAAAAATATTTTAAACATGTTGAAAAAGTGGTCTTGCTCCAACGACATAAATGACATAACATAATGAGGCTACTTTCTTCTAAAATCTATATCTAATGCTACATAATACCAATGAGCATGATTCCAAGCTTAAGATCTTTCTAAAAACTAGTAGAAAATTCCCAAGCATGACATAAATAAATAATGGGTCTACTTTCTTCTAAAATCTGATCAAATGAGCATGATTCCAAGCTCGAGATTTTTATAAAATCTAGTAGCAAATTCCCAAGCTCTCGAAACAAAGATTTGCTAGCCTAGCCTAACCTAACTAAACCTAAGCTATCTTATAGATGCTTTCATTAATATGTTCCCTTACTCAACGTTTGAGCTAACTTGACATTTTGCTAACCAAACTTCACATATTAAAACATGGAAAAACTTGATTGGCTTGCCCTTTGGGTAGGTCTAAGTGGAGGTTCTTCTCTAAGAAGCTAAAATTCATAATTTTCTTTTTGTGATAGTCCTAAATTTTATGATTCTAGTAGTGTTTCTACACATCAATTCTTTTTTACTTTTTTAATCTTGGACAAGCCTTATGAATGACTAAAAATCATTCACCTTGTTTTTTGGAATGTAACACTGATACTTCTTTAAAGCTTCTTCCTTTAAAAAGTATTAAAAGCATGCAATTATTTAAAATGTGAAGCATTTTGCACTAGTGGTTTGTAAAAATTCTTAATCCATTCACTATTTTGTTTTTGAATCCGTTTGTATCCCCTTCACATATGAAATAATCTTATCCCCTTCACATATGAAATAATCTAATTTACATATGTTTCATTTCAATAAGTAAATGACATAATAATGTGTCTACTTATTTTTAAAATGTATATCTAATGCCACATAATTCAAACGAGCATGATTCCAAGCCCGAGGATTTTCTAAAATCTAGTAGAATTTTTTCACCCTTTTGAAACAAGATTTGTTGGCCTAGCCTAGCCTAATGAATTTAAGCTAACTTAGGTGCTTTCACTAATATGTCCCCCTATTCAATGTTTGCGCGAGGTTGACATTTTGCTAACTAAACTACACATTAAAACATGGAAAAACTTATTTTTTTGGAATGTAATGTTGATACTCCTTTAGAAAGTATTAAAAGCATGTAATTTCAATGGTTTGCAAAAATTCTTAATCCATTCACTTTCTTTTCTTTTGAATCCGGACATATCCCTTCACATACGAAATAATCTAATTTACATATGTTTCATTTCAATAAGTTTTTATTTTTTATGACCATATGTATCTATCTCCTCTCATCCGAAATAATTTAAATTTACATTTTGGATAATAATGGCTTCACATTTTTTTAACATTCTAGTATAATGGTTTATGTTCAAAAGTAGCATGCACTGCTTACTTTTAAATTTGAGGGTGCTTCAAAAAGAAAAAAATGCTTAATTTTTTGTGCTCTATGCCCTCGTCACATCACGAGCTCATCATCATCACAACTATCACACACATTTTAACCTTGGTGTGACAAATCCATGTCCTTTATGCACATTAGTCTCTACAACGCATCTGATCCATCACCTAAAATGAATTATTTGTTGCTTTTTCATCGCTTTGCCCTTTGGTAGTCTTGGTAGCTATATTACTACATGGGCTTGAGCATTGAATTTTACATTGGCATTTTCTTGTTTTTCCTTCGATGTTGTTCATTCCCGCGATGATTCCTACACTCAATGTTTGTGAGTCTTTGAGGCTTTTCTACAACTCTATGTTTTTTTCCCTGGTTTGCATCTGTTTTCTCTTCGCTCTATAACAATAGTCTTTCTTGGGATTGCACTAATCTCGTCATAGTATGGGACTTGAAATTAGCAGAATCAATGTTCTTTCTCTTCTTTACTTTTCAAGGCATGCTCTCAAGCTGCTGTTGATTCTTTTGTAGGGTCATTGTTGCTACTTCCTTCTAGAGCATTTTACAAAAGATTGTTGTTTTTTTTCTCTAACAGGCTTGTTTTGAGCCTTAGAATCTTTGTCTCTACCTGTTATAATCTTGAATAAAGCAGTGCAAACATTTGTCTTTCCATTTTATGTCATTGCCCTTCTAATGCCATACTAGCAAATAGTTTTGACATTTGTTGCAAGCGTTGATTGTGATGTTGTATGATTTTAAAATGGTGGGTTGCCTTGTTTGCATCATTGATAGAGTTGGCTCCCATGCATCCATGTTGCATCATTTTCCTTGTTTTTTACTTGAGCTTGTTGTAAAGAGATGTTGTAAGAAGATCTTAAGAAGATGTGTTATGCAGCATGAGATCATGCTAGTCATTCAAGAAGTTCATGACGGCATAGTAGGATACTTTGCAAGTGAATCCATAGTAGGAAAAATCCTCTTTGTAGGATATTAGTGGACAACACTTTATGTGAGAGCTTATGACCATGTAAAGAGGTCTAATGTATGCCAAATAATGATTAAACACCAATGAAGGATTTCAACAACAATTGTTGCTAAAAAAGCATTTGAAAAATGAGAGATTGATTTTGTTGGACCCATACATCCAACTACTAAGGAAACACAAGATTACTACTTCATTGTGGCCATAGATTATTACACCAAGTGGGTTGTTTGAAGGGGGGGTTCCTACCACTTCCAAAAGTATTACTAGAGGCCTAGGGCCACTGGTGCGAGGAGCAAGTAGAATGTGCCAACGGTATCACAGATCGTGCGTGGGGCGAGTGGTGGACGATGGTGCTAATGATGGAATGTCCAGGGACAATGGTGTTACTGATGTGCAAGCGATACATGTACAAGAGTGATGTGAGCAAAGAGAAAGACTAATCACAAGAGCCACCCTTGCATTTCCCTCGCACGGTCACTCGTCTCTACCATGCGGTGTTTTTTAGGATACCAGTAGACACCATCGCGGTAACTTGCATGTACCGTGCGGTACGTGTCCGATTGGCACGTGTGACACCCTGGATCATCCGATTGGGAAGGATAAGAAATTATGTACGTTGACATACTGCGCGGTATAAGTAGGTTACCAGCAATGTATGTGACAAATCCTATAAAAGAACCCCGCTCTTGTCATTACCGTCCTACCAAACCTGTCGCTTTCTTGTCGCAGCTCCTGCTTTCTACCTTTTGGTGAGATTATAGAGCTTTTAGAATCAGTCAGTCGGGCCAGGTGATGACTCGCCTTGGTCGGTCGGATTCACCTCGCCTGACTGACTGTCAGTAGGCTGTTTGAGAGAGGGAAAGAGAGGGATTGAAAGAGAGAGAGAGAGAGAGAGGGAGGGAGAGTAAAAGGGAGAGAGGAAAATAGAGAGAGGGAGAGTAAAAGGGAGAGAGGAAAATAGAGAGAGAGAGAGTAAAAGAAAGAGAGAGGGAGAGATGTTTGTTTATGTCTCAATTAAACCAGGAGATGATCCGCTTTGGCTGATCGGATTCGCCTCGCCTTGACTGATGCGTATAATAGTAAAGATCAAAGCTGAGTGATGGCTTGCATCTGCCAGTCGGTTCCCCCTGCTTCGATCTTCTTATATATCATATCTATTTATGTACATAGGTGTTAGTAGAGCTGATTTTTATTCGGATGATGGTCCGCTTTTGTCGGTCAGTTCCTCTCGATAAAACTCTTTCGGCCAATCGGATGTGTGATTGGCAAAGCTGATATAGATCATCTTGGTTATGTGATGTTGTTATATGTTTTCTGTTCTTACCTCCACTAGTTGATAGATTGACACTCGATAGAGACTTTACGGAATTCGCTCTATAACAATAAAAGATCGTGTAGTGATTGCTATAGTAGTAGATTATGCTGCAAGATCACGAATTACTTGACATAATATACCATTACCTCAGAAAGTTAGTAGTTTATTTGTGTGGGAGCCCCTTATTCTTTCTATTTATTAATGCCCAATTGTTGCAAGGAGCATCTGCATTATCTCGATCATGATGAGTGGCATCCCATCGGTAGCAATGAGGTATCGCATCAAATGTGGGATGCGTGCGAAAGGAAGATGGAGCCTGTATGTATTCAAGGAGGTACATTTCATTAAGCAGCTTTGCTCTAGCGCAAGCAGGCTGGGGCTCCAATTTCATGCTGATGTTTGGAGTGATTTGTGCTTGGCGGATACTCATTGAAATTCTAGAGAGATTCCATCCTCCTCTTGACTGCATTTTTGGGTATTGCCTCCAAAAATCACTAATGGGATTATCGGGCATGGGAATCCTATTTGTATCTTGTTGCAACTCTCGTGTGGGTGTGCAAATTGGATTATCCAATTCCTGAAGCTTATTGATGGAATCATTAATGGTGTCTTCCATTGAAAACTCAAGGGAGATTGAAGGAATATGTGGTCTTGGGGGAGAGGAAGAGGTTATAGGGGAAAAGCTTGAGGTCGAAGCAAGTAGTGAATTTGAGAAGGTAGAAGTAGGGATGTTGGTGGAAAGTGGAGGGAGAGCAGGGCAAATTGATTTAGCAACTTGATAATCCTCCAGGGATGGATTGTCAAGTGCTCAAAAAAAGTTAGGTGTAGCTAGATGATAGGAGTTAGATTCTTGGATTAGGCGATAGTATTAAGAGGCATGGGTAAAGAGGCATGGCAAGGAATATGGGTTAGTGTGGATTTTTGGACAAGTATGGAGGATAGTACTGGAGTTAGGAAGGGATGTGAGTAGATCATAATAGAGAGTGGCAAGATAGGGGAGATTAGATTGAAGACCACATCTTCCTCTAGTAGATCCTTATCGCTTCTGGTAGGCATTGATAGCTTTAATGTTGGATTTTTCTGGGAGCTATCTCCCATGGAAGTTGCTGGTGATTGTTGCAGTGAGGGTAGGAGTCTATTGGCTACTACCTGAAGAGGGGGGCTTCCTATCAAGCATTCATATAGTAGTATTGCATCAGCTTTTAATCGTATGAGATTTGCATGCACTGAGAGACAGAACACATTCTTCTCGTCTTCATCCATATGCTGGCACAAATCTTAGAGAGCCTTTGTGCTTACTAGTCTGGTCTAATCAAGACCAGATACTATATGTAACATTTTGATTTGCAAGTGTTTCCAGAGTATGCGTATTCTTCCTTCAAGGTGATCCTCTTGCTGGAGGACTACAACAAGCTCTTGGTATAATGTAGTGATGCCTTGTAGCAAAAGATCTTGTGCTGCCCTCGCATCATCATCGGCTTGACCTAGTAGTTGAATTTCCAACTTGAAAATTATTGCCTTTTGATTTGCCACTCCATGCACTTGTCTTTATACTTACCCAATGTGGAGGTGTATGCAAGCTTTAGACTATTGAATTGTTGAGCTGCTTTTAGATACCCTAAAAATTGATCTCATTAAGCATGCGGAGTTGGAGTATCTCTTGCTCTTGAGTGTCCAGTTCTGCTTTGGTGTGCACAAGTATCTCTCTTGATGCCATGCATTCCTTCTCTAGCTTGAATTTGATGTTTACCTTCTTTGAGGCTGTTCTTCAACTCATTGTTTGTGTCTAATGTGGCATGGAGTTGATACTCTTTTAAGTAGTAATCTTTCATTTAAGTGCACCATTTCCTTCTCGATATCATCACAAGTGGCTTGCATATGGGAGAGGGATAACTCAACCTTTTCCTTTTGGTTCAAGGCATCAGATAGCTATAGGTTTTTTTCTTGGAGAGAAACCATGGCTTGTAGGACATCCTTTCTACTTTCTACTAGAGCATTTTGTGCAAGGAGTTGTTGCTGCATTTGTTCTACCATGCTTTCCTTGAGCTTAATAATTTCAGTCTCGACACTTTGCAGCTTGGTTTTGAGTTATGGGAGCATCTGTCTTTCCATTTCTCTTTCCTTCTCATCTGACGCCATGATAGGAAATGATTGAGACCATTGTTGTAACTGTTGGCTATGATGTTGTATGATTTGGAATGTGCTATGGCCTTGCTTGTATTGGACATACAGTTGACTCCCATGTGTCCATGTGGAATTTTGATCTATTTGTTAAACAATAGTTTGTTGTATGATGCCACTAGAGACATTTGGGGGTTGTGACTCTAGAGTCGTGAATGTTGGTGACTTGTGATTCTTGGAGAGGCATGCTATTTGGCTCTCTTGCAAAGTCATTATCTAGCATGGTATCCTCTTGGATGTCCATGCTGGAGTCCTTCTGTTATGGGAGCAAGACTGAATTGAGTTGCAGTATTCTTTGGCAGAGTTTCACATTGTCATTCTCTGGAATCTGTTCGGATTGTTGCCCATCCATGTTATCCGCATTGAGAGTAGGTGGAGGATCTAATTCCCATTCTAGCGATAATATCAAGGTTTCAAAGTCCTCTATATCTTGTGTTGAGAGGGGTGTAGAGTCTTCCTCTTGCTATATTGCAAACCCAATTATTATAACCAATAGATGGGCAATGTAGATTTTTCCAATATGTGTAATGGATACATAATTGGTTAGCAGCAAGGATATGTGTTGAGCCCAATCTTGTAGTTTTGCTCTACCGAGTGTAAGAATTTTTACTGACATAAAGTTTTTTCTCACTCCTGTATGATTGAAAATGTCAGTCAAAAACTTAGTTGCCTCTTTGCATATGGGATCCAGAATCATATCATGGCGTATTCCCCCACTTTGTGACTTTGTGTTAGGTGGGAATAAATCCTAAATTTTAGTGAATCTTGCATCCAAATGTTTCTTTGGATATTCTTCTTATGCCTCTAGAAATGAGAAAGCCTCCCGCATAGTGGATCTACTGAGGTAGATCTATAAGGGCTTTCCTTTATATGTTACTGTGCCATACTTATCTTTCTCCAACTCTCTGCTTTTATATGATGTTATAAATTGACAAATGCATTCTGTCATAGCAAGTGTTGGTAAGAATGATTTAAGCTTCAAAAGAAGACTACCTAGTCTCTTTGACTGCAAGAAGTTGTAAGCATCAGGTGACATGGCGAACGTCGAGACTCGTGGCCATACAAGCTGTATTGTTCCATTTGTTGCTAGCTCTTTGTTGGTTTGGTCATCAAGGTGTTCTGCACGTGCATCCTGCCTTAATCTTGCATAGTCAATTGCTCTGCCTCAATCTTACATAGTCAATTGATTCTTTGATTCTGTGGCATATCTTCTTGGCGTGTTGCATTTATTTGCTCAACAGTATCATTGTCCAAAATGTTAGAAAATAAGAGCATGTGCGTAGCGTGCCCCCCGCCAAGACCGCTAGCACCTCACGGAAGTGCACAACCTTCATGGCCACTACGGAGGCTCTGGCATGTGTGTATGGCAGGTCCCCACCCCTGCCATAAGGCACCCTTGCCTAGCCAGCCCTCCAACCTCCACAAAAGGCAAGGTTGGGGGAATTGAAGATAGGAGGGGCAACTTGGACTATTTATGTCCCTTCATCTTCCACACACCTTTGTATGTGGGATAATTCAACCCTTTCTCCTTCTTCTTATCCCCTTTGTCCATGAGAGATTTGCACCTCCAATACCCCCCTCCAATCGATCATGGAGAGAGGTGGCCGGGGATCAGACCCGGGCTCTGATACCATGTAAGAAAATAGTACGCAGCGGAAGATAATAACAAAACGCAAGTACACGATGGAAAGCTGGAGAGAATACAAAAATTCTGATATACCAAACTGCTGATACAACTGATGGTTAGCTGTCCACCCGTGCGCTCTACAGACAGAGCTTCGATGGTGATCTAGACAGATGCTGGACGGAGGACTATGAGCATGAAGAACTGGTGATCTGATGATAGGGGGTGGCCACTTATATAGTGTAAGTGGTTGACGGTCGGCCCTGTAATAGGCAGTCGGCCTGGAAGACCACCGACCCTTCAGAAAACATGCCGGCGGGCAGATGAAGGATCGCGCATAGGTCATACCGTCGGGCATGGGGCTACCGGCAGCCCCCGGACCCTGCCGCTGGGGGCTTTGCCCCCAGACCCCCACCGGGGGCCTGCGCCCCCCGGACCCCCTGCTATCGGGGGGGCTATTGCCCCCCCAAACCCCCCCTTTTTGCAGACGGGTATCTACTCTTGGCTCCTAAGCCGTCTCATAACCATCTGGTCTACTCTAAGACCCCTTCCAGTGTCTAAACTGGGGATCCCTCCCAATATCCGATACCCATCATGGCTTCTCCTCATATGGGGGCCTTACAACATTGGGTACACAGAATATTGGTGGGTTACATGAGAGGTGGACATTTGAGCTAACTCTAACACCCCCCCTCAATGTTCACCCGAAGATGAACTACGTGTTCGGACCAATGCCGAGTCGATGTAGATGCCGCAACAATAAATCACTCCCAAGAGCCTTCGTGAAGATGTCTGTGCAATTGTCCTCTGTGGGACAATACTCCAGCTCTATGACTCCATCCTCGATGAGCTCTCGTACGTAGTGATACTGGATCTCTATGTGCTTTATACGAGCATGGAACACAGGATTCTTTGCAATGGCCATGCAACTCTGATTGTCGCATTTTAGAACCGTCGCATCTTCGATTGGAACTCCTATGTCTTACAGGATCCTCCTTAGCCAAACTGCTTCACAAGCAGCAATGCATGCTGCCTTGTACTCAGCTTCCGTCGAAGATAGTGCCACTGTTGGTTGCTTCTTGCTAATCCAAGAGAACACTCCTGAACCAAGTGAGAAACAATATCCAGAAACTGACTTTCTAGAATCACAATCTCCCGCCCAATCTGAGTCACAGTAACCCGCCAAGGTCTTCCCTGCTCTGTAGGTAATGCCATACTCCAGTGTACCTTTCACGTACTTTAGCACACGCATCCCTGCTTTCCAATGGTTCTCTCGAGGTTGATTTGAGAACCTACTAAGTACACCAACTGCAAAGCTGATATCAGGTCTAGTGTTGCACAGAAAAATGAGACTCCCCACAAGTTTCCTATACTCCTTGATGTCGACAAGTGGTGATGCATCCTCCACTGAGAGCTTACCATTCACCTCCATGGGAGAGACCACGTCCTTACACTCGGTCATATCGAATGCCTTCAAGATCTCGCGAGCATATCTCTGCTGAGAGATGAAAATCCTGCCAGGTTTTTGCCAAACCTCAATGCCGAGGCAAAAGTGCATGAGCCCCAAATCTGTCATCTCAAACTCGGAACTCAACGACTCCCTCAACTTTTGCAGCATCTTCTCATGATCTCCTATGATGATCAAGTCATCCACGTAAAGGACTATTACCACATACTTGCCATCCTGCTTACAAACATACAGGTTAGCATCAGAAGCACTTTTTGAGAAACCAATAGATATGAGAAAGCTATCAATCCATTGGTACCATGCCCTTGGGGCCTGTTTCAGCCCGTACAATGCCTTCTTTAGTCTGCAAACCTTGTTCTCTGAATTGGGCACCTCAAATCCTGGTGGCTGGAACACATATACCTCCTCCTTGAGATGTCCATTCAAGAACGCAGATTTCACGTCCATTTGAAACACCGGCCACTGCTTATGAGCAGCCAAGGCAAGTACCACCCGAATAGTTGTCATCCTTGCTGTAGGAGCAAAGGAATCCTCAAAATCAAAGCCTTCAACTTGAGAGTATCCTTGTGCAACAAGCCTAGCCTTGTACTTTTCCAAAGATCCATCAGATTTGTACTTGGCCTTCCATACCCATTTGGTACCAATGATCTTCCTTTTTACTGGACGATCAACCAAGTCCCAAGTCTGATTCTTCATGATGCTGTCATACTCCTCTTGCATGGCAGCTTTCCAATTTGGATCGTCCATTGCCTCATCCAAATTCGTAGGCTCTTGAACTTTCATAATCTCAGCCATCAAGGCCATATTGACTATGTGTTCAGAAGCCCTTTTTCTGCTCCTCTATCCTCTTTGATCGTCGAAGTCCATCTGCAGATGACTCCGCCAAGTCTGGAACCGGATTCTTCTCATCAAAGAACTGCCTTGCCCACTTTGGAAGTGGCTTACCTTGTGGAGCCAAGGCATGTTGTGGTGTTGGTGGAGTCTGTTCCTCGAAGTACTCCTCCTCATTCTGCAACTCTGCTTTAGATACGGGCACAAGGTGAGTTACTTTTACGGCTGATGATAAAGTGGAAGGGCATACCTCCTCCTCCACTGTATGTGGCTGTTCCCAAAACATCACATCACGACTGACCACGATCTTCTTTGCCTCTAGATCATATAGCCGGTACGCCTTTGACTCCTGGCTATAGCCCATGAAGATACACTTTCTGCTCTTTGGATCTAATTTCTTTCTGGTGCTATCTGGAACATGAACAAAGCACTCACATCCAAATGTTCTGAAATGAGAAGCGGAAGGCTTTTTACCTGAGTAAGCCTCCAAAGGTGTTTTGCCCGTCAAGGCCTTTGTGAAGCTTCGATTGAGGATGTAGACTGCTGTATTGACTGCCTCAGCCCAAAAAGACTTAGGCAATCCTTTACCTAGTGCCATGCATCATGCCATCTCCATGGCAGTACGATTGCGACGCTCTACAACACCATTTTGTTGCAGAGTATGTGCAGTCGTGAGTTGGCGCTTAATGCCATTCTCGTGCAAGTATGTGTCGAACTCTTTTGACAGGAACTCTCCTCCTTGATCCATGCGAAGCTTCTTTACCTTCAGCCCGCTTTCGTTTTCCACCATCTTTGGCCACTGTTTGAATTTTCCAAGAGCTTCAGCCTTATCTCGTAGAAAATACACCCACATGTATCTACTGTAGTCGTCGACGATAAGCATATAGTAGTTACATCCCCCCAAAGCTTGAGTCGGAGCTTTCCCACTGAGATCAGCATGAACCAATTGTAGAGGAGCCTTTGCCCGATAGCCGCTCTCATGTGGAAAAGCCTTCCTTTGTTGCTTGCCCATCATATAAGCTTCACAAGGTTCCTGCACCTTTGAGAGTGCAGACAAGTGTGCAACCATCCCTGTTTTCTGCATTTCCAAAAGAATAGGATAACTAAGATGACCAAATCTTTCATGCCATACCTTACTGATGCCCACTCCTGAAGAGACTGTTAGTGCCGTCAGCTCGTACAGATTGTTCTTCCTTACTGCCTTGCCGACCACCTTGCCCGCTGCATTAAGGATTTCTGCTCCGGTCCTCTTGAAACGCACCTCCAAGTTGCGATCAGTTATCGCAGCAACCGAAAGCAAGTTCTTCTTTAGCTGAGGAACTAGTTATACATCAGAAAGCTCTTTAGTTTCACCCTCTTGAATGGAAAGAGAGATAGTACCTGTACCTTCCACAGGGCATTTTGCATTATTACCGACCGTCACGTTCATGGGCTCTTGTAGAGGCTTGAAAGAGCTATACCAGTCCTTCTTTCTGGTCATGTGACGGGACGCTCCACTATCAAGGAGCCACGAATCATTCGTTGTTGAAACTTCTGTTGAGGAGCATATTTCTTCAATTGCAACCCATAGCTCCAACTCAGTTTCAACTGTGTTGGCAGATTCCTTGCCTTTCGAAGAAGACTGTGTAGTGCCATTCTTTTCGTCCTGCTGCTTCTTTCTGCAATCCTTGATCATGTGACCGCTTTTGTTGCAGTAGTGGCACTTACCTGAAAACTTCTTCTTCTTACCATTCTTCTTCTCTCCACCCTTCCCTTTGGATGTGGTTGAGAATGCTGCATCACTTCCGCCATCGCGGGTCTTCATTCGCATCTCCTCCTCTAGAAGCATCGCGCTGAACTCTTCAAAAGTGAGGGGTGGATTTCTTACCTGCGTGTTAAGTGTCGTGACCAACGCATCGTACTTTTGTGGAAGGATCCGAATGCACCTTCTGGCCAACTCTTCGCTGGTCTTTGTAATCCCAACCGCCGCCATCTGATCACGTAGATTCTTGATCCGTGTGATGAATGTCTCAGCTGATTCTCCATCAGAGCACCTCTCTGCAGCAAGCATATTCTCCAAATTTTGAATTCTGGTCTGATTCCGCGTTTCATACTGACCTTTTAGTATGTTCCAAGCCTCACTTGCCTTGTCTGTGTGCTGAATCAGAGTCAAAACAGAATCACTTGAACTGGTAACAAGAGCGCAGAGTGCATCTGCGTTCCTTCGTTTCCATGCCCGAAGAAGATCTGCATTCAGTGGCATTATGACGTTGGGGTTGTTTGGATTCGGTGATCCAACCGGTTCTGGATCCAATCCCAGAACAGTATCCAGAAGCTCATATGAATCCAAGATCGCGCTGATCTTGAATTTCCACAAAGTATAATTCGTCCCATCGAGCTTGCCTTCATTGAAGGCAGGTGGACGAATTCGCAACGGGGTTGGTGCAGCCATCACTCCTAGTAGCCTTTGCTAACAAAGCTCGTTGAACTTGCAATAAAGTCGTTACTCAGATAGCCTGAGCTCTGATACCATGCTAGAAAATAAGAGCATGTGCCTAGCGTGCCCCCCGCCAAGACCGCTAGCACCTCACGGAAGTGCACAACCTTCATGGCCACTACGGAGGCTCTGGCATGTGTGTATGGCAGGTCCCCACCCCTACCATAAGGCACCCTTGCCTAGCCAGCCCTCCAACCTCCACAAAAGGCAAGCTTGGGGGAATTGAAGATAGGAGGGGCAACTTGGACTATTTATGTCCCTTCATCTTCCACACACCTTTGTATGTGGGATAATTCAACCCTTTCTCCTTCTTCTTATCCCCTTTGTCCATGAGAGATTTGCACCTCCAACACAAAACCACTAGTTGTGGTCATTTTGGTGCTGACCTCTAGGTCGGTGATTCTGGACCGTGTCCTTCTTCAGGTTGGTGATTTGAGGAGAGCTGTTGAGGTTGAGGCTTAGGCCGTTTGGCATGGTGTTGCTTTGTCGATGGCATTGTAGGTCTTTTTTTCATTTTATTGGATTGTCTTCACCCTGGCATTACACACATGAATCAGGTCTCAGTTTGATAGTGCCAATATAGTGCCATGTGCTAAGAGTACATGTTTCTTTTGTTAGTGGCTAATGCATTTTACTCTTTTTGTGATGAGGGTGCCGTGTGTGTGAATCAAAACAAGTATCTCTTGGGGCTTTTATTTGTGCAATTTATTTGTGGTGCTCCAAACATGTGGGTGCGCTATGCATGACTAGTGAGGTGTGAATTCCTCCTATATGCTTAATTTGCTAAGGGAATCATAAGGCAGCTAGGACTCAATCATCACCTCTGAGCCTTAGGTTGAAATCGATTGAAACTACTTATATGTACAAAGGCATACATATGCCAGTGAGTGCTCGTGATACAATCTAGTCCTAACTATGAAAGACTTGGGGCCACCAAATCTTTGTTATTGTCGGGGATGGCTTGCATGTTGATGTAGTAGCACTTCAGTCGGCTCCCATTTATTGTTGTTGTAAACTGGACTCCATCCAATGTTTCTAGCACCACAACTCTGATGGGATTCATTTTTTTGACTCTATAAGGTCCTTGACCTAGAAATTTGAGCTTGCTCTTATGGACTTTGGTATTGTACAACAAAATCACATCACCTTCCTTAATGTCTTTGTCTTTGAGATTTCTATCAAACCATGCCTTCCTTTTTCATTTTTATGTTGTCATGGCATGGTAGGCAACTAATCTGGTCTATGTATGCTTCTCTAATTGGTAGAGTCTTTCTTTCAGCAATGCATGATCTCCCATACGTTCTTGTACTGCTATGCGTAGAGTGGGTATTGCAAATTCCAATGGGACCATAGCTTCAAGGCTGTACACCAATTGAAAAGGTGTATTTTCTGTACTGACCTTGAGTGTGGTTCGGTATGCCAATAAGGCTGCATTTAGTTTCTCTGCGTAATTGGAACGCTTTGGTTTTACTACCTTGGTGAGGACAATGCATAAAATTTTGTTGGTGGATTCGGCTTGTCTATTCTCTTGGGGGTATTAAGGTGTGGTTTTTCTATGGATCACCATAAAGCCAAACAAGAGTTCTTGGATGACCTCATTGACAAAATGTGTGCCTCTATCTAACACAATTTAAATGGGACATCCAAATTGGGTGATCACATTCTCGTACAAGAACCTTGTTGTTTTCTGGCATCTGCCTTTTTGACTGCTTTAGCTTCAACTAATTTGGTAAAGTAATCAATGGCCACAATGATGTAGCGTGCATGTGTTCCCTTTACTGCTGGATGGATGGGACCCACAAAATTAATCCCTTATTTTTTAAAGGGTTTTTGTGTAACGATTGTTGTTAGGGGATTGAAGTCTTTGTATTGTAGTTTAGTAGGTCGTTGGGCATACATCACAACTTTTGACATATTGATAGACATCTGACCAAAGTGTTGGTCACCAATATCCTGCGAGAAGGTTGCTGTTGCTTCCCCTTGGAAATTTCCACTTATAATGCCTTCATGTGCTTCATTGAGGATTGGCATGATCTCATATAGCATCACACATCTCCTTAAAACCTGGTGCTTGCCCATCTTGTATAGTTGTCTTGCAATGAGTTAATAGGGTCTAGCTTTTAGAATTACTTGCCTAGCATTCACTGCTTTCATTTCAGGAGGTGGTCTTCCTGCCATTAAGTACCCTATGATGTCTACACACCAATCAGGCACAATTTGAAATAATGTGGCATTTGATAGGTCACGTGGTGGTTAACATGCCCCCCTTCCTATTCACAATCCATCCATGGATTGTGTTCGGTGCATAATGTCAGACTTGAGGGTAATTTGGTAACGGCGGTCGAATGTCCTGTGGGAGATGCGGCAAAATGGATGTAGCGACTTCCAAAAATGGGTCTCGAACATGTCTTCAAAGGTTTGTATGTGATGATCGTGAAGATTCTGGACACGTACATATAATTGCGTTACTTGGGGGAACAAGGGACCCTCATTGAGTTTGAACACTATTTCTGCTTGCAGCCATTAGTGGTGCTCTTCCACCGATAGGTCGAGAGTAGGGAGGTACTTGAGCAAAATTATCAGCAACAGTCATAAAAAGTGCATGGTTGCCAAAACCGTTGGATTTGGGCCAGATGCGAATGTCATGTTAAACTCTACCATCTGGTCACCCAGAGCTAGTGAAGAGCCAACCTAGAGAAAATCAAAGTGAGGGAAGTTGTAGGCAATGTTGGGATCTACTTCCCACATCACTTCCAAAAATGGGTGGCATGAATATCCTCGTACGTGCGGAGGTTATGTCTGTGGATATTACGAACGCGGAGGTAGAGGCGGATGTCCTAGAATTGTATCAGACCAATGTCGGGATTGAAGACAATCTGGTTGTTCAGATTGTGGAGGCAGTCATCGATGGGGCGACTATGGGCGGGAAGATCACGGAGGAGTAGGAGGAGGAGGCAGTTGAAATGTATTGCTGTGCGATGACATCAGGATCTGCACTGAGTCGTATGTGTCCTTGAATGACTAGAGGCGAAAGCAAAATGTTGTGGGTCTTGGCGGTGACTCATGTGTCATGGGGATGTTGAAGATATGCTGACGGAGTGTCCACTACTAGCTACTCCTTGTGGGAGCACTGACATGAAATATTGGATGTACTTTAACATCAGGAGGCAATTCTAGTCGATCTGCAATTGGTCCAATTCTTTTAATGACCTTGAACGGACCATAGTATCTGGGGGATAACTTTGGAACCAAACTAGTACTTAGGCTCTTGGATTCCTTAGTAATTTGCAAATATACCATTGTTCCTTCAGAGAACTCTCTAAGTGAACGATGTCTATTAGCATAAAATCTGTCCCGATCTTGGGCACTTCTAATAGACTCCTTGGCAAACTGCAACATTTCCTGCATGTCTAGCAAGAAGGTCTTTGCAGCATCATTTTGGATTCCTTTTTACCCAAGCATAACTGGTGACTTAGGTTGAAACCTGTACATAAGCATAAAAGGATTGTAACCAGTACTTGAATGCTTTGCACTATTATAAGCAAATTCTATCATAGGTAGATAATCTTCCCATGAAGGCTGTCTCTTAGAAACATATGCCCGAAGCATATCTTCAACCAATTGCTTGACCTTCTCTATACTGCCATCAGATTGTGCATGATCTGAGGAACTCATACTTAGAGTAGTTTCTAACTTCTAAAAAACAAGTGTCCAAAAGGTACTTGTAAACTTTGAGTCCCTATCATTGACTATGTCAGAGGGCAAACCATACAGCTTAAACAAGTGGTCCACAAACTCATGAGCCAATTGAACAGTTGAAATAGTTATTCTAGTAGGTAAGAATCTAGCCATTTTTATCAGACAGTCGACTATGACGCAAATGGAGTCATGACCCTTGTGCATTCGAGGCAAACCGGTAATGAAATCCATGGAAATACTTTCCCATTTATTACCTGGAATTTGCAATGGCTTTAATAAACCTACGCTTCTAAGGCGTTCTGCCTTAGTAACCTGACAAACCTGGCAACCTACCACATAGTTTTCAATAAATGCATGCATTTTAGGCCAATAAAAGGTATGCTTCACAAGAGATAGAGTCCGATGTATACCCGAATGTCCAGCACTAGGAGCATCATGACACTCCCAAAGAATCTTGGATCGAAGTTCTAGAACATCTGGCACACAAATCTTTCCATTCTGGAACAGCAAGCCGTTCCTAATAATCCACTGACCTCCTACTGCATGTACCGTAGGTGGCACAATCCCTGAGTCCTAGTCAACCATGGAGCTCCCATCCTAGACTTTCTGCCAATAAGAACTGAAATGACTATCAGTTGCGCAAAGCCCTCTCAAGGATTGAAATAGGTCTGAGGATATTTTCGTAAATGACATAGCATTTACAAATTTGACTTGACTTAAGGCATCCGCCACACTATTCAATGAATCCTTACAATAACGTATTTCAAAATCAAAATCTTGCATTAATTCTGCCCATCTAGCTTTCCATCCCCTCAAGTCAGACCCATCACACACATACTTTATTGACTGATGATCGGTCAATATAAGAAACTTCGAACCATACAAGTAGTGTATCCAAACGTTGAGGGCATACACTATTGCATAGAGTTCTTTTTCTAGTGTGGGCCAACGATATTAGGTGTAGCCTAGCTTCTTACTCTCAAAAGCTACAGGTCTGCCCTCTTGGAATAGAGCTACCCCAATCACAAAATCACTCACATTGGCCTCTAAAACATAAGGCCGGGTAGGATCGGGTAATGCAAGAACGGGTGCTTCCTTGATAGTTAACTTCAAGGTTTCAAAAGCCTTGTTCAATGCGTCATTCCAAGAGATCGGTTGGGTAGACCTGCATCCACGACCTTTCAATATGTTTGTCAGGGGTGCCGTGATGTGTGAATAATCACGCACAGACTTCCGTAGAAATATCATAAATTCTAGGAAAGAACGAAGTTGTTTCATAGTCTGAGGGATAGGCCATTCTAAAACCTTCTGGATACGATCCAGATCAATGCTAATACCTTCAAAAGAAATCTTGTGTCCTAAATAAATGATCTCCTTCATAAAGAAGTCACATTTACTCATCTTGGCATAGAGCTTATGCTATCTTAGAATAACTAAGACAATCCAAAGGTATCCTATGTGATCCTCTAGCGTTCGGCTATATACCAAGATGTCATTTAAGAACACTACAACAAATTCGCCTAGAAAATCTTGGAACAAATCGTTCATCATTTGCTGGAAGGTGGCAGGAGCATTGGTCAAACCAAAAGGTAATACAAGAAACTCGTAGTGGCCATACCTAGTTCGAAATGCGGTTCTATCTATGTGTTTAGCATAGATACGAATTTGGTGATAACCCGTTTGCAAATCAATCTTAGTGAAATACTTTGCTCCAGCCAAACGGTCAATGAGATCATCGGAACGAGGTAGAGGGTATCGATTCTTAATTGTCACTTTATTCAATTGTTTATAATCTATACACATTCTCCATGTAGAATCTTTCTTCTTTCTTAAGAGGACAGGTGCTCTCCAAGGTGATTTACTTGGGCAAATATAGCCCATATTCAAATAATCATGTAGCTATGAAGCTAACTCATCCTCCTCAAGCTGGCTCATCCTATAAGGTGGAACACTAATAGGTTGAGCCCCAGGTAAGTCTATGCGATGATCTACTGCCCGTTCTGGAGGTAAACCTTCCGGCAATTGAGCAGGGAATACATCCAAGAAATCATCTAACAACGTTCTCAATTCACGGTGTTCAAACACACTTAAATCATTCTTGTTATTAACAGAGGCAACAAATGACGAAAGCGGAATCAAAACACATTGATAGACATCATAATGAGAAGTGTTTAATATATTTCGAAGCTGCATCGCAAATACAATAGGTCCCTGAGAAGAGGGAATATGATCACACTGAATATAAAATTGGGTGTCCTTATCCAAAAAAGAAAGAGTATGGTCCTTCCATCCAATCCGAATATCATGGGTTTTAAACCACTCTATTCCGATTAACAAGTCCACATGCTCCAAGTGCATGACATAGCACATAAGAGCCACTGTGTATTATTGAATCCAGATAGAAAGCACTTTAATCTTGCGATACCAAAACTGCTTCCCAGCTGGAAGCTACGCCTCATAGGTGTGATCGCTAGGTATTGTGGACAGCCCCATCTTCTGCACAAGTTTGTAATTAACAAAGTTGTGAGAGCTGCCCGAGTCAAAGAGAATGTGAACTCTTTGGTCCCTAACTTCTCCATAAACTCAAAAAAGATCATGGGAACAAATAACGAAGTATTAAAAGTGCAATTATAAGAAAGTGGGCAGGTAATGACATTTACAGAAAAACTTATCATCCCGGGTGCTTGCTTCTGGTTCTTGCACTTAGGACAATCATTCTTAGTGTGGCCCAGCTCCTCGCAGAAGAAGCAACGTCCTTTCTTCTTTAGCTTCAAGGTATGAAGGAAACGGGCATGACCATTCTTCGCCTGAGTCAAATGTTTCTTGGAGGCATTGTCTAAAGACTTTGACTCCCCGGTACCAGTGGTAGACTGGAAGAAATTCCTCTTGTTCTTCCCACCCGTGTCGGCAACTGTGGTTCCCTTTGCACTGGCCATGGTATCATCATAAATACGCGTGTAATTCATGGCCTCTTGCAACGTGGTACACTTGTTGTTCTTGATCTGTAACTTGTACGAGTCAGAAAAACCATCCACAAAGAAACCTAACAAGATCACTGGATCCATCTTTGTAGCTCTGGTCTGCAAATCTCGAAACCTCTGAAGATAAACCTCAAAAGTCAAATTCAACTTTGACATATCGAGGGCTTTGAGCTTGCCTACGATATCGTAATCTTCCTCCTTCAAAAACTATTTCCGGAAGACCCCTTCGAATTCTATCCATGTTGCAGGCTTGGGTTGGAGTTCCTTCCACCACAATAAAGCCTTTCTTGACATAAACCCGGCTCTGCAAGCTGTATTTTCTTATCATCTAGATAAGGGTGAAACTGGAAGTGTACTTGCCACTTGTGCAACCAAGTGTCAACAACCTCCTTGGTACGAAACTTCTGGTCTCTGGGAAAAGGATCTGGAGTGATGTTCGGACCTAACATTGAAGCCATGGCATCCACATGCGTGAGCACCTAAACAGTGCTAGTCAAAAGAGTGAGTGTATTCTGAATCCCTTGGAGTTGTTGTGTCCCCCGTTTGATTCGTATTAACTTGCTCAAACTTTCCATCAAGAGCAGTGGTGAATTCACTAAAGGCTTTCTTCATAATCAGATCATCGTAGAGACCCTGGTCATCCTCCACATGGTAGTCGATATCTTGATCTCCCATCGCAAGTGCAGGGTCTACTGAATCAGCCATATCTGAAACTGATGAAGGGATTGAACTTAGAGAAGTGACAGGTGGGATTGGAGCTTGAAGGAGAGTGGAGAAGAGGAAAAAACTATCCCGAGAGGAGGCGACGAAAGAAGAGAGGTTGGCCGATAGAAGAGGTACAAAGCTAACAATCAGCTCGAGTCAGTGAACCCTGAGACTCCTGCTGTACTGGCTGTGCCATACAGAAGTCTACTGCAAGCCGTACCTAGGTGACAAAATCTACCAGGGGTGTGGAGGGGTCTTCTTGTGCACACTAGCATAAGCTGAGGCACTATGGTCTCGCCAGGCGATAAAGTGGAAGGTATAGCTTTTAGAAAGCTATGCTTTCTAAAAAAGCCCACCCTCCCAAACTTGGAGGGTTGATGCTTTTTTTAGCATGCCCACCCTCCCAAACTTGGAGGGTTGGTGCTTTTTCTGCATCCAGCCTCCCTGAACAGCAGCCTGGCCGCAATCCTGCTCCAGCCTATGGTGCACCCCTCTATACTCTCCTACATGCATCACCTAATCACTGCGCAGCCCTAACCATACACGGAATCCCCTAGGGTTTCCCTCAACTCTTCGCTTGCCTAGCAGCCCCTCTCACGCCTTTCCTACAATCCTCTCCACTTTCTCCTAGCTACACCTCACACTCTCTCTCACCTAACCCCACTTAGCAACCTCGAATTCACCCTCTCTCTCTTCTTCCTTCCTTCTTTCCCTAAATCTTAACCACTTCCTATAACCGATAAACCAAACAAGCACTTGCCGGGTTTGAGCATGAATTTTGAAATTAGGGCATACCTAGAGAAAGAATCGTCCAAAATTTTCGCAACAGAAGTTCTTACCTTAGGAGTTGGCTCTGATACCAACTGACACATCCTAGCACTCCTGAAACCTCTGATCTACAAGCAAACACAAGAACACACACAATGTGAGGAAACTGAGCAGGCTGCTCACCACCCAACCATGACATCTACGGGATGTGATCCCGAATCAAGAGATGTCCCCTCTGAGCCACGAGTTGAGCTACTGGCAGGAACTCCCAACCAGATCCTAACCAACCTAGTGTCCCGTACCACCAGGTGGTGCTGTGAAGCTTGGGATCTGCTGTTGGGCCTTGGGCTACGCTATGATGCAGGCACGCATCCGCGACTCAATCCAGGATGAGACCTAGCACCTGGGAACGAAACTTGTTCCCATTGGCTCACTGAGAACTGAACCTCTAGGCCCCTTATATAGACTCGGGCCCCAAGCACCAAAAATAGTAAAGACCTCTAACTGGTTCGTACCCTTGCCACTCAACCCAAGAATCAAGCCTGCCTAGCTCTAAGCCTTCCCAGGCTACCTGAGCTAGTCTTGTGTACCCAGGATACCAATCCATGCACATGACACACTATTTGAGACTTCAGGAGTGTAGGGTAGGTCTTCTAGAGCAAAGGGAATTACCAACTCAAATAGAGGCATAGTCATAAGGAAGTTGGTGGAGTCGTGAAGCACTCTACCCCACACCATGAAATTATATATAATGGGGTGGTAATAGAGGGTCATGTCAAGCTCTAAGACTAGATCTTCATGGAAGCGCATCATAACTATAAGCAAATGTGCTTGGACTGTTGTGTGGCGGAAGGCCTCATTAAGGTGATGCAATGTGATAGTATTTTCAAAAAGGATGTTGTGCAGAAGAAGAGTGGTGGCTAGTGTGTGGAGAAAATAAGTGTAGGTGTCACGTGCAGCGTGCAATGTGAAACAAAGTGGGGAATCACGAGACAACGCTTCCCACTATCTTTTGTAGAGAAGTCCTAGTAGTTATGCTAGAGGAGAGGATGTCTAAGCTGCCTGTAGGTCCACCTAGAGCGCCAGTATTTGCTACTCTTATTGTTAGGCAACTGCATGTAATTGCCCAATCAATGCCGCCTATTGCTATACTTGGTGTTCAAGGGCTTGTTTCTCCTCCACAACCCAAGCATGTTGTTGTTGTTCCATTTTGGCTTGTTATTGCAATGCCTCAAAGTTAGTGTCCGTGCGAGAACATTCCAGAGTGAGGGCTTCTTGTGTTTGCAGCTGCTCCTTTTTCAATTTCTAGGTGATCTCGACTGCCTGAAGCCCACTGGCCTCTACCATAAGGCATTTGGCCTTCTCCTTTTCAAGGCATTCTCTATCTACTAGAGTGTGTGTGTGGTCTTTACTGACCCCAGGTACTAGTGCCTAAAGGTATCTTGGCACCGATGGAGAGCATTTTGTGCAGCAGTAGTTGCAAGGGTAGTGATGGATTGCATGAATGCCATCTCTTTTGTATCCACGTCCCTATCTTGCATTATGAGATTTTGATATCCTTCCGCCAAGGTGTATGCACTTGATGTACAAAATTCCATTGCTTGTTAATACACATTTGGAAGGAATGGAGGTTGGAGGGGTGGCTGTCCCGGAGTTCCTGCTTGCTGTTGAGTATGTGGCAGGGGGTTTGGCTCTTGGGAATTTTGAGTTAAGTCGGTAATATCTTCTCCATGGCCGATTGGCTTTTTTAGCCTCTATTCCCGATGCATACGTTCCTGTATCTCTGCAACTTTTTTTTGCTTCTCTTGTCAAGTATACCATTTGGTTGCATAAGGATTGAATTATTTGTGAAAAAACAATGGCCACCCTAGATGCATCAACCCACACATGAAAAATAACATCCCACCTTGATTGTATCTATAACCATTTCTTTTAGTAACAAGTGTTTTTTACCTTTCTTCATTCCATGCAAAACTTTCTTCTTTCTTAATAGTTGATATGGAAAAACTCTTAATGGACCTTCTATAGAATCTTAAAAATCCAAGGAATGACATTACCTTAGGTTCTATCATCTTTTGACTTCAATTTTTTTTCTGTCAATTATGATACGCTCTTTTGAGATCATATGTTCCAATGTATTCAAAGAATAACAAAAGAATAATGCGCACTTAATGAATTCAAGGAGATATGCAACTATCTACGTTTTTGAAAAAAGTGTTTGATATGGTAAAGACTACATACACTAAGATATCATCAAGCAAGATAGCTAACAAATCACCAAGAAACTCTTAAATTTTTATATCCCTTTTCTAGGGAATAGATTGCTTGTATTATAAGGTCAACAAATCTACAAAGTAAAATTAATAAATAGCCTTGGTTTAGCCCAACAAGATCACATTTAGCTACTGTTTGATAATTAGCAGTTATAGTTGTTGGTGACTAGCAACTCCACCTTAGCTGAGGTGGAAGTGTAATTATGGTTGACGAGCAATGAATGCCATGAGATTAAATGTAATTAAATAAATAAAGTAATTGTAGAGTCAAATGAACATGAAGTGCTATGATGACTAGGCATAGTGAGATGTTGTGGCACTAAGCTTCAGATAGGGCAGATCCACTGATGGGTTTGTTGAGATGCTAGTGGTGGCAATAGAGACTAGTGATGATGCAGCCTACCACATGGACCTTATCTATTTATCTTGATGATATGGTACTCAACTACCCTATTTATCTTGATGATATGGTAGTCAACTACCCTATATCACCTCCTTATTATGGCCTTATTTCATACTTGATCTACCACAAGGCACTATTTACCATGTGATAATGTGGCATATTGGCATGGCATTAGAGCTTGGCAAGGAGTGAAGGGGCTCCAAAGTTGAGGCAAGATTATAATGGCAAGATGGCTAGGGCTGCAAATGCTTGGTGCAATGAGGCGGTGGACTCATTAGACAAGCATGAAATGATGGCATTAGTGAGGATAGAAACCAACGGATAGGGCTCTAGGAATAATGGCAAGGATACATCAGGTAAGGGATAATAATGATAAGAGGGAGGTAGGATCATTGACTAATGTGTTGCCTTGTGGACACCATTGATCTCTCTAGGAGCTTAGGCTCTATGTAGCCTCAAAGCATGAGGCTTAGTCTTTTATAGCCTTAAATAAGGCCCCTATTCATTCTTAAGGGGGGGCACGCAGTGTGCACCCCTAAGGATACAAAGGATACATCATGTAAGGGATAATAATGATCAGAGGGAGGTAGGATCATTGACTAATGTGTTTCCTTGTGTACACCATTGACCTCTCTAGGAGCTTAGGCTCTATGTAGCCTCAAAGCTTGAGGCTTAGTCTTTTATACCCTTAAATAAGGCCCCTATTCATTCTTAAGGGGCATGCAGTGTGCACCCTAAGCAATGAGTACAAAGAATACTCAAAAGCTCTAATGGAGCTTTAACAATGAGCTATAAGCATAGCACATGGGTTACACATTGGAATTGTGCATCTTGACAAATGAGCTTGGGCTTCCCTTTGAAGAAGCTCAAGGAATGTGAATCTTGGGTTATAAGGTAGAATCAATACCCTATGTAGAAGCATGGAAATTAGACTACATATGAAATGATGGTAGAAACTACTCCATGACCCTTAACTCACCTCTGTCTCTGTCTCTCTCTCTCTCTCTCTCTCACACACACACACACACACACACACAAAATGACATTCACAACTTCTTCACAAAGCACATTGAACCTCATAGAAGAAACTTAAGAACTTCAAAATGGGATATGTTGACATCCATACATCAAAATGAGGAGCTTTTAAAGAAGGAAAGTGTCCTATAGGCAACTAACACAACATATGAACCATAATACCTCAAGTGGAGGTCTTCAACATATGTAATGGAGAAGAGCACCATAGTCTCTAACAACGTTTAGGGAATCCAAAGGCACCCTATGAAGGTATGCCAAATGTCGAGTCGACTACATGGGGTACCCACCCCATATGGCCTAGCCATTGTCGACCCAACGTTATGAGTTGCCTTGCCACCCATGATAGGACTCTACCCCAGAAACTGGTACTAGGGTGAGAGCCTCATTGCACAGAGTAGGACTTATATGCCTACCTCCCCATTACCCACATTGTATCTAAGATTATCTCTACAAGAGGCACTACCACATTGTAGCCTTTCGAGTGTTGTCCATTAGACTATGCGTCAAATTTTCCATGGACATCAGTTTTAGGAAAAGGGGGATCTTAAATTGCCAACTATATAGACATATGGAGCTACCACCACTTTTGTACTTGCTTAGATTGTGGTGGAGTCAAAATCATGGCCATCTATCGCTTGTTTGTGCTGCTTGTTTGTGCTATAGGTTTGTCTGATTCACTCATCAAATCGTTGGCTCTTGTTTTACCTAATATCTACCATGAAAGCACATGCACATGCTATGTTATAGGGTTTGTGCTTCACCAAATAGTTGCCTCTTTGCTTTTTTGGGGCAAAAAGAAGTTTGTATTATATTGGCAAAAAGATATGTACATAAAGTTCCTGTTACGATTCATCCTCATCCAGAGCTTCAATTAAATGACAAAATGGCAAGGGCCAATAAACAGACAGTGTAGAGAAAGATAGCTAATCAATATTAGTCAGAGTCAGAGGCTAACTCAAGCATCCCCTAGAATTGACACTCCTTGTGGAAGGTTCTCTAGAAATCTGCTTCATGTTCCCGTATCTCATTATAGAGCAACCCTTGGTCCTGTTGTAAAGCTAAATCACCTAGGACAATCTTAGTTTTTCCTATTAACCAATCGAACAAAAGATCAACATTCACATTAGCATGATAAAACTAGAAAAAATTTGTGGAAAGCCAAATAAATCATAGTGCATGTGTCCTAGTTGCTATCCATATGGCCTGTTTGACTTTTATTGCATCACCCAAGAGTATAGATTTCCAATTTATGGGCTCCCCTAACTAGATCTAAATAATCTTCCACACCTTCCTAGCTTGAGGGCATGCTACGAAAAGTTGGAAGATATCTTCTTGAGTCCCAGGGCAACATTTGATTGACCATTACCTTTCCCTATTCTTAGACCCATAGCATTGGTTCGAACTGCTTTGTGTAAGATAAGCCAAAGTAGTGTAGACGTCTTTTTTGGTATTTCCTTATTTCAAATTTTATAGAATATGACCTTCCAACATGCTTGGTTGTCATGAAGGTTCCATCTGAACTTGAAGGTCCTATACACGTACTTGCCAAGGGAGGGTTGGTAATTGATCTTGCATTGGAACGAGAATGTCATACTCTTGGTGGCCACCTTGACTCCAAAAGTAGAGATCAATATGATCAAACCCAACATAGTATCGATGCGGGTGATGCGTTTGTAGATGAAGCACACTATAGGAAATTAGGACTAAATGAATAGTTGGCTAGGCACTCCAATTAAGGAGTTGTCCACTCCTTTCATTGCTGTGCTTGAATTCTCAAGATGCTCCCTACCACTGCAAATTCCCAAATCATTGAATTTCCTTAGGGATTTGCTAGCCAGACGAATAAACAGAGGTGAAGCTTGACTATGAGGTTCAACTATTTGATGGGGCGAAAGTGAAGGATGAGGAGGGTCAAGGCAAAATCAAGGGCTTTGTGTCTTCATGAATATATATTTGTAGTTGGAAATTCAACGCAATTTTCCTTGTTGCTGGTACCAACATAGCCTTCATGAGGAGCATGAATTTCAGGTTGCTATGTCGAAAGCCTCTCTCTCTATCGTTCTATTTTACATTGTCAGCTTTTCTTGGAGTATCACCTCTAAAAGGCAACGACATCAATTCCACCATCTTTGGTTTGTAATTGAAGGTCCATAATTGTCAGTGTTTCCACCAACTGAGGGTGCAAAGACCTACTCTGTTCTACCCATTGCACAAGCTCTGAGTGCATTTGAATGATCCAGTTCTCCAACAAGATTGTGAACTTTCCCATTGTGCAAGCTCTATCATTCATAAAGCTGAATACTATTATTGTGCATCACCATCGACGACATATTCTTCTCCTCGGTCAATTTGGCTTCCAAGTCATTATATGCCCATGATTTTTTTCCAAGATTGTTTCCAAAGCAAGTGTCGTTGTGTTTCTCTCTTCAAGCTATCCCCATTTGCTACAAGATGCTCTATTTCAAGGCTATGCTTTTACTATACAAGATCATTTTTCACCGTTTGATCACTTGTGGGAGAGATTAGAGATTGACATATCGACCAATTATAGCAAGCTACCCATCTCCAAGAGGCCATTGACTCAATTCCTATTGTCTAGAGTGCAATAATAAGGTTGCCCAACCTTGCACTGCGTCAAGGTCCAAGGTCGGGCGGAATTAAATCCAACCGTTGGATCAAGTTCATTTCTAGAGCAAAAATAAAATACAATACATCACTGCCGCAAAATAAATCAACCAAAAATCGACACATAACCATTCTATAAAAGAAAATAATCAATAGAACAAACTTCCATCTAACATGTAATCACAAACGAACAAAAACAACCGATAAAAATTAAACATGTAGCAAATAACCTAAACAAGATTAACATTAAACATTTATATGCATTAATATAAACACTTACCTGCAACAGTAGGTAACATCAAAAGTATATTCCATATTCCATATAATATTCCAGTATATCAAAGCCAAAATCACAGTTTCGACAAATACTATACTAAAACAACTGTCACTACATTTAAGCAAAATTTTAGCTATAGCTTCTTCTTCCCACCGCCTCCATCTGCTTCGACCACATGCCCTCCACCATAAAAGTTAAAGACACAACCCTTGAAAGAATCCGCAACACTATAGCTCAAGGAACCTCTACCACCACTGATCCAGTCAATAGATTCCATAGAAGATCCACCACTAGAAGACTCGAAAACACCGCCAATAGAAGAAACCAAAGAACTAGCAAGCGCACATTCACCTCCATTAAACTTTGGAACCTTAGAAACACCACGAGCATCACCAGTCAAGACATTACAACTATTACTGACAATAGTGCCAAAAGAAACATGCGATAAACCACCAACAGGAATCAGATCCAAAGGACAATCACCCAAAAAAATCCCATCAACTATAGTAGCATACTAAGCCAGGCATTCACCAAGAACTTCCTTGTAAACTCTTCTCTTTCCAAATTGATCATATGGCCTCTCAATCAAACTCTCACGAGCCCGCACAGCTGAACTTCCTCAGTTGCATTATACTTCTCAAAGGAAGAAATACACCTATGACTAGAGAACTTCGTCGCAACCTCCGCAGGAACGCCAACAAAAGCTAACCTGCTAAACGCAGTGGACCTCAAAGACTTGTTCGTATATTTACCCTTAGAACCACTGCCAACAATATCAAGCATGCAAGAAACAAGACCTTTCAAAGTCTTAAAACCAACACAGTTCCGATTATACCATATGGACCTACAACACAAGCACATAGAGCACAACATTAAAAAACAAAATAATAGAAGCACAATACAACACTAAACACCTACGACAGATTTGGGATTGTCGATCGGCTGAAGGAACACATACAACAAATTGTCATCACCACAAACAACAGTGGGCATATGCTTCATAAGCTGGTTGAAAGTGAAGACAAAATCCGCTTCATAACTCTTCAAGGGTTTTTGGAGATGCTCAACTTTGTAACGCTCTAGGATCATCACATGATTCTTCGTCAATCGCTCCTCAAACCTGCAAAACGCAAACAAAATACATCAGAAACAAATAAATCAAACACAAAAAACTTAAAACCAAAACAAACAACACTTATTGAAGATATTGACCAAAAACATCAAAAGCATGAACAAATTGTGCACGCTGTATTCCATATAGCTTAGTACCACCTCTGATAGCAAACCAAAGCAACATGTAAAAAGCAAATCGTTTCTGTAGATCCCGAGGATGGAAAGCGCTGAAATCCACATCCTTCAACACCAACATCTCATCCTTCAACCTATCAATATCGCTTTTCTTTGTAGGTTTCAGACCATCAACACACACAAAGCGATTCATTGCACTCGTAAGGAAGAGCAAGCCTTTGAGAACAATGGATTCTTAAACAAATATAAAGGAACCTCAACAACACCTGTCGCAGCTACCCAACAATCTTAAACAAAGCATCCAACATAGCAGAAGGGTAAAACCCACCTTCTCCTTTCTTCTTACACACTTGAAGTATAAACCTACCAAGCAAATTAGCAAAAACTCTCAAATCCAACTCCTCGATAGGGATAGAAATGTCAAGACCCTCAAGACGCCGCCAAGAATCAAATCGACCCTGAGCCCAATTGTCTTTATCTGAGCTCCTGTTTGCTCCACCCTCCTCTACTTCCTTCTCCAAAGAAGGATCAAGCAGTAAGAAACCAACAGCAGAAGTTACACAACCTTCCACAATAGATCCGGTACCTGACAACCAAAGAAAATAATCAAAACAGCATCAAGGAATCACACAAAGAAAACAGACAACCAAAGAAATATCACAATAGACAACACAAACAAAAACTCCAAACCTCCACGATTGCGGAAATCCTTAGCAACCTCGCATGTAACACCTTTAGCAAAACAAACATTCTCAGAGACAATATCTGCCTCTCCGCCCAAACAGACAACCAACTCAGGACCAGAAACCAAATCCACAATAGTAGAAACATCCTCATCGAGCCCAAGCGAAAAAGAAGGATAGACCGCAGCGGACTCCATCTCGAATTTGCAGCACAATCCAAAGTGAGAATGAAGGACACTTCGCAGCAGATGCTTGTCGTCCACCGTGTGCAAAAGAATTGAACATTGAAAACACCTCTGCAGAAGATGCCTGTTACGCACTGCCTCGCACCGCCTCGAACCCTCTGCAACAGACTCAATGAGCCTCGACCACCATCACAAACAAAATGAGCAAACAACACAAACACCATCACAAAACACAAACGCCATGCAGGGGCCATGCACCACAAGCACACACGTCAAACACAAAACACACATACACGTGTACCACTCACATACACAACAAATAACACATGCACACATGCACCACTCAACACACACACCACTACCAGTAATAATCAAAATTCAAACTAAACGGCCACCAAATCATCGCCAAACTGACGAATGGCCGTAAACGGGCTCCATCACCAACACATGGTGGTAAACTGGATCCCTCATCGACACGTGGCCCTCCCTCTGGACCTCGATGCCCAAGAAACAATCGTGGTTAGCATTTCCTGATTGGGAAGTGGCCGAGAAACTGCTCTTCCCTTCCCCGGTCATTTCCCTTAGAGCTTCTAGGATGAACTTGCCCAACCAAAGATCAGTTTTTGGCTTAAATCTTGTTTAAGAAGAGGAAGGATTTGATTTTATGCTACTATGGGAGCTTGTTCCAGTAGTCGATTGTCGAGAAGGCAAGATAATGGACGAAGTGAATTCTCATAATGTTTGTAATCATGTTAATCAATTTCAACCATCCTTTCATAATGTTTCATCTATAGCCAAAGCTATCATTCCTTCAAAGGAGAACTTTATAGGAGGTGGAAATTCCTTAGTGTCAATTCCAATAACCAAACTTTCAGATTGTAATGCTGAAAGATTTGTCTTTGAAGGCAAATTACTTTCCAAATATGGTACATATAAAGTATCAAATCCTAAGTACCCCACCTTTTTAAAAGGAGATTTTACCGATAAGTTTTGTTCACACACAATCACACTATTTATTCCTTCTACCTATATTCATCAATTTGTAAACTTCTTACAAGTTGGGGAATTTTATAGAGTAGAAGATGCTAGTGTCGTAGTGAAAGGTCCATCTGAAGGTGGTACTTCCAAGTTCTCTCTACTCGTTGATGCAACCACATGCATCATTAGGGGAGAACCCTTCGAAGGAAATCTTCAATTGTTGCTAGACCACTCCCTCTGTACGTATGTTCGATGGGCAGCTGAGATGGTGAACATCACAAAGTTGAGCATTGCACAAGTGAAGGGGACAATTGCAATAGTCATCATCAAAGTTGCAAACGAGAAGGGAATGGCTGACCAAATAATTGTTGCGGATGGACCATGAAATGAGAACATGGCTGCGGTAAGTTAAACCTACATTCTCTAATTTGGTGATTGGAGCTCAAAGTAATTAACATTGTGCTTACTCTTGCATAAATTGTTGCACAACTTTCATTGCTAATAAAAGGAAACCGACGTTAACTCAGCTTGTCCAAGAATTTAATGAGACAAAGGTGTGGTGATGTACATCTTGAAGAATGTGTCATTCTTAAAGGCAAAGAACACTATTTGCATGTTTGACTTTACCATTTTGGTGGAGGTTCCAGACGGCCTTGTGAAAGATGACTTGAAAGTAGTTTTCACTAGCCAAGTGTCACGGCTAGGATATGGGACCAAGGTGAATCGTTGCTTTTACATTTACTTATGCGATTTATTTGAAGCACTTGCTAACTCCTCTTAAGCTGCAAGTGTTTGGGATTTTATGCTTCATGAATGTCAATGCCAATCTTGTGGAGCATGTGTGCGACTCTTGTGGTGGTTTGCGAGTGAGCAGGGACCCTCTTCGACCATATTGTTACTCTTGCCAAGCCCTCACAAGCATCAGTCAAGTAACTAGTTTGAGTGGAGACATAGTTCAAGATAGTGGTGAGCCAATCCCTGTGCATGTTAGAGACCCCTACGTTGATATCATACTTTCATTGGGTGTACCCTTCCTTCAAATGTATGAAGATGACTTGATGATGGCACGAAGTACACTCAAAACATCAAAACCCAATGGTAGCTTCACCATAAACAGCTTTGGCTTTGTAATTGCTTTCGAACGAGATATTTGAAGCATTTCTTGGGACTTGTAATTGATTTCTTTCAACTATAGCATTTGCTACTTACTTTGTTATTGTTATATTTTTTGTAAGCATAAATTGTTGTTACAATTTCATTTGTTAACACTATGGACGTAAAGCAACTTCTACTAAAGAAGAAATTGATGAAGAATTCATCTTTCATTGATAACAATCCTTCCAATACAAATGTACTCAATTGCATTGTACAAATTCTTCCTAGTGTAACATATGACCAATTGTTGAGAACATTGTTTGAGAGTGTCATTTTAGAACTTTTGAGTTCTCAAAATCCATGGAACATTTTCCAAACAATATCAAATGAACCAATCCTAACAATTGGAAAAGTACAAAATTTGCTTGTAAACTTTGCTACCTCCATAGCATTGACTGTAGATGTCCTTAAGGGATTTAATTTGTTATTTGGTACATCTTTCACCCTTCTATCCTAGAATGGGAAAAACCTTCAAGTAAAAGCAAAAGTAGGTTGTGCAAAAAATAAGCCGACAAATTCTCTGTTGTTGGAACAACAAAATCCCACTTGTACTAATATTCCATTGGTCAAAGTAGATGCAAAACGTCCCTACCAAATATGGAATGAAGAACACCAAGAAATTTTAGAAGACATAGTTTTGCAAAACCCAAGTTTGCTTGCAAAAGATATAGCTTTATTGTTCCACTCTTCATCTTCAAAACACGCTTACACAATCCAATCTATCCTAAACAAAATATATAAAGCTAGGAAACTTGTTCTTGAACCTATGCATACTCCAATGAAGACGAACACACTACAAGAAGAGCTAAACATTCACAAACAACAAACATGCAAGAGAAAAAGAAATGAGAACAAAGCAGAACAACAATATATGAAGAAAATACTCGATACTCCTAGTTTCCCATGTACTTGTTGTGGCTTCCTAAAGTTCTCCATGAAAATGAAGAAGCTAAAAGAACATATGGCAATATTTCTCCAAAGCAATGGAACTAACATTCCAAGAACTTGCGAAAGAAGAATGTTGTGTTCTCTTTGTTTCAAAGATGCCAGAAAAGGAATAATGCCATTAATGTGCGCAAAGAACCTCACAATGGCCCAAAAGAAAGTTCATACAAGCAAACTCAATGACATAGAGGCACGATTAGTCTCCATTAGAATACCATTTGCTCAAATTCACGAGCTCTCTTATGAAGGGCAATTTGGCTTACATGGCAGTGTTGTCAATGTTTTTGCAAATGTTGATAGAGCACAAAGTGTTTTGCCCAGATTTGTGAACAAAAATGATACAATTGCAATAGCCATCAAACACAAGTTATCTTATAGACATAGCTACATGAGTGGTATAGTGAGACCAACTATGATGATGGTTGCTTTAAAAGAACTAATACAAACACCACTATACCAACAATACAATGTCAAGATAAATTCACTTTGGGAGAATCATATAAGAAACATTCAAGAGGAGGAAGAAGCAGAATACAATCACCCATGCAATAACATACACTTTGGTCCATGGCATATATGCAAGACAACAAGTACTAGACTTCGAGGACCGAACAATAGCTATTGCTCCATCTGAAGGATTTAGTACATTAAGTATTTTCAAAGACAAATTCTGCTAGGAACTTGCTTATCCCAATCTTTTCTTTGGTCAGCAACGCGACTACAACATCCAAGAGTGAACTTCGTACCAAAATATTGCAGTTTGGGAACTTACAAATGTTGATCGTCGATTTGCACTATCTATTGACAACCTCTTCTTCAAAACAATGAAAATTTTGGTGCGGCAAGTTCTTTCCACTTCTTGGGTTCATATGCGAAAAGCACAAACAAGAGGTATAACACTCCAAGTAAAAGATGCTCTCTTGGATACAAACATAGAAAAACTACTCCAATCAAAGATAGGTTTTTGAGACCACCCATTCGAGAACTTCTATTGACTACAAGTACCACCTTAAGAAAAACCTCTTTGCAATGTTAAGACAACTAGGACCACCATGCTTTTTCATCACATTGTCCGCAACAGAAAAGCTTTGGGAACCACTCTTGGATTGCCTTCAAAAGCTAAACCCAATTGAAATCCCAGAGATTGCCAATGCAAATATACAAGTCCGTAATTTGATTAGGTCTGATCATGTAACAACAGCTGAATATTACATAAACAAATTTCAAGAATTGAAGACTTTACTACGAAAAGACCAAACCATTATGGGCAAAGTACTTGATTCCTTTTTTGTTACAGAATTTCAAAATAGAGGAAGCCAACACGATCATGGGTTGCTGTGGATTGAGCATGCTCCTATTTTTGGAATTGCTTCCAACAAAGAAATAGAAGAGTTCGTAGATGTCTACATCTCCACAGACATATCCAAATTCCCTCTTGCAAAACAAGAAATGCAAACACACAGACATCGAAAAACTTGCTTCAAGCGCAAGAAGAAATGTCGCTTTGGTTTTCCATGCTTGCCTATGAAAACCACTCAAATACTCCTACCTCTTCCACAACATTTAGAAAACAACCTGTATAAGACAAAAATGAAAAACATTACCTCACTACTCTTGGAAGATAGAATATTGTTACTTGACTACTCAACCTTTCTAAACAAGCTATCTTTAATAGAAGAAGAATATATCCTTGTCATATGAAGTACCATTTCACAACAAACATTATTCTTAAGGAGGCAACCAAAGGACATTTACACTAACAACTTCAACCCAAGTATGTCCAGATTATGGGGTGCCAACACAGACGTACAATTCAAACTAAATCCCCATGGGGCTACAGCATATTGTGCATCTTACATAACTAAAATGGACAAAGAGACTACACAAGCAGTGAAAGTTGCACTTGCCCAAAGCGTAGCCTCTAAAGCCCAACCAAACGAAAGAATTCGACCCCCGTAGATAAGCGAACTTACTTGCTGAAGCGCAGAGCACAATTACAACAACTAGACCCACAAAGCACCGACATTTTCTTTGAGGATCTCATGGCAAAGTACTTGAAATGAAATAACAACCTTCACCATATTTGCTTGGCAACATTTGCTAGTGAATACACAACCTTCCCATCCACATCGAAAAAAAGGAAAAAAGCAAAAATTATTCGATTCAACAACTATAGTGAGGCAAATGATCTAGAAAACTACTACAGAGAAATATGCACTCTATTCCTCCCATATGTGACAGTTGAAATAGCACTAGATGAAAACATACTTATGTGGCATGACATGTTCAACATCAACAAAAACACCATTGAAACAAACAAATCAAAATTCTACAAAATCATTCCTACATTTCTTGCAAAGTCATCAAATACCACGACTACCTCCACATCATCTACAACATGTCCACTTAGAGACACCGACACATACGACCTCGCGGTTGACATGCAAACTCGACTTAAGCCGCTCGAACTCAAAATAAGTCAAAAACAGCATACAGATTTTCTCCTAACAATGAATACTACAACACCTTGAGAAAACTAAACAATGAGCAACTTCTCATTTTGCACGACATAATGTTGAAGAAGAGAGAAAACCCATCAAAAGCAATCCATCTTTTCTTGACAGAAAATGCAGGAACGGGCAAAACATATGTGCTGTTGCTAATTGTGCAAGCTCTTTTGAGGCATTACTCGCACATGCAATCATAAAATATAGACCTACAAAAAGTTCTCCTTCTTGCATACACCAGCAAAGCAGCGTACAACATTGGCGGTACAACAATACATTCCGCACTACTTCTACTGCTTATGGCATCCCATTACACAAGCCTTTTAGCAGAGAAGTTACAAGAACTGCTCAACTGTACAAGGACATCGAACTTGTTGTTTTTGACGAGGTTTCCCTAATCGGACAGCACTCTGATTGCTGTTGATATGTGCCTTCGAGAAATCAAACACAATCCCCTTCTGCCATTTGGTGGCCTTGACATAATTCTTTGTGGTGATCTTTGTCAAGCTAGCCCAACAAAAGATTCATGGCTATTCATGGAACAATCATCAAGATCTACAACTATGTCATCCTATTGGAAAGAAAACGTTCTTCTATTTGAGTTAAAAACACTAATGCATCAAAATAATAATACGTTCAGTGACATACTCAATTGCATTAGAACTGCCGAACACACTCAAGCAGACATTGACTACCTTAATGAAAACTACCTTCGTCAACCACCATCAAAACAAAGTGTTCCACATTTGTTCTACACCAATGCATCAAAGGATATTCATAATATGGAGGTTTTTGATATACTGACGGAAGAACCACACATTCTAAAAGCTATTGACAAAAGGCACAAAACTTGTAGTAAAACAATTGCAATACCAAAAGGTCCAAAGAGCACATCAGGTCTCCACCAAACAGTCTCCACCAAACACTACGTTTAAAACCAGGCATGATAGTTGAAATATGCTCAAGTAACTTCGACATTCCTGATGGTTTGGTGAACGGTGCTAATGGCATCTTTAAAAGCTCTAAAATTGACACAGAGCCACATGTAGTCTGGGTTCTCTTTGCCAACGAGAACATCGGCAAAAAAATACGATACAACAACCTAAGCCTATACTCCAACAATGTTCCAATGAATTGGACACCAATATTTTGAATAGCAAGAGAATTTCAAATAGGGAAAAATTACTTGAATACTGTGTGCAGAAATCAATTTCGCTTGCAACCTACAATAACTAGAACAATCCATCGTTCCTAAGGACTATCCATGGAAACACTTGCATTTGACCCATCCTTCATTAAGGCACATGGTCTTACATACACTGCTCTTTCACATGTCCAGAACCTAGACAACCTTTACCTTCTCAACCCCATCCAAAAAGAGCACATCAAAGTCGACATTAATGTTCTCTAGGAAATTAGACTTCTAAGAAATGAAAAACCATGGCTTACAGACCAACAAAACTTCTCTCTACAAAATAACAACCATATGACTTTACAATCTCTAAACACATGAGCACTCATTACACATTACGAGGACATACTTGAAGATAAAAGCTTGCTTCATGCAACAATTTTATGCCTCCAAGAATTGCATATCAAAGACAAACAAACAATCTCTTTGCCAAACTTCACATGTTTGCAAAACAACATAGGAATTGGTATTGCAACATGTTTCAAAAGTAACTTCACATTGCAAACCCAAGAATACATAACCATCAAACAAACTGAATGCTTGCTAACAATATTCACAACAAAAAAACAATCACAATTCGCAATAATTGACGTTTACAAGTCACCTTCCTCACCACAATCAACACTAATATCTTCATTGCAAACAACTCTCACTCAATTTAATACAAAAACACCAACATTCATCTTAGGTGACTTCAACATTGATTACAATTCCAAAAATGTAAATACAACAAAACTTTATCACTTCCTCCATAAACAAAACTTTCACCAACTCATAAACGACCCAACAACTATACATGGGTCCACAATTGACCATATTTGGACAAACATTAAAAAAACAACAATTCTAAGTGGAACAAACTATATATATTAGTCCGACCATTCCCTTGTTTACACATCTTTAAACATTGACTAGGGCAGGCCTCTTGAATGAAATTCACCTTGTTAATAAAATGTTGACTTATTTTGACAAGGGTGCTCCGCCCAAAACGAAAAAACCGGTTCTGGCCAACTAAGAGGGCAACAAGCTCATGACACGCACGGCAAAGTAGTAAGAGTGGAACTCAAAAGATTTCATTCGCCTTCAACTTGAAACTGACGCGGTTGTGCGGGCACTGAGGAAAGAGGGAAAAGTTTGAAGGTGAAGGCGAAGGAAATGTAAGGGCCTATTTCCACGCCATGCAGGTGCGTGCACTCAGTAGTTTGACAATGACTGCTGGGTGTTTGGCCACCGATGGCCAAAATAGACCACCAGGGCCTCTGTGGACTCTATTGGCGACCGGTGGCGGAATATGCTGCCACCGCACCCCATGGTAGGGAAACAGGTCCTAAGAAGTGTGAAGTATAAGGGAAAAGCCCAAGGGAGCCTTTTTTGTATGTCGAGGCCTAGCGGGAGGCAGTGATAGCGACAAGCAAATGTACCTCCATCATTTTCCAGCGTGAAAGTGACCCGTGATTGTACTTCCAACAACCAACGAAGCAATCCATCCTCTTCCAACGTGATTGTGACGTGAGAGTCGACGGATGAAGTCTTCCTTGAAGGAAGAGCCAATGATTGGACGGCCAGGGGATCTCGGACCTTGACGGGCAAAGGAAACGCAAAGGGTCACGTGAGGGAAGAGGGGGATTAGGACAAGGAGCACGTGGGTGAAATCTTAAGAGCACGTTGCAATAATGGGGTGCCGTACAAAACACTACCTTCTTCCAAGTGTAGCTTCTCTCGATTTTCAATCAAAATCTTTGCTCAAATTCTTCCTCCCCATCCTTCCTCCCTCTTTCCATCCATGGAAATCCTCATCGACGAGCGCCAACGGGCTGAATTCGACCTTCGCTTCATGAAGGTTGTCTTCTGGGGCGGCGATCGTGACTTCGACGTAGCGCAGCGCATGGCTGCCTTGGCCGCTACTGATCCCGTGAGCTCTCTTCCCTGTGATTGCTATCTAGAACTGTTGTAGCCGTCTTTGGACTAAGCGGAGACTGTTAAAGCCATTGGGGCGCAGTGAGTTGGTTCACGAAATTTCAATGGTTTTTTTACTTATAGTCTAGATTGAGTGAACAAGCTAGTAGACGCTGGCGTGAACTAATTGTCGCCGGATGGAAATGTTCCGAGGACCGAGACCAGATCACGTTTTAAAAGATCAAGTCTGTCGTATGAAGGTGCTTTGATGACTTTTTCGGAAGGCGGGTACGCTATAAATTGTCTGGTCGGAATTCCAATAAATCTTGTCGTAAAATTCAGTCTTTTCTGGCTAAACCTCTAGCTCACTCTGCTGTGCCCATCACAAGCCATTCTTCATCCATCCCTGGCTTTTGAGTCCTCCCTATGGCTTCTGGATGTAAGAATTCTTTTGAGGTCACCGATACCGTCCTTAGGCGCCTTAGAGTTCCCAAACGTTGATTAGAAGCCTTCTTCTGATTTGTGTCTTGAACGGCCTACCAACATGGGTTGGAGATTACAGCGTCAAATTCAGCGTAACCTTCTGCTATTTTATGCGCTATGGCTTTGAATGACGTGCCAGCTGTACTTGCGCATCAACGTGGGCAGTTTGTCCCATGCAAAAAGGAATTTTAAGGGACCCACGCATTGCTGAGGCTCAACATGATTCTCCCCAAAGCAATGGACTTGGAAGCAGTAATAAACCTGTGTGCATTGCACGTTCTTGTGTCACCACTGTAATTTCTCAGAAGCTTGTCTAAATTCAAAATCGGGGGCAATAGGGTGTGTTGGGCAAGGGACGCTGGACAAGGTGCCACGTGGCAAGCCCTTTTAGCACTGCCCTTCTAGGTAGTGCTCTCTTACACTTTTGAAAAAAAGTGTCCGTCCAGTTTATTTTAGGCCAAGTTTCCCCACTCTCTATTTTGAGTGATATTTCTCTCTCTTTCCTCCCCTTTCCCAAATCAACTAATCAACTAGTCCCTCTAACGACAATGCTCACGAGTATTTGTACTCGCTTGCTTTTTTAACACCTCATATTTGGGAGCTTTGTGAAGGTGACACGTGTAGAAAGAGCATCGAGTTTTAGAAAGAGAAGGACGTCAATTATATACAATATAAGGGATATATCATTGTCGCAATTGACTATTTCAATAACTGGATAGCATTTCAACAAACTCACTTAGCGCCTCAAAAAGTATCCATAAATAATTTCCAAGATCTGTTTGTTACCTATTTCATTCATCGAGTGCTTACAATATTTATTAGCAAAAATTGTGACCTTGCATTAGAATAGCCTTCTATTTGCAAAGCAATTGTCAAGCATGACCAAGATTGCCACCATCAATTTGGGACGTGATTGAAGATGATGAACTCGATGCTCCATCCTCGGATCTCAAGGTATGGAAGCAGCATAGTGCTAAAGCCATTGCTCTTATTGGTCTTTGCCTAGCAGATACATTGATCCACCACGTGGACTTGAATTAAGCCAACATCCAAGAAAATATGGGATCGCCTTGACAGTCTTTTTGGTAATAAGGTCACTAACTCAAAAGTCTTTTTGAAACTCAATTTCTACGAATTGAACATGGAAGATAGTGATACGCTAAGTGATCACTTGGCAAAAATGCAATCTCTTATCCACCAACTCTCAAGTTTGAAATGTCCACCGAATGATGAGGACAAGATGGCTGTTCTTATGAAGAGTATGAAAGGGGTTTTCCGGTTTGAACAAACCCTTGAAATACTAAGGCTTGCCACTACCACATTTGATGATATTGTAGCCCTACTTTTTGAAAAAGACCGTTGCAATAAGGAATCCCTTGTAACCTATCCTCTGATCAGGCACTTGCCTCCACAAGCACATGGAAGACAAAAAAAAATGTTATTTGCAGGTTTTGTAAACGGAAAGGTCACATTGAAGCAAATTGCTTCAAGAAAAAGGACAAAGAACAAGATGCTCATCATGCCAACTTGGTAGTAGAAGATCAAATATTAGAAGAGGCACTTATAGAGATCCATGCGCTTACAGCTGAAGTCCAAGGCCTCTCCATTGACGAGGCTGATGATTCGGATCCTTGGGTCTTTTAGGCCCCAGGCCCTCCTTCTATGTGTGTGTTTACTTGAATCAATAAAGGTTCTCTACCTTGAGTAGTCACTCTAAAATGATTGCGTTTGGAGTCAATAAGGGTACTCTGCCCTAGGTTGTCCCCCCAAAAATGATTGTATTGTCTTTTACTTTGGTATGATTCTATTGCTAACCCCGTTCAGAGTAAGGGGGTGACGAGTGATGGTCTACCTTTGCCGGCCCATCTCAGTCACTATCACATGGGAGGTGTTGGATTGTTGGACTTGCTCTTTGCAGTATTGCGGTGGAGGGGGGATCGGTCTACTCCTGCATGTTGGGTCTCACACTCTTTGCTTTGAGGGGGGATGTTGGAGAAATCGTAGTCAAAGAGTGTGTTCTAGTGTGTACTAGGAACTAGTTCATGAGTCTTTGTGTGAGAGAGTGCCATGTGGCATCTTGGGAGTTATCTCATATACATATGGTACTTGAGTGTGTGTGTCCACTCTATATGAGTATTCTACTTTCACTTGTCAAATCAATCAACTTAAGTGGAGCTTTTGGTCATGTAAGTGATTTCTTTTGGTTCTTGCCTTTCTTTCCATTTCCATTTCCTTTCATTTCTATTTCAAGTTATGTTTCCTTCCTTCTAGCTCCGTTGCCTCCTTTCCACAATCTTCCCGTTCCTTCATAAAGGGCCAATATAAATACCCTTATCTTACCTTCCTAAATCTTCATGAACTTTTATTTTTGTAAAATAAAATCAGATTTTAAACTCCCTTCTACAAGTATAATTATGTAACCCAAAACCATAGCTCTTGGGCTCTCCATCCCTAGTGCGTGCCTATATTACGCATCCTTGAGAGGCGATAGGCTCTCTAAAACACTCTAGATTCTACCTTGTTCTTCTCCAATATATCCTTTTCCAAAGTGAAATGGCTTTGTGGGGGCTAGCTTCATTCCGATCCGAGATCCTAGAGATGTCCATCGGCTTCTACCACCAGCTCTTCTAGTAGAGGTGGTTGGGAAGCCAATAGGGAGGCGGTGTGGGCCCACATTCCCCTAATGGTTTCTCCATGCGTAATGAGCCATTTAGAGACCCTTTCACTAATGAGGAGCTCTTAGCCCCCCTCAAGGACCTTTCGGTACATAAATGCCCAGGGGAGGATAAACTCTCCTTATTGTTCATCTATATGTTTTGGCAGCATTTGGTGAATCCACTGCTCCTAGCTTTTCAAGAGATGCTTCGACTTAGGACAATTGCCTCAATGTCTTGTTCATAGATGGATTTCTTTGATCCCGAAGGGAGATGATCAGACCGACATTTTTAGTGGCACCCGGTCACTCTCTTAGACACCACATACAGGCATTTGTACCTCCTAGATAAGATATCATTCATGACACGTTGACAATTTTTTCTAAGAGAGGAGCAGCATGTGCACTTTTTGGGAAACCACCGAGTGGGCGTGATAGGAGTCTTAGCCACTTGTGATCCTACTCTTGGATTTGAGAATGACAAGGTGGATTGGGCCTTCTTGGAGGGAACTATCAGGAGATTAGGCTTCTTGGAGAAATAGGTACGAGGGATTTCAGCTCCCAACGTAGGCAGCTCTAGCTAGATGTTAATCTCAGGTCACATAGGAGAGGTTTTTCTTCGCTCTTGCTCAATGAGGAGGGTTGCCCTTGGGCCTTTTCTTATTCTTGTTTGTTGCGAAGGCATTGGGCTACTTACCAGGAAGCCAGCTTAGTATGGATGTACCTGTCAATCTAACAGGATGAGGAGCTCATGGACTCAAACTTCGCAGATGACACAACCCTTATGTGGAGGGCACCGCTGCTAGCCTAGAGATCGTGAGACACCTCTTAGAGATTTATTGCAGGGCCTCAAGAGCCAAGATCAATTGGAATAAATTAGTAGATTTTCTCACTGCATCAAAGTAAGTGCTCACATGGGGGATTGATCTTGGCTTTAGTTCGATACCCTGAGGCCAACGGTGTGTTACAACTAGGTGGCTCGGATAATTCAGTAGATTAGTAGATACCGCGATGAGGAAGAAAGAAAGAAAGAAAGTCTATTAACGTCCACTGGAGACCAAAAAGGTCTATGGGACAGCAAGAAACCCTCTAGTACATATGCTTTAGGGAGGCCACATGGCAGCTCCCAAGGAGTGCAAACGCAACCCACATTATTTAGAGTACCTACATAATAGTATGAAAGAGTAAACAACCATACATCAGTTTAGATTGAGAGTCTTTTGGTTTTGATTTAAACTCTCTGATTAGGCTACGACTTCACGGTAAACTGCCCATTTTTCATCCTTTACGGCAGCCATGACTTCAGCTAATTCAGTTGCCTTATTCTTGAGTTGAGCTTGTATAAGCTCCTCTGCTATCCATACTTTGGTACCCTTCAACTTGTAAGATTGTCGAAGAAGTTTGATCCGCATATATTTTGACTTCAGTGTAAGGATTGCATGACCTTTATAGTGCATAATAGAAGCTGGCCTGGAGTCGTCATCATCCTGCTCATCATCATCTACCCATTCCATGTTGGGCAAGCTTGCTTTGATCTTTGTCAATATTTCACTATATGCGTCCTCCTCTTTGTACCAATCTTCTGGGAGTCCCTCTATTCTAATCTTCAGTGCATTATCACATCTAGCTTCGTGTTCTTTAATCTCTGCTTGATTATCAAACTTACTTGCTTCGGTGTCCACTTCCACAGTCACTTTCTTCTTAACAGTTTGTACTTCAATGTGAACAAGATCTTTGACCATAGAGACTAGTTGCGGGGTAGGGAGGAAAGCCTTACAAGATTCTACAGCCTCATCAATTACTGCCCGATGGCCCTTCTAGAATGTGAAGTCGAGCCTTTACTTCTGCCAATTCCAATCGTAGCTCTCTCATTGCCTGCTGCAGATAAAAAATCTGATCTTGTTGCCCAAGGATGGCTCGTTTTGAGCCTTCTTGTTGGTAATTCTGTGCATATGGAGAGGGTGTCATGGTTGCAACTGTAGAGTACCGAGTCCTGATGGAGGTTGAAGGAGTTGAGGGGGACTTGGAGGAGAGGGTAGACCAATCCATAATTGGCTATCTATTGAACTCCCTAGCTTAACCTAACCCCCAGGTTGGGTTGGGGGTTTAGCCCAACTTGAGATTAGGGTTAGTGTGTTTGGGCTGCTAGCCGAGGTAACTATTGACTGAGGCAGGCTGACGGGTGACGGGCTGTTGACAGAGAGGTACAGAGAGGTATGGATGGGGTACGGACTAGTTACGGGCTGCTACTAATGGGCTGTACGGAAAGGTATGGAGAGGTACGGGTTACTGACGGAGAGGTATGGGCTGCTGATGGAGAGGTACGAATGCACTGCTGGTAACGGGCGACGGACTGTACGGATGGGAGGGAGAGGTATGTACGGATGGGAGGGAGAGTTACGTACGGATGGACGGGGGAGAGAGAGAGAGGGAAGCTTCTATTTTGAAGCTCAGTTCATTCCCTCACAGTCAAAGCGATTGTTGTGAAACAGGTTCTCTTGGCCACAACTAGTACATTGCCTTGTGCTAGTGCTTCCACAGAGGCTGTATGGGAGAGCTCAGGAGGTTGGTAGGAAGTTTTTTTGGGTAGGTTCAGATGGCACATAGACTACTAGAGTAAGGGTGGTTTGGCAGATATTGATCCTCCTGTAGGCGGAGGGAGGGCTAGGCATTAATCCATCGATGCAGAGTAGAGCCCTTTAATATATCTTAGAGTCAATGGAAAAAGCCAGGGCTTCGATATCAAGATCCCAGGCTATGGGTCAAAGTTAATCTCTTGGCTTAGGGATATTCCACCTTGACCTTTGATTTCAGCAATTCAAAGGGTATGAGGCAAGACCCTCCCCCAGCAAGACGAGGACCGCAGCAGCACCAAGATGTTTCCTCATGACGAGTCTCCCTCCATCTCTATCACCAATACAACTAGTGGAGCATCACATTGAGGATCCTTACCCCGTTGCAAGTATACTTACCAGAAGTCAATGGAGGAGCAGGAGATTCAGTTCCATTAGATCAGGATTCATGAGCCAGTTATACGACAGTCAGCCACCTCCTTTCAGCATATTGGGAGGTCTTCTTCATACCCTAATTTGAGTTTCAGCAGAAGGGGATGTCATGGGCATCCACAACTCGTGGCATGCTAGATTGCGATGTGGACTGCCATTCCAGTAGGCCACATAGGCTACCATGTTAGCAAGCCCTGCAGCCTGACACATAAGCAACATTGCAGGCCATGTCAGCAAAAGGTGTAGAGCCATGTCAATACAGTGCAAACGCCATGTCAATAGGTTGTAAATGCATGCCACGTCAACAGTCACGTGGCAGTCGATGGCTCGCTCGGGACAGTTACCAGTCCCTCATCGGGCCAGTTTAGGGTCCAAGGGGACCTATATAAGGGCAGCCCCTTCGCCATTTATTCCATCCACATTTGCAAGCTTCGGGGCCTCTGTTCTTAGAGGGATCAGCAGCAGTTCAGGCCTGAATAGTGTTAGAAAATACCCAACAGAGGGTACACGCAGCGGAAATAATGCCCAGGAGCTCACACAGTGTGCGGTGTGGGTGTGGAATCACAAACTTCTTTACTTATGTGCATTCAATAGGTGTGCAGACTCATCAATAGACAATGAACCAAACCAGATAGAGAAACCACCAAATAATATATTTCCGTCCACAACTATGGACACAATACAAAAGAGACAGATCTAGAGTCCCACCAATGGTGTGGTCCTCTGATCTTACCACAAAAGTCCTTCTCCTATTTGCTGGCTATCTCTAGACTAGAGTCCGCATGCTCCACCTCGAGCGTGAGTAGACTTTCCGTCTAGAATGATCTTCTCCACCTTGCTGTCTGGAAACCAGTCTAGGTGGGCAGCTTCCTGCAAAAGCTAAGTCTGCAGCACAAGATACTCCTTTCTCCTCCTGACTGTAGGCCCAAAGGTAGCCCTGCTGCTGCTCCTTCTGCTGGTGGAATTGCTGCTCCAGATGATGTGCAAATGAGACCTGAATGGCCCCCTTATATAGCCCTCAAGGGCCTGGCCAAAAAAACCGACCCAGTCTGTACAAAAACCGACCCAGTCTGTATGAAAACCGACCAGACTGCTTGGGAAAAACCGCCCTTAAAGGGCTCACAATTCAGGCCTTTTATGGCCCAAACTTCCAGGGCTTTTGGCCCTCCATTCAAGGCAATTATGCAGCCTATAAAAGGCCTGCCACCTGCCCACTGACAGTCACATTCCTTGCTGCAGATCTGAGCCTGCACTCCCTGCCATGTCTGCGCCTCTGCAAACAGTGCGCCTCCATGTCCTAGATCCTCCGCAATCTGTCCCAGACTGTCTTGCTTCTGCTCCGTACTTTCCTGGCCCCGTGTCTTGCCCTTAACAGTCCTAGATGTGCTGCCCACATGCCAGCCATGATGCTGTCTATGTGGCAGCCCCTTTCTCTCATTTCCTGTTGGGTACTGCCCTAGGTCTCCCTCTCCCATGCTCTCCTCATATGGGGACTTACAGATGGGGAGGTGACCTTTCCAACAAATAGGTCTGCCCCTCTCTTGGCACCCCTACAGATTCATCTACAGGTTTTGGTTTAGCTCTGGACAGCAGCAGCACTAGGGGTCTACATCAGAGCGACCCCTTTATTCCTTGAGTTTACAGTTTCTACAGTGAGGGTTTCACTGCCTTTTTACGGATCCCTACCCAGCGTCTTATCCTACCTCAACCAGAGATGCTTGATAGCCTTCATTCATGAGGCCATACGGCACAAGGAGCGGTTGCACAGGGCATGTAGGAGAGATCATGACACAGCCAAACTGTACTTAGAGCATGATCACTGAGTTCTTCCAGGCTCCAGCCAGACAACATCGAATGGCAGCACTTGGGGAGGCCACGGCTCTGAGGACTCGAGCCAGAGCTAGAGACATGCCAGACTCATCAATGTATTGAGGCATAGATCAAATTAGAGGACCTTCCTTCCATGCTCACCAAACCAGATGCATGACCCACAGGGGTGACTGTGTCACTAGTTCGCTGCAGGACTACAGCCACAGGATACTACTATGGACTGCACATGTCGACAGCTTCCAATGCTCTATCACTAGGTTTATGCCACCAAAGTAGCCTCACACCCCTTCATGGCTCCACCCCTCAGCTCATTTTATCAGCTTCTTTTAGTCTCATAGACCCTTTTTGGTCTTCCGTATACTTTTAATAAACTTTCTTTCTTCCTTTCTTTCAACTGTTTTTTCTCTCCTCTAGGAATTGGGATCTGGACGTATTGCTTGCAAGCATTGCCTAATTTTTTTAAAACCTTCACTTTGGTCTTTTGACAATCTTGTTTACTCTTGGTACATATCCAATATCACAGATTCTGAGGAGAGATGATCGGGTGACATTGAGTAGAAAAGAGCTGATCTTGAGTGCTTTGAAGAAAGCAGCACATGTCAGATGGCTTACATTGGATCATAATCTTTCAGGTAAAAGAGGCTAAACCATTTCAATTATTGCTCGTGTTTGAATGACAGATTTGCTGAATTTTTCCTCTCAGCAAATCCTTGAAGGGGATTCAACTTTCAGTATATTTGAAGCACCATCATAACAACATAAAGACGAGGATAGAAATCCATGAGTGTTTGAGCGTTTGCTGTTGTGATAGTTCTCTTCAAATGAGTTACTTGAGAACCATATGTTTGCCATAGATACATCACTTTCTTGTAAGATTTCTAGTATCAAGGTTATCTTATGCTTTGCAAAAATATCATGATTCAATCTTTCAGACAATTAAATATTTGGTCTCATGCATAAATATACATATGGTTGCCATGTAATGATGGAACGGAAGTATATTTGCAAATTGCTCTGGAGTGATTCTTCTGCTTTTGTGATGTGTGCTTCAAACGGTGCCAAATTTGGACATGCAACACTTATTTTATTGAAATAAAAAGAGTTGCGCATTAGGTACCTTAGTTGGGGGTAGACACATTAGAATGCACTTTAATAAGACCCAAGACCTTAAGGGGGGAACCTTTGGGCTAAGATCCTAGTAGCAGCTCTTTCTGCATGCAGCTCCCTGTAGGCAGCTCTTTCTCCATGCAGCTCCCTACAGCAACAGTTTCCATCCTCCAACAGCTCATCACGCTTCTGAGGCGGCTTGGCATATGCAGTAACAATTTTCTGCACAAAGCTCTGAACAGCCTCACGCTTTTCGAGACAGCCTTTCTTCTCCAACGCTTACATAAGGAAAATATTTATTACAGACATCAGGGAAATATTTATTTCGAGACAGCCGTCCTTCTCCACTACTTACATCAGAGAAACGTTTATTGCAGTTTTGCTGAATCAGAATTATTCTTGTTTGGAGCATTAGAAGGATCAAAGTCTCCCAAGCCACCTACCTCTGGTGTCTGTCGAACCAGCTAATCCACTACAAAGAATAATTCTTATGGGACTTTTGAGCTGAGTGATACAATCCCTAGAATGGCACCAACAAAAGCAATCAAACCATGCCGTGGCCAGCAAGACTTGGTTGACGACCACCAACCTGGAAGCAAGATCAAGTTTGGCTGAGCTCCAAAATAGAAGCTTCTTCTTGATACTCTCCAACACAAGTGCAAATCCTGCGAAAGAGAGCTTTTTTTTTTCATGAATAGACTTCTATTAAGTATCAAAGAAACCCGCATGAGCAAGCTCGAAGCGGAAATACATCATGCTGGGCATAAGGAAAACCAATCTAGAAGAGTAAATATAAACTCAGAATGAGCTGGAGAGAAACCAAGGTTGAGGCGGAAAATGCCACCTCAACCTTGATGTAGTCTCTGAGAAAAAGGGGGAGCCCCTCCATTCCGTAAGGAAATATAACCCTTCTGGCAAAGGCTGTCCAAGAGGACGCCTGCATGCTTGCCCAAATGGCCATCAGAGTGTGAATGGTATTAGCCCAAATACTGGTCAAGGTAGGAGAAGGGTGGACGTGTGATCCATCTAAGGCCTCTGTGTATCTGGCCGACCAGTTGTCGTCGAATGGAGATGGCTACGGAAGCATCGTCCTACTCAGAGAAAATCTGAGGTCCTAACAAAGAGAGCCAAGCCATTGATCCACTAATTATGAAGAAATGAGAGGGAACAAAAGTGCTGAGAATCGTGGCAAGCTTCTATCCATATGACTCTCGCTTGTCTGCAGTCCCATAAGCAATGATGAACCGACCCCTCCACAGACAAGCACCTAGGACAACTGGAGCCTACCCCAAACCTGGACCTCCATCTGCTCAGTGCAATCCCTCCATGTATAGAACACCAAAAAAAAGAAGTAATCTTTGTATTTCTCAGGGATTTCCAGAGCCTCCTCCAAAAGACTCTCTACAAATCAGTAGAAACCTGATAACTCTCCTAATGAGGGGCTCTGGATGGTCTCCAACCTCTACCACTGATCTGGAATCTTCTAGCATTATCGATGTGTAACCAAAAGAAGGAATACTTCTCTCTTGGTTCCCTGCAACAATCCATTCCCACTCTCCAGGGTCCCACTGAAGATACTTTATGGGGACTCCTCCATAGAGCCACAACCTCCATGAACCCAAAATAGAGAGACGAGGGCTCGGATCTATATGCCAAGCAGAGTCCTTGCCGTGTTCCACATGGTCTATGATCTTGATAGGCTAAAAAGGCATGCCCAAAAGAATATCATATGAGGAAAAAGATAGCCTGCCACCTGACTGCACATCAAAGACCAAGGCCTCCTCCTGTGCTCCCAAGAAAGCAATGATGTGAGGAGGAATACCTGTCCTTGAAAAAACCCCCATCCAAAGTGAACAAACCACAGGCCTGTCATCTGTAACCACCCAATCATGGGGTAAGGCTCCATCTATCTGAAGTATCCTCCCTGCACTTCCTCTGAGGTGGCTGAAGAATTGCTGTTGACGATCTTCTAGAAGCCTTTTGAAGGCTTTCCAAGAACCTACAAAAGCGGTAGAGCCTCTCTCCCACCTGGACCACTGCAAATAATGAGACAACCAATCCGCCTATTGTGCTCATAAAGTATATTGTTTCCACATGAGAGGTTGCCTGTCAATCTCTTCGAGAGAGGAGGGAAGAACTCTCCGAAGGGTACTTATGAAGCTGGACCAAGCTTTGAGAATAGCAACCGTAAACGGGGAGGAAGGAGATTTGAAGTGAAAATCCATTTGGTGTTGTCCATCTAGTCTCCACATGAGGAGGGTCTACATCTTTGAAGGCACCGAGTAAAAAAAATATTACATGCGCTCATCCCAAGGCAAAAAGCCTCTAACCACAAACTTGCAAAGCAAGGCCTTACATTGCAAATCTGGGTCTATGATGTTGCCCTCCAAGAAATACCAATCTACCCTGTCATATGCTTTTTCAAAGTCTAGGAGTAGAATGGCTATCTTTTGTCCACTCTGCATGGCCCAATCAGAAGCTTCCCAGAGAATATATGATAAAAAATGCTTCTGCCATGAACAAATACCATTTGTGTATCATGAATAAGATCTGGAAGTAGGGGATGCAAACGCAAGCTGATTGCTTTTGCTAGGATTTTATTGCAAGTGCCCAATAAAGTGATAGGTCTCCACTATGACAGCACACCCCTTTTGGGATTAGATGTATGAGACCCTCTGTAAGCGAGTCAGGAATCTCAACGGAGTTCCAAACACCCTGCAGGGCTGAGGTAAGGTGATCCCCAATCATATCCCAAAAGGTTAGTAGAAAGAAGGTGTGAGGCCGTCTGAACCTGGGCACTTCCCTTATGAAGGGTAAGAAGCGCAGACATGAACTCTATGTTGGTGAACGGTGCATCAAGAGAGAGTCTCATATTTGGTTTCACCAACCTAGGAATACATTGCCATATGACCTATCTGGCATCATCAGTGGCCTCGCTACCAAGATCTACTGAGAGAAGGGAGCCATAAATTTCTATAGCCATGCACATGACGGCAGGCTCAGAGGCTAGTGAGCATAACATAGAAAGCTCATCTAGCATGGCTCAGAGGCTCATCATGCATGGATGCATGATCAACTCAGAGGTCTAGGAGACCAATGCACCAACATCCTGGAACTCTCAAGCCAGGCCTGATAAACAAATAGACCTATCAATGCCAATACATGGCTCCCACAGTACATCCCCCCTTTGCTTCATAACAGGACATGTTAGGAAGCCACACACTAAAATAGAAAAACCAATACATCTTTTTAGGAGGACTATCCAAGGTAGAGGACCTTTGGACTCAATGACAACCAAACACTTAGTTACATATCATTTTAGGGGGACTACCCAGGGCAGAGGATCCCAAAATACATCAAGCTGTAGGAATAATAAAAATATATCTCTTAGGAGTAAGAGATGTCCTCCAAGTAGCCACTGCACATGTGTGCACATCCCTTCGAGAAAATGACGATGTCGAAGAAGTGCTAGGCAAGAATGCCCCAAAAGATGTGTCGGTGAAGTCCATGGGGTAGCTAGATGAAGCACTCACATAGTGACTCTCAAAATGGCTAAGGGAGAGTCACCGATGTCAAAGTAGAGGCCGGAGGTATCACGAGCACTTGGACAGTCGGTCAAAAGTGGAGCTCGGGAACCAAGGACAATTGGGCGGTAATCAAAGAAGTCGGGAAGTGTTTGGAGCTCACATCAAGCCTGGAGCAGCTCCAATAGAATGTCGGGCAGAAGGAGCAAATGGCGGGCTGGATCAGAGGTCAACGATGAAGAGGATGGACAGCTCCACGTTGAGCTGGCTGCATCATGCTTGGGCTATCAAATCATTGAGCTCTATAACAAAATTCGCGCGCAGAAACAAATTTCGTCACTTCTTGCAAGGGCTGTAACTTTTCACAGAAAACTTGGATTGCAATGATGTAAAAACGAAATTTGTAGTACTCAAGGTCCTCTACAACTTTGCTGAAGACACAAATCCGTGATTCTGCTTCTAGCTCGGGATAGAAGCAGAACATCGTCCGCATGTCACAGAAAGATGTAGTTGAAGGAAGGAGAAGAGAGGTGGGAGATCAGAGCTCAAGGAAGGAGAGAAGAGGGCAGCCTTCCGAGGAGGAGGAGGTAGAGTAGCTTCATTTGCCTCCCTCACCTCAACCTCTTGGAAGGGAAAGGGAAAGAGAGAGTAGGGCTAGGAACATGGCTCTGATACCATATGAAGAGACATGGCGGTAGGAGAATGCCAAGCTATCTAGGAACGGAATGGAAATATGGAAAGCATAATGGAAAGAAAATGAAAGAACAAGTGCTAGGCAATGATAACCAACATACTCACATGTAGATAGCTTGATGTTGACTAATATTTTAGACAATAGACAAGTACAACACTATATAGTGTGACACTAGACTCTAGAAAGTCACAATGTCTTTGGGATATCTCCGAATATCACACGTGGCACGTCTAGGACTCACTCGACTATAAAACACCACCTAGACCACCTAGAACACACATTTTTGACTCACTTTGGCTTCATATTCCAACAAACATTCCCCAGAAGTGAAACACATGCATGAGTCCTCGCCACCTGGTGCCGCTGAGCTGTTGCTCCTCCCCGTGAAGCCTCCTGCCCCCTCCGTCAGCCCCTCCCTCACCCTCCTCCTCCTCTCCCTCCCCCCCCTTGCTGCCCTCCCCCCCCTCGCTGCCCTCTCTCTCCCTCCCCTCGCTGCCCTCTCCCTCCCCCCCCTCGCTGCCCTCCCCCCCCCCCGGCCCCCTCCTTCTCCCCGCCCCCTCCTTCTCCCCCGTCCCCCTCCCTCCCTCCCCCCCGCCCCCTCCTTTACCCCTGCCCTTGCCCTCCCCGCTACTCTCCTCCCCTGCCCCCTCCCTCCCCCTCCCCTCTCCTCCCCCCCCGCCTCCTCCCTCCCCCTCCCCGGCCCCTCCTTTCCCCTCACCTGCTCCCCTCTCCCCCCTGCTGCCCCTGCCCTCCCTGCCCCTGCCCTCCCCCCCCGCCCCCTCCCTCCCCCTCCCCCGCCCCCTCCTTTTCCCTCACCCCCCCCCCCCCCGCCCCCTCCTTCACCCCTCCCTTCCTAACCAGCCCCCTCCCTTCCTCTCCCCCGCCCTCCTTCCCCTTCCCCGCCAGCCCCCTCCCTCCCTTCCTTTCCCGCACCCTCCTTTCCTTTCCTCTCCTCTGCCCTCCCTCTCCCTCCCTGCCTCCTCCCTTCCTAACTTCTCCCCCCCCCGCAGCCTGCCCTGTTCTCCTTCTTCCTCTGCCCGTGTTCCAAGGCGTCCTGGGCAGCAGTTTCACGGACGGAGCTTTTTTAGTGTTTAAATCGGCCCTTTCACTTCGATTGGCGAATGGATCTCCACTCAGCCAATCTTTGTCCACCTCCACCGGCCGTGAGAACCGTCATTTTCTCAGAAGACGAGTTGCAGCAGCTCAAGAAAGATGTGGAACTAGAAGGCTCCACATCACTTTTCGCCCGCATCTTTGGGTCACACCCTTCCAGATCACAGGCCAGAGACTAGATGCTGGCGGCATTACCAGGAGATCTCGCCCCACACCTCAGGGATATTCAACTTTTGGGATGTGGATTCTTCCAAGTGGTTTTCGACTCCCACGAGTCCACAACCCTTGTTCTCAAAGCTAATCCTCTGGCTTTGGGTTCGAGGAGGATCTTTCTTTTGCCCTACACCTTGGGCTTCGATCCGGTCGAGGAGGACAATTAGGTCGCATCACTGTTCATTAGATTTTTTGGTCTTCCTCAGGTCTACCATCGACTTTTTGCTACTAACGGAGCCACATTTGGAGTGGTCACTGAGATCCCCCCCCTTCCCGGCATGCCTTCTTCCTCAGTAGAGGCAGTCAGAGCGGACGGGGTGCCTCGAGTTAGGGTCATTGTCTTTGACCCTAACATCTCAGAGATGACCACATCATGCTTCAACGCCTTGATGGCTCTCTCTTTCGATAGAGAGTCGAGATTGCAGGTAGATAGGACCAGTGCAGGATTTGTAGGACCCTTGGGCACTTTGCTAGAGATTGCCCAAGGAAGAGAAAAAGACCCAAGAGGTCTTCTGGTGCGGCTCCTTCACGTACTACCCCAACTGTACCTCCCCAGCGCCCTGTACCACGCACTCCAGGACCACTAGGAGCAGCACACAGTTAGGACGACCGAGGGAATGCATGCGCAGATGAGGACTCTAGATTCCTCTTCAGCCCTGCCACATGCCTCCTCAGCCCCCAACTCTAGTTCTGCTGATAGAGGCCTGGCAGGTCCTTCTCCTCCATCTTCCACGAGTGTAGGTCTTCTTCGCACTCCTCGGCCATACTTGCTTCTCAGGAACTCTTTTTCGGCCCTGGCAGACTCGGCGACTTTCATGGATGAGGAGGAGTTTGTGTCCTCCACCTTAGGGGTCCCGGTCATTGGGATTCCTTTTGATAGGGCCTCCCCCTCAGCAGGTGTGGGGATCCTTTCATCTGTTGAGTTTCTTGCCCTCAGCAGGAGTGTTTCGGCCAAGGGGAAGCTGGTCTCCTCTACTAGGTCGGGTAAGCCTTTCCACCCGGCATCTCCTGTCGATGAGGATAGTCAGCTGGAACATACAGGGCCTAGGCGGAGTTCCACACCGTCGCCGTAGGCAGCTGATCCGGAATCAGCTTCATCTAGGTGTCACTGGAGGTGCTATTGATATCCTTCTTATTCAGGAACACAAGTTGGATGCCAGTGATTGCTCTAAATTTGGCAAACTTCTTTCAGGACATACCTTCTGGTCGCCTGCTATAGGCACAAGGCGAGATACTTGCATTTCAGTCTCTCCTTCTATTTTACCCTTGGTTGCTAGTCATGGTATTATCTCCCCCTCTAGAGCTCAATGGATCATTATTTTGATTGGAGGGCATAAGATTGGTCTTCTCAATCTTGCCTTTCATGTTATGCCACAGTCACTCCTGTACTCTTGGTCGAACAGGAGAGTACACATGCCCATCCATGCACGTATTGATAGATTATATGTAGAGGATTTGCACTTGACAGAGGCGGATTTGTATGAATTTCTACTGGGGTTACCACTTCAGATCATTTTCCAGTGGTGTTGCAGATTCTTGAGCCTCATCGGAGAGGACACTCTGCAAGTGTTAGGATTCCGAATGCCTTTTATGCAGAGGAGAGTCTCACGGAGGATATTTTACAGATTTGGGTTTCTCACATACAGGGTGGAGTTGTCCGCCCATCTCAGGTAGCTGCAGCCTTATTCGGAATTAGTGACTATTATCATACAGTCGCTGATTCCAGGAGACGTGAGATTCTCAGACGTGTGATTGGTATACGCCAGCAATTAGCGTCCCTTTAAAGGGAAGAGTAGAAGAGGCCCATTGATGCTTGGATTCAGGAGCGCCTTGCTGCAGCATGGACTCATATATAGATATTGTTAGATTAGAGAGTAGAGTATGCCTTTCATGCACGGGAATCCTTTTGGATTCATATGGGTGGCAGGGTCAACAAACACTTTTTCTCTACTCATGGACCCAGACATAGTAGAGATAGTGTCTCGCAGCTTGTTGACTCAGAGTGTTATAGTCAGATCCTGATGCCGTCATGCGTGTAGCTTCAGATTTTTTTGCATCCCTTTTTACTGCAGATCCGGGCACACAGGCCATAGCTGATGCCAGAGAGGTTATTTGGCAGTGTATCCCTGTATTGGTGAAGGATGAGATGTATGTTTCTCTTGATGCACCTTTCACCAATGCCTTATTCAAGACTGCATTACTTGCCCTTCAAAAGGGCAAGTGCCCAGGTTCGGATGGACTTACCCCTTCTTTTTTTATTACTTTTTGGGAGCAGATTGGTGATCACATTATATCAGCCCTGCAGGGCATATGGGACTCTAGTGAGATGCCTGACTCACTTACAGATGGTCTCATTCATCTCATCCCAAAGGCGGGTAATAGGAATCTAGTGTCACAATGGAGACCCATCACTTTATTGGGCACTTTTTACAAGATTCTGGCGAAAGCCATTAGTATGCGGCTACAGGTTTTTCTTCCAGATTTGATTCATGACACACAAACAGGGTTTGTGCATGGCAGAAGTATTTTCGATAATATTTTCTCATTTTGGGAGGCCTTAGAATGGGCCATGCAGAGCCGCCAGAGGATGGCCATTCTACTCTTGGACTTTGAAAAAGCTTACGATAGAGTAGACTGGGATTTTTTAGAGGGTACTCTTTTCTCGCTTTGGTTTTTCAGATGCATGGATTAGAGGAGTATCCTCTCTCTACAGATCAGCTCATAGCCAGGTGCTTATTGGGGGGGTAAGAGGGGATAGATTTTAGATCGGTAGATCAGTCCGCCAAGGAAGTCCTCTTGCCCCTTTTCTTTTTCTGTTTGTGGCAGAAGCTATGAGTATCTACCTTAGATCTCAAGCTGATATTTATGGGCTGAGGCTTCCTCTTCGTCGGGAAGAAGAGCTCCTGGATAGTGAGTTGGCAGATGACACGGCTGTTTTTTTGGATGCCTCCCCCAGGACACTCACTTCCTTCCGAACAGCCTTGGATTTATTTTGCATGGCTGCCGGTGCACACATTAATTGGCATAAATCCAATGGTTTTTGGATTTGCGGTGATGACACCCCGGATTGGGGTAATGATATTGGTTTCACTTGGGTACAGAGGGGTGTCTGCGTCAAATCTTTGGGCTGCCAGGTTGGAGTGGGCATCTCTCCATCACAACAGTTTGCTCCGGTGTTGGAGAGCATCAGAAGAAAGCTCCTTTTCTGGAGCTTAGCCAAACTTGACTTGGCATCCAGAATGGTGGTGGTTAACCAGGTTCTAGCCACAGCTTGGTTTGTATGCTCTTGTTGGTGCCACTCTAGGGATTGTATCACTCAACTCAAGAGGCCCGTATGGAATTTTTTATGGAGTGGTCTAGATGGCAGAACTGATGTTACAGCCAGGGTGGCTTGGGAGACCTTGATTCTTCCTATAAGAGAAGGGGTTTTGAATATCATCGACCCGGATCTACAGTGCAGAGCTTTACTCTGCAAGGTTGTTGTGAGAGGACTTATGCCAGGACAAGAGCCTTGAAAGGACTTTTTTACCAGATGCATACAGTCTCACACACCCACTTCAGGAGATGATTGGATACACAGTACCAGATGGGTTTTCACCACAGTCCACCTCAGATCTCCTTCTTCCCCTCTTATGGTTGCTATACTGAAAGCATGGGCCAGCTTCAGGAGTACTCTGCGCAAGATTCCCCCGTCCACCTGTGAAGAGATTGAAAGGCAGCCTATCATGTGGAACGACAGTATTTTGGATGAGCATGGCAGACCACTTGGAGCTTCTCTTTACATGCAGTGGCCCAAATGGGAGAGGGGCCCTGCATCTACTGTGGGAGCTTGGAAAGCCTTCAGGAGGCTTCCTGTAGACCGTCAGGCCCAGGGGGCTCATAACCTCAGAGGGAGTGCAGTAAGAATTCAACAGATTGATGTAGCCTTGCCCTTGGATTGGGTGGACACAGATGACATGCCTATTACTTGTTCCACCTGGATGGGGGCATTTTTCAGATCGGGCATTCCTTTGCAGGTGATTGCTTTACGGAACACACATGAGGATGCCCTAGTCTTTGATGTTTCTTCGGGGGGCAGGCTGTCCAAGTCCACAGATGATATATTGCTGGAGGTACCGTTTCGGCCAGTCAGGGTAGTGGGCTTCATGGATCATGGCTCTCTTTCACAGTGGTACTTGGATCCTGACCCGCTACTCATTACCCTAGGCTCATGGAGGCTCTGGCTCTATGGAGGTGTCCCAATTAAATTTTTGCAGTGGGACCCTGGGGAATGGGAGTGGATATATGAAGGGCATCGAGAGAAAGGCATCCCCTTCTTTCGTTACACGGTTAGTAATGCCAAGAAATTCCAGCTCAGCTGTAGGGGTTGGAGGCCCACCAAAGCTTCTCATTGGGACAATTATCAGATTTTTGCAAACTTGAAAAAAAATTTTTGGCAGAGGCTCTGGAAATCCTACCGGAGTAGAAAAATCACTCTCTTCTTTTGGCTTTCTATTCATGGTGGGATAGCAATGAATCATTGGAGATCCAGGTTTGGGGCTGACCCTACTTGCCCTCGTTGCCTTTCTGCTTCGGAGACAGTACAGCACTGCCTTTGGGATTGGAGACAGGCGAGAATTATATGGAAGGGGATTGCAAGACTTTTCAGCACTTTTGTTCGCCTCCCCTTCTATATGACCTAGGGATCAGTGGCTTGGCTCACTCTTTCAGGGCCCCAGGTTTTCTTCGAGAGACATGACTCGCGTCTTGGGCTCTACACATCCGACGACATCTTGTGGAGTCGTGCTCTCTTTAGAGGATGTTCCGGCCACTCTCTTCAGGGCTGCTCATTCCTCGGTTGACTCTCCATGGGAGGTTTTAGCTAGCATTGCAGCATGGCACATTTGGAGAGCCAAATGCACTGAGGCCATGGAGGGTTCTCAGGTTCACCCTTCTTAGATCTTGGCCAGTACTTGGACAGATACGGTACACACTCTGATGGCCATATGGGCGACCATGCAGGGATCCTCTCAAGCAGCCTCCTCCAAGAGAGTTACTTTTCTGAGGGATCAAAGAGACTCTCCCTTCCTTGCTGAGACTTCTACAGGGTTGAGATGGCATTTTCAGCCTCAGCCTTGGTTTCTTTCCACCTCATTTTTCTGAGGTGTTTTTTTTTACATGCTTAGCATGTTGTATTTCCGCTCAGAGCTTGCTCTAGCGAGTTTCTTTCTTACTTAATAGAAGTCTCTTTTTTGCAAAAAAAAATAATTCCAACAAACCTGGTGAGAAAAATCTTGTTCTTGGAACCGAGTGTCAAAGGACTCATCCGTAGCACTGCACTTATGGCACAAAAGCCACCTGGGAAAAGGCATCATCCCAATAAACAGAAATCTGAAAGGTCGGGGGTGAGCTCACAAGGTGGAGCCACAAGCATCCAATTCCTAGCTTGTGACTAGAAGAGTGGGACCCATGGACATGTGTAAAGGGTGTGGTAGTGCTTTCAATCTTCACATCCTTTTTAAGCTGAAGTAGGTCGTCTTTTTTAAAAATGGTGGTTCTTGCGGTTGGTGGAAGCGGTTGAGATTGCATGAATGGGGAATCAAAAAATGGGAGGCCTACTCAAAACACAAAGAAGATCCTTCTATTGCTTTGCAGAGGCTAGAAAGAGGGGGGGAAGAAGGGGGAATGCAACACGGAGGGTGGAGTTGGGAATCTTAAAGGAAGGTACGGGAGGGGGAGGGGCTGAGAGAGGGAGGAACTGAGAGGGGGGAGGCAGGGAGAAGCTGAGAGAGGATTCGGGCTGAGCGGAGGGGCTAGCAGGTTTTTGGATCTGCTTAAAGCTGCAGAAATGAAGCTTTTCCAAGCACAAAAAGTGTTTTAATAATGGCACAGATCTTGGAGCAGAAGGCAGCCTGTTCTGCAGCTAAAGCTTGCACCTATCAGAAAAACGGAAATACACTATGGAGCAGAATCACGATTTGTAGCAGGTTGAATCTGGAGCATGAAGTCGTGTTTTGAGCAGCTTGACCTGGAGCAGAAAATTGCGCACTATGTACAAGAATCACGATTTATAGTAGGTTGAATCTGGAGCCTGAAGTCACGTTTTGAGCAGCTTGACTTGGAGCAGAAAATCGCAGCTTGAACTGGAACAGCAAATCGCTTATGAACAACTTGAACTTGGAGCAGAAAAAACGGAATGGATCAGCTTGTTGAGCAGGTCTTGGAGCGGGAGGAGGGAGGGAGGCGGAGAGACTGAGGGGGTGAGGGAGAAAGGAGGGAGGGAGCTCGATGGGGAGCAAGCCTCATCTCTTCAAGGAGCTGCGAAAATATGAATTCTCATATATTGAGTCGATTATTTTCACCATGTAGATGTGTTAGAAATAGCCGCGTACAAATTGGATGCCAGAGATTGTGCCAAGTCAGGTAAGATGCTTTTATTGTTACACTTTTGAGTCACCTGGGGGTAGTACATGCATTTCAGTTCCAAATTCTTTTCACCCCTTAGTTGTTGGACACGGAGTCATCATCCCCTCTAGAGCTCAGTGGATCCTTCTTTTGATTGGGGGACGTAAGTTTGGCTCTCAGACATATCTAGCTCAGTTCATGTTTTTTACGTTTCTATCTTCAGGTCAAGATTGGAAGATATTGGTGCATTATGTGGATTAGTTCTTCTCTGATTGGAAGATATTGGTGCATTATGTGGATTAGTTCTTCTCTTTTTGGCTCTCAGACATATCTAGCTCAGTTCATGTCTTTTACGTTTCTATCTTCAGGTCAAGATTGGAAGATATTGGTGCATTATGTGGATTATTTTTGGAAGCACGTCTGTTAGTATCCTTGTTATTAGAGACTAGACAACATCAGCTCCTTTTTTATGATCTGGAGTAAGCCACCCTAGGATTGTCTATGCATTGAAATTTATCCCAACGTGTATCTTTCTGTAGGCAATGCTGGCACATCTTCGGCCCTGTATGTAGTGCCAGTTATGAATTTTCTGTTTCTACTTCATGCGTATTGGACTGTGATTGAAGGAATTTCACATTCATGTTACCAATCAGAATTACATGAGCTGTTATATAGGGATTGGGATATTGTAGAATCCATGTTCATAATCCTTTGACTCCTACTCCTCTTCCTTCTTCGCCTCCTCCTCATCTTTCTCCTCTTCCTTTTTCTCCTTCTTTTCAGAAGTTACACAAACAGAGATCCTTGTTGATTAGGCTGTATTGTATTTTACAGATAGAGAGGCGTTCATGCTACGTCTTTTTGTGGATGAACGGTCGTATGCTGACCTTCATTGGGTAAGAATTCACCCAATTGGTGATGTGATTCTGATGAGACTTACGGTTTGTCTTTATTGTGAGCATCATTTGAAATCATAACAGGAAGTTACTATTGTGAGGAGGACATACATAATGAAAGTCATGCATTTCTCTACTTTTAAAATTGAAACAACTTCACATGTCTTGGTCACCCACAGAATCTATGCAGTTCTATTTAGTAAGCAGAATGACAAAGAAAGTACAAACAACAAGAAAATGAAGATCCATATGGGAGTCCTTTAAAAAAATGAATAAAGTCACAGTAGAGGTGTTATAAAATAGCACCCAAGATTCCACTCCTACTTTGCGACCATGGGACGGCTCTGATCTGTGCCTTTGCAAAATGAATCTCTCATGCAAAAGTCGTAGGTATTTTATTGCCCATGTGTATCTTGTGTCTTATCATTGAGTGAAAGATAATCAAGCTTGAAAAAATCTGGAAGGAGCAACAGCCATGATCAGCTTGTAGGTATTATACAAATTATCATGAAGTATGTACTACACATTTTTTATTTTAGTGATCATGGCCATTTTTGTGTGAATTGACATTTTTTAAGGCTCGCCGCTTCGCCCTCCCACACCCTATCTTCCTTGCTGCTAGCCCTCCTGCACCCTAGGCTCTCTTCGGGGGCCGGGGGGGGGGGTTTTGCTGAGTTTCCTGTTCAGCCCCCCCATCCCTCTGTCTTGCCTCGTCCTTCTCTTTTGAGAGTCCACCAAGGCATGCACAGCTCTAAAGGGTGAGATAGGAACATCATCCAGAGAGCATGGCTGAACTAAGTGGTGTCGAGTCGATAAATCCCAAGAGGAGTCATGTCTCTCATACAAGACCTAAGTCCCTGAAAGAGAAAGCTAAGCAATTGAACCCCAAGTCATGAAGAAGGGCCGACAAATAAAAGTACTAAAGATTCTAGCTATCTTGGCTTGTCTGCAATCCCATTAGCAATGCTGAACTGAATCCACAGCAGAAAGGCAACGAGGATAAGTAGGGTCGGCTCCGAACCTTCAGATGAAATCTCAAAACCCTCCCAATGGGGTGCTTTGGAGGGCCTCCGACCTCTACAACTTAGCTGAAATCTCCTGGCATTACTAACAATGTAATGAAAGAAGGGGAGGATCTTCTCTCGGTGGCCTTCATCAATCCATTTCCATTCCCCGGGATAAGGTGGAGGCTGAAAGTGCCATCTCAACTTTGAAGGAGACTCAGAGAAGAAAGGAGATCCTCTCCAAACTCTGAAAAAGGTACCTCTCTTGAACTCAAGTGAAGTCAAAGTCTTTCCCCCAATCTGGGGTGTCCTCGTCACTGATCTAGAAGCCATGGGATTTATGGCTTTTTTTTTTTTTTTTTTTGGGACAAAAAAGAGACTTCTATTAAGTAAGAAAGAAACTCGCTAGAGCAAGCTCTAATACAACATCATGAAAGGATTTATGGCAATTGATGTGTGTCCCCACAGCAATGCAAAATAAATCCAAGGCTGTCCTGAAAGAAGTAAGCATATGTGTCGTGGTATCCAAAAAATAGTAGTACCATATGCATGATCACTGTCTTAAAAATCTTCGTCCCGTGTGAGGGGAAGTCTCAGCCCAAAGATATCATCTTGTAGATACTCATAGCTTCAACCACAAAAAAAGAGAGGAAAGGATCTAGAGGGCATCTTGGCAGACTGATCTAGAAAACCGAAATCTCTTTCCCCTGACCCTGCCAATAAGCACCTGGCTATGGGTTGATCTATATAAGGAGGAAACTCCTCTAATCCATGCATGTAAAAACCCTAAGCAAAGAAGGGTGCCCTTGTGGAAACCCCAATCTACCTTGTCATAAGCTTTCTTAGAATCCAAGAGTAGTATGGCCAGCCCCTGGCCGCTCTACATAGCCCACTCATCAGAAGCTTCCCAAAATGAGAAAATATTATAAAAAATGCTTCTGCCATGTACGAGGCCCGTCTCTGTATCATGAATAAGATTTGGAAGCATGGTTTGCAAATGCAAGCTGATTGCTTTAGCCAGAATTTTATAGTAGGTGCCAAGAGTAATACGTCTCTACTAAGACACTAAATTCCTGTTCCCCGCCTTTGGAATAAGATGAATGAGACCGTCTGTAAGTGGGCATCTCACCAGAGTCCCAAACGCCCTGCAAGATTGAGGTCATGTGATCCCTAATCATATCCCAAAAAGTAATAAAGAAGGAGGGAGTAAGCCCATCTGAACCTGACACTTGCCCTTATGAAGGGAAAGAAGCGCAGTCCTGAACTCTATGTTGGTAAAAGGTGCATCAAGTGAGACCCGTATATCTTTTTTTTAGGCAAAAAGAGACTTACATTAAGTCTGAACAAAACTCGCGAGACCTGGAGCAAACTTAAAGAAGAAATACATCATGCAATGCATGAGAAAAAACCTCCATGGAAAGAGGTGGAAAACAACCAAGGTTGACGCTGAAAATCCTATGGAGGGCATAAAGAAGATGGGGAAACCTCTACATGGTCTAAAGAGCGTAGCCCTCTTCGCAAAAGCTGCACGAGAGGACCCTTGCATGCTTGCCTAGATGGCCATCAGTGTATGTATAGTGTCAGTCCATATATTGGCCAAAGTGTAAGAAGGGTGAACCTGGAATTCAAGAAATGCCTATGTGCATTTGGTTCTCCAGATATGCCATGCTACAGTACTCGCCAACATCTCCCATGAAGAGTCCACAGAAGCATGCACAGCTCTAAATGGTGAGGCAAGAACATCATCTAGAGAGCATGGCTCAACTAAGTGGTGTTGATCGATAAGGCCCAAGAAGAGTCATGTCTCTAATAAAAGACCTGAGACCCGCATATCTAGTTTCACCAACACACTGCCATATAGCATATCTGTCATCATCTCTAGCTTGTGTGTTAGGATCTGCTATGAGAAGGGAGGCATAAAAATCTGTAGCTATGTGCATGACGGCATCAAGATTTCTTTGCAAAACTTATCTGAGTCAATAAGTTGTGAGACACTTTTCCTACTATGTGTGGGGCCAAGACTAGTGAAAAAGTGTTTATTGACTCTACCTTCCATTTGAGTCCAAAGTGACACGCGTGCACGAAGGCAGCCCTTGCTGTAGCAAGGCGCTCCTGAATCCAAGCATTTGTAGGCCGTTTCTACTCTTCTCTCTATAGGGCTGCCAACTGCTACTGAAGGTACACTCTGAGGAATATGAGGAGGAACCGCACCACGGGATTTGTTATGTCTTTTCTGTTAGAATATGAAGCCAAGTTGAGTCAGTTTGATGTGTTCTAGTGTGTTCTAGTCTAGTGTATTCTATGGATGCCACGTGTCATATTGGGAGTTATCCCATATGTATAGGTGTTCATATGTATGTGTGTGCTCTTATATAAGAGTTGTACTTGTCTAGTGTCAAATCAATCAAGTATCAAGCTACAAGCTCTTTGGTCTACATGTGAGTACTCTCATTTTTGTATATTGCTCTAGTCATTTCATTTCCATTTCATTATGTCTCCTTTTGAGTATCATTTCCTCTCCCCCTAGCCTACCCTAACTCTCAACCTCTTTCCACCATGTTCCTTCATGTGGCATCAAAGCCTCCCTTCCTACCTTCCCCTTCTTCTTACTCTATCTAGAGGATGAGAGAAGCCCGCAAATGGAAGCTCCCCTCTCCTCTAAGGTAGAGCCTCCCTTCCCTTAGCCTCGCCATGGTTCCTCGCCATCAAGTACTCCGGTGTCCTAGTGATTGCTCCTGGTCCTTGTTTGTGAGTTCAGCTCACTCCCGCATCATTTCGTGGTTCTCCCTCAGCATTGGTGGACATTCCTCGTCAGTTGGTCGCCAAAAACTTGTTTTGGAGCGGTCCAACGGCTGTTTTTTGACCTTTTGAGGTTCGATTTTGATGTTTTTTGACATTTTGGCACTGTCCAAACATAAACGACCCTGTCCCGCACGATTTTGAGAGATTTTTTTGGGGGGTTTTTGTCCGTAAATCTGCACGAACGTCCATACGTCCATACAGACCTCTACAAGCGGATGCACGACAATGCCAGGAGTTCGTACAACTTGTCAGAAGGAGATTCCGAGTAGTTTTAGGCTACTTTTTGGCATTTTTTGCTCAAATTTGGACTCTCGTGACCTCCACCAATGATTTGAGCTTCCCGAGCTTACCCACAAGTCATTTTGACTGTACCGACACTCGAGTACATTGACTTGAGGCTTCTGACAGCGGGGAATACTCTTTTCACACCTCGATATCTCCTATAGTACATTTCGCTCATTTTTTGGAGCATTTTCGCTCATTTTTTTGAGCTCTTCTGCGCATTCGGTGACTCTCCGATCGGCACATTGAGAGTCATGACATGATCTCCCTTGGTAGCTGCTCCTATGGCCTTCATCGACACATCATACAAGGGCATTCTTGCCTGGTTCTTGACCGACTTACCTCTTTGCATTCTTGCGTGGTTCTTGACCGACATTCTCGCGTGGTTCTTGACCGACATACCTCTTTGCATTAGGATGTGCACACTCTTGTGCAGTAGCTACTTCGGGCTCATGGGTTCTCTGCCCTTGCTATGCATAAAATGAATGAAATCTTTTATATTTTTTATATGTTTGAGTTAAAGGTTCTTTGCCTTGAGTAGTCCCTCTAAAATGAATGTTTGAAGAGTCAATAAAGGTCCTCTGCCTCTGTGGGAGCCATGTATTGGTATTGACAGGGTCTAGTTATCAGGCCTGGCATATGAGTTCTAGGATGTTGGTGCATTGATCTTCTAGACCTCTGAGTTGTTCATGCATCCATACTGAGACATGAGCCTCTGAGTCATGTTTGTGACGTAAAGCCATGTGAGTGCTCAGTCCGATCTCTGAACCATGCTCAAACTTCAGCCTTTGAGTTGGCATGGGAGCCATGACATTGCACAGTTTAGTAGTCATGTCACTGTCATGTTCTGTCCTTGGTTCCATTCTAGTAGTCTCTCACCTTGTCTTCATGGGGGGATGCTAGAATATGAAGCCAAGTTGAGTCAGTTTGGTGTGTTCTTGTGTGTTCTAGTGTGAGTTCTAGTCTAGTGTGTTCTATGGATCCCACGTGTCATATTGGGAGCTATCCCATATGCATAGGTGTTCATATGTGTGTGTGTGCTCTTATGTAAGAGTTGTACTTGTCTAGTGTCAAATCAATCAAGTATCAAGCTACAAGCTCTTTGGTCTACATGTGAGTATTCTCATTTTTGTTCATTGCTCTAGTCATTTCATTATGTCTCCTTTTGAGTATCACTTCCTCTCTCCCTATGAGTGACTATCTTGAGATTGAAACTGCACTATGTTGTGTTTTTAGAGGATGAGTTTGGGAATGTTCCTATATTCATCTACGTATATCCTCTCTCCCTAGCCTACCCTCTCTCTCTTCCTCTTTCCACCATGTTCCTTCATTTTCTTATTCTTTGGGCAATCTCTAGCAAAATGCCCTAAGACCCTACAGATTCGACACCATAGTTTTTTCCATACGTTACCATATGCATACGTCATACGAGTACGGAAGTATGATTGGAGTATGGTTCAGCCCTTGGGGCTGAAACATACGTGACTCTAGTTTTACCCAAAAAATTTCAGAAAAATATAGATTGATCATTGATCATTGTACACATTAAATTGACATAGAGGTATTAAATTGAAACTTGAACTTGTATTAATTTTAAATTCATCACTCATGAGTCATGAGTTGTGAATCGTGATTCATAATTCATGAAAGACTCCAGCCTCCAGAGACCGTAGTCATGTGGATTCTAGATTTTGATACATCATGATTCATACATAGTGTCCACTGTCAAATGATGGAATCATAGATCATAGATCAATAATCAATACTACACCAAAACATCATGATCAAGGGAAGTAGGTACTAGTAACTACACCAAAACATGAAAGGCAAACATCATAAAGAAAAGGCTGCCAGTGTGCCACAGCTCGGAAATAAAGCATGCATGACAATTCACAACCAATGAGGCTCAAGCCTCAAGCTGCATCTTCATCCTCATCCTCTTGCTTATCCTCATCCTCATCATCATGTGCATCAATGCCTGCACCCTCCTCATCCTCCTCCTCCTCCTCATCACTATCATCCTCATCTGCCTCGCCATGGAACTCCAAAAGACTAGAGCTGCTTGAAGCTGCAGCAACATCCATCGTTCCTGTAAGTGTAACAATAGGGGCTGCAATGTCTTCTCCCTCTGTATCTGCTTGCCTCGCTAGCAGCCTACTATCATCCTTCTCCTTGTTGATCATTTCTAAGGTCACTTCTATATTCTCAAATTCCCTTTCCTTAATTTTGGAAATGAGACGCAAATTAGTATGGATGTATACTAATTTCTCAGTATTCTTTGGAAGTAGCCTATTCCTTCTTTTAGTATGGATAAGAGAGAATGTGCTCCAATTCCTCTCACAAGGAGAAGCACATGTGCCTTGCGAGAGCACTCGAAGAGCTAACTGCTGCAAATTCGGTGTGTGAGTCCCAAATGTCTCCCACCATTTCACCCCTTGGTGCATTCTCTTTTCATCCTTTGCAATCGCACGAGCAAATGTGCTTGACATGGATTTGTAAATATCCAACCCATCACATAAGGTGCCTTGGCTGTCAACATCATACTTGGTGTACTGCTCTATGACATCCATCCACCCATTGTGCACCTCCTTGTCACTATCTGGAATTTTCTCTCTCCAAATAGGATGGAGAACAAACGCTGCCTTCAATGGAGAATGCATCATATTCCACCTGTCAACACACAAGGCTCTAACATCAGCCAGCTTTGAGGATTCAATCCCATCAATAGTTGCCATCTTCTCGACCATCCGATCAGTGAGTTCATATACAAGTCCCATGGTAGCCCCTTCCCTATCAGCCAGGCGAAGGATCTTCAAAATAGGTGCACAAAGCTTCACAATGAGTCTTGCATCTTGCCAAAATGAAGCACCCAATATAATAGAAGACAGCTGTTGTGCTTTCACAGTGTGTGACACCTTCTTCTTGCAATACTCATCACTGACAACCATGCGGCGCAATCCATTGTATACCCTCTCATCCAACAAGTTTGCTAACATGATGTAAGCAAACCGTGTTTGTGCTGGCTTCACCAATTCCTTCTTGCTGAATTTTCCATACATTGCTAACACGGTGTGTTTCTGGGTAACAAATGTCACAATCATGTTAGCATGTACCAACATTGGCTTCACCCATGCAAGCTTTCCAATGTCCTCAAACAAGAGGTCAAGGCAATGGCATGTGCATCTAGTATAGAAAATGTGAGGCCACTCTTCCTCCACCAATTCTCCTGCCCGCACACAGCTAGATGCATTGTCCATACACACCTACACCACACTTTCAGCCCCAACATCAAGAATGGCATCTTTCAGTATCCCAAAGATGTACTCCCCTGACTTATACTGCCCACTTGTGTCCATGGACTTCAAGAAGGCTGAACCAAATATGCATGAGACCATAATATTGATTATAGGCTGGCGTCGAGTGTTAGACCAACCATCACAAGTTTGGTGCAGCCATATTTTTTCCACTTATCCCGGAACTGTAGCATCTCTTGATCCAGGCATACTACTTCATTAGTTAGCTCCGTTGTGCGCAAAACATTGTAGGATGGAGGCTTGAAGGTAGGCCTAACTTGGCCAATGGCACAAACCATCTCCAAAAAATAAGGGCTCCTCACCTTCCAATGAGGAATATCCTCTGCAAAGAAAAAACGACGGAGAGCAATGTATGCATCCTTCCGTGCTTGTGACTCCCATGCCTTTTCCAAGGTTTCCTTTTACATCTTCAACTTCTTTTGCTTTGGCTCATATGCACTGCCAGATGCATTGTAGTACCACTCACTGAGGCATCTCCCAAATCAGCCACATCTTCAACAAGCTGTTTTGCAGCAGTTTTTAAGGCCACCTTTGCTTGCAATCTTTGACAAGTATCTTTCACATTTTCAGGAGGAGCGGTACACTTGTCGACCCCCAAGCGTGTGAGCCCAAGAAAATGTGGGTCCTCCATCCCATGAATGAGGGCAATATTTACATTTACAAGTGTATTGGCCCTTCCCCAAAGGCTTTAAGGCCTCTACAAATTCCCATTCTGGTCCTTTTTGTCTTCCCATTTGCAGATCTGCAAGCTGCAAATTTGCAAAAGAGGGCAAATAAGGCATTGGGCAAAGGAACAATTTCCAAAGAGGGCTTGAAGCCCTTGCAGGCTGCCGTGTTAGATGGCATCAACTAAAGAGAGAGCACTTGCTGCAAAACAGGAAAAAAGAGCAGCCATTGCAATTACCTTGACGCTTGGAGCAGGTAGAGCGTAGAGGCAAGCTGCGGGCTGCAACTGTATGGTGACCACTCACCTCCAAAGCAAGTAGAAGAGGGCAAAGGGCTGCCTAAATAGAGGGCAGCAAGGTGCTGAAGAAGAGTGAAGGGCTGAGGGGACTCGGGAGTCAGGACTGAAGAAGAGGGCAAAGGGCTGCCTAAATAGGCTCTTGAGAAGAGGGCAAAGGGCTGCCTAAATAGAGGGCAGCAAGGTGCTGAAGAAGAGGGCAAAGGGCTGCCTAAATAGAGGGCAAACGGTTGCCTAAATAGGCTCTTGAGGCAGCAAGGTCGGTGTGCAGGCAGAGAGCCGGTGATTGGAATTTGGGCGTAGACTGTAGTACGTACAGCCTTTCTTGGGATTCGAGAGCCTTCACAAGGACGTATACGGATTAGAAAATAGGAGCCAAGCAATAATATAAGGTACGCATCCTGATTTCCCTCCCCCCCCCCTAAAAAAAAAGTCACGTAGGGAAATCCGTATGGACGTCCATACGTACGGCCGTACGGAAAAAAGGACCGTACGCGTACGGATGCAACAGTGTTCGACACTAGTCCTACCTGTCGGGGATGCATCCATGCTGTACTAGAAAGGGGGAAGCCTGCCCTTTTGGATACCATGCCTGGTAAACCATGTGGATATCCGTGTATACCATGTGTCTGCTCCACTCTCTGCTAGTCGCTTGGATGACTCCAAGGCCAGTCTCGGTACTCTTCGTCGAGGCAAGTCCCAGACGCTATGGATGAAAGTCACTATCTAAAAGATGGCATCAATTTGTATGGGAGTCATGGCCAACTCTGCCTGTACTATCTCGTGTGGAACTGAGGGCTTACTCCGATTCGTCCTGGACCCCATGGTCACTTGTAGCCATTCAAATTACCTCCATTCGGTCTTCGGTAAGTCACACCCCCGAAAGAGTGCTCATGACCATCGGTCTCACCAGTGTGTCGGAGAGCTAGCTCTTCGTTGGTGAGTCCTGAAAGTGTGCCTGGAAGCAATGTCTTTCTAGTTGGGCCAAAGTACCACGTTATTAATAGAATGTTATTTCTCTTTAAAAAAAAGCTCCAGTGTGCAGTCATGAACCTCGTGTGGCAAACAATAAAATTTCCAAGTGTTGGGCCATCATCCATTCCTGGGGTTTGTTTGAAGATTTTCTCGGGTGATAGTGTCGACCTTATTGGAAGAAGAATAAATCGTGAACAGACAGGCATTTAGAAATAGTGGAAGTGTTTTAACTTTAATGCAGTTTTTTGTTTTCCTCATTTAGTTTTTGGTTCTCCATATCCTTCAATACTCTGGGCATCTGTAGTCACCAGTTTTGGTGGACAGGAATAGAAATCTGGGAAGCTTTTCTATGTGAAAATTTGGAATTGTAGGGGCTGTACAAAGGTTTACGAAGATGATTCATGTTCACAGTTGGAATCTTAGTGCCTTTTGCTAAAATATTTCCATCATAAGTCACACTTTGTCTTATTTGCAGAATATGTTTGTCCCAGCATTGGAAGGCCAGGCTACAGAAGAACAACAGAAAATCTGGGTACCGCTTGCCAAAAATATGGACATTATAGGTTGTTATGCTCAAACTGAATTAGGCCACGGCTCAAACGTAAAGGGGATTGAAACAACTGCTAGCTTTGATCCATCTACAGATGAGTTTATCATGGAAAGTCCAACCATCAGCTCTACGAAAGTATGATCTAATTCCCATTCCTTGATTTCAAATATTTATTGATTATGCTTGTTTTGTAATGTTCATCCTCTTTTAATTCCCGTTTCTTTTCTCCCTCGGCTGGAGGTTTTTTTAGCCGTCTACGTAGAGGACTCCGTATCCCTACACGGATTTCTCCTTGGGGGGTCCCATGGCTCCGTATTATTGCTGTCACATTTTTCGGTTTCTCTCAGTGTTTCAACTTCCTGCTTTGCATCATTCTCTGTGCCTACTTTCAATCAGCAGTGAAGTTATCCAATCCATCAATGCTCATATTAGCAGGCTTTTCTCCTGGAAGTGCATGTCTCCGAAATATATTCTTGTCATGCAAGGAAATGCTCATCAGCCCAAAAAAGATTTAAATTTTGGAATCTGAGCCAAAAAGATACCAGTTGATCAAATGGAACAGTATGGGATGAGAGCACACTGTGATATGAGAAACTGTGCTGTTTTATTCCTTTGGTCTTGACATGTAAGGAGATGGAAAGATGTTCTGCTATTGCATGATCTCTTTTTTCATGCCATTTCAAGGCATGCAAAAATGAAGCTTCTATCCAGATTGTGTCTTTATGTCTTTCTGCTTCAACGTGCTGCGGTAGTGATTACTGCTGAATTTTTTGAAATATGGGATTGAAATAGATGTCTTCCTTAGTATGGAAGAAATAGTCGAGAGAAGGAACTATCATAGATACATCATGCACAGCATGAAAAAACATTGGTAAAATGCCATTCAAAAAGTCTGAGAAAATGAAAGACCTGATAAGAATAAAGACCATGGCTAGAAATGACATCTCATGCCTGTGATGGTCTCAAAGAAGAAAGGACAACCTCTCTACCATCTGAGAAAAATCGTTCTCATGGTCAAAGCAGACGTAGAAGATCCTTGCATCATGGACCAAATAGCCATGAGAGTGTACAACATCTGTCTAGATACTGGACAAGGTATGACTGGCAGCCTAGATCTCCAAATGTGCCAGGTAGTGGGATTCCGGGGAGTGGGAGTGGATGATCATGGCAGACCTACTGGAACTTTTCACTTTATACAGGGGCCTAGATGGGAGAGAGGTCCTGCTTCCTCTGTGGGCTCAAGGATTTCGAAAACCTTCTAGATGATCGTAAACTCCAAGTAGTAAGTCACCTCAAAGGAAGTGCAAGGAGAATTCAGAAGATTGATGCAGCCATACCCTTGTATGTGGCTTGGGGACTTTACGAGGCTCCACTTCAGGTCATAGGACTATGACGCTCAGACAGGGATGCCTTGGTCTTTGATGTTCATTCTGGGGCAGATTGTCTAGGTCAACAAATGGGGATATTCTTATGGATGTTGTTTTTGAGCCTATCAGGTTTTAGGTCATGTGGAGCAATGTTTTTGGCTTTAAGATGGCCTCTAGACCCTAACCAAGGTTACATTCCCTTGGGTTTGTAGAGGACTTGGCTCTATGGAGGTGTCCCCATAAATTAGTTTCTGTGGGACCTTGGGGAGTGGGAGGGGATTGAAATAGGGTGTTGAGAGAACAGCCTCCCTCTTTTGTTTCACGGTCATTAATGCTAGGGAGCTTCAGCTTAGCCTTAGAGGTTGGAAGCCCACCAGAACTGCTCATTGTTGGGAGAATTTTCATAGTTCTGCTTACCTGCAGAGATTCTTTTGGAAGAGAGTCTGGAAATCCTACTGGAATAGGAAAAATTATAGCTCTTTTCTTTTGGCTTTCTATCTACCATAGGGATTGCAGTGATCGGTGGAGGTCCATGTTCTGTGCAGCCTCTGCTTGCCCTTGTTGCCTCTATGTTGAGGAGCCTATTCAACATTGTTTATGGACTGCAAATACGTGAGGACCATATGTGAGGGATTGCTGGTCTATCGAGCACTTTTGTTCCTTCTTCCTTCTTCATGACTTGGGGCTCAATGACTTGGCTCTCTCTAGTTGGGATTCATGCGGTATGGACCTTTAATCACAGGGTCTGCATCTGGATATAAGTCGATGCCATGCTCCATGAAATCAGCGGGCACCCCCTTCAGATCCTTGTAGGACCAAGCAAAGACATCCACAAATTCTTTAAAAAGGTCGGTGACTGCAGCTAGAGGATAGTCATGTTCCCAGACCCAAGTGGCTAACTTCAAATGCCAATGTTGAGATACCGCCAGTTCCGTGCCTCATCAACAGGGGCAATGCATTGGGATGTTGAGGTACTTGGTTCACCCATTCTCAGTCCTGTATGTGCTGGAGTATCTTCAAGGGGAAAGTCCCCCTCCACTTCTCTCAACCAAGATGGGGGGTAAGTATCTGGGGGGTTCTTAGGCATTGACTGAGATGTAGAATCAGTAGATGTTGCAGATGTTGTATGCCTTCGATGCCTCGGTGACTGTTTCAGCATGCCCCGGTAAGGTAAGCCTTCCACCTCATAAGTGATTTCCGGAAGGTCTTGAATTGAGGGGTGGTCGGCTTCTGATAAGAAAAGGTCAAGCAAAGTGAGATCGGCCATGTCCTCACCTCTGTATCCGGTATGCACCCTGGGTCCGCCCAAGACCTCAAGCTGTTGGTGGTGATTCTTCTCAAGTTCAGCAATGTCTATGTCACTTTCTTCTAAATCACTATCACCATCAGTCTCGTCTTCATTAGTGTTTCTGTCTTCTCTATGACCATCATTGCACTCAGCAGTACCATGGTTGTACACCGTAGTACCATGGTTGTGCACCGTAATACCATGATTGTACTCTGGAGTACCATTGGTGGGTTGTGCAGTACTAGCCTCGTCCCCAGTAGATCCTTCATTGTATCCTATAGTATTGTCAGCATCTTGACCAATGTCCTCCAACTCGGCCATTGGACGATCCTCAATGTTTACTGCAGTACCATCATTGTCCTCAGTACGATCTGTGGTGTCTACTGTAGTACCCCTAGTGACCATTCTCTTATACATGTGTGGACTATTGCAAATTCCAAAGGGCATCCTTTCGTAAACTAGTTCAGCAAGACCCTGTCGTTCTGGGTGGATTTCTGATACTGCAAGTAGGTGTTCTTCTTGATCTTCTTGTTGGCATAGTTCCACCATGTTGACCGCTAAGGAGCCCAGGGCTCCCATCCAATCCAAAATGACAGCCTCCTCGTCTTCTTGATCAGCCCGATCCAACAAGTAGGTCAAACTTTCAAATCCTTCTAGGGTTGTCTCCTCATTGATATCTTGGTCACCACCCCTGGGCCAGTCCCCACAGGCCCAATGCTCCTCTTCGACTCGGCTTGTTCTTCAAAATCCTCCTCTCCTAGTTTTATTGGTATGTGCCTTGCCTGCCCTGTGACCATATCTATTCGAGGGATGTCGATCCCAGGGGCAATCGAACTTCATGAGTTGACCAATCCTGAATGGCTTTTGAAGACCGCAACCATGGCCTACCAAGAAGTAGAGGGTAAGTTTGTTCATTTTCGGTCATATCAAGGACAACAAAATTGGAGAGAAAAGTTACTCCGCCAATCTTCATGTGAACACCTTTGACTGCACCCATTGGTTTTACTCTGCGTTGATCAGCCATGCGTACCTGAAAGTGAACATCACTTGTCAACTTCAACCCTAGTTTTTGGAGTGTACCTTTCGGCATAATGTTCACAGCCGCCCCACCATCGAGGAAGACGTCCTTCAACTCCACTCCATGGATCTCCACGGTGAGCTTGGGACTTTGTTCACAAGTGAGGGCAGCGTAGGCAGAGAAGTGGTCCGGTGTAGACCCATGCTGAGCCGGTAATGTCTCTGGTGTTGGCCCACTTGGAGTAGATCCCTTGTGTCGACCTCCTGGGAGGCGATTCAGAAATGTAATAGTCTGATGCTTGATTTGGGGGGACAATAGACAAAGTTGTCGTAGAGTGAGGTTGGGTTTGAAACTCATAAGATCTTCAAACAGGGAGTAGTGGTGGACAATAGCATTAGCCTTTTGCAACCTCATCCTCCTAGCCTCTGGCCGAGGGTCGAAGCTTACACGAGGATGTGGATGTAGGTCTGAACTGTGAGTCATTGTCTCCAATGGTTTCTCTTCCATCACTCCTTTCCCTTTTTCCTGGGCAGGACTAGGTCTTGTCCCCATAGCCTCTTCTCTGTTGAGTGCTGTTGGGGACAAAGTGGGAGGACCTACTCCTGCCTCCTTATCCCGGTACTGTCCGAGGGTTGTCACTTCTGTTGCAAACCTCACAGTTCTGGACTTGCGGGATGGAAGCTGAGGTGTGCTACCTTCATCTTCAGAACTTGTTTGAAGATCTCTTGTGACACCCTTTACCACCTCCTAATACCTCAAAGGCATAGAGTGATCACCCGAGGATGAGGCACTCCCAGAGTTAGTGGTTGACCTTAATGGCTGTGCGCCCTTCGAGTTTGTTTCTGAATCACTATCAGAAGCCAGCATGGGTGGTCTATTCCTGGGCATACTGTGTACTTTGGAGGAGGAGAATGACCTCGGTAGGGAAACACTTGTCGAACTCATTGGTGCTGAGGTCTCCGGTGCTGACTCTGAGTCACCCTTACATTTGTCACCTTTTGTATGTGACCGTGTCACAGCGCCCAACACTGCGCCAATCAAATGGGGATTGTTGCCCTCCCCCGCCACTACTACATCAACCATATTCACTTGGGATGCGGGTCCCACTCTTCTATTGGGACAATCTCTGGTGTAGTGGTCGTTTGTGTTGCACTGTGTACAAGAGGGTCCCCCGAACGGCTGTGTACAATCATCTTGGTAGTGGCCGTACTCGCCACATCTGTAACACATGATGGGTCTTCTAAAGTTTGTACCTCTGCCTGCACCTCCGCGTCCACCTCTGAAACCACCCCTTCGACTGCATTGATAAGAGGGTCCATAGCCACCTCCTGACATAGGTGGTTGGTACGGGGCATAGTATGGTTGAGGATAGAAATAAGGGGAACCAATTGAATTGGGGGCAGGAGCTTGGAGCAAAGGGGGAGTCGGAAGCAATGGAGGTGGCATGACAGGAGAAGGAGGTGGCTCAGATGCTCGTGCAAGAGGGGGAGCAAGAGATACTTCTGCTGGACCAGAAGTTATGGGTACCGTTTTGTTGACTGCAGCAACTAGAGGTTCCCCCGAGGTATACTCTGGAAGAAGCTTCCTTAATCCTTTGAGGTACCTACACTCAGAGGCATCATGTCCATGGATCTCATAAAATGTACAAAATGAGGTAGAAGTAGGTACCTTTCGCTTGGAGGGGCACTCCCAGTAACCATGGTTAGAACCCTTGCATTCGGTGCACCAAAGGCCACTTCGAATTTGGGCCTCAAAGGACGATTGGCCATCCACCTTTATTCTATCTTTCAGGCCTTCTTTGATTTCTTCTAACTCCTTGAGTTGCTGCCATGCGGATGATCCCTCCTCTCTTGGGAGTTGGGTGGTCGTATTTGTTGATGAGGCAAAGCTTAACTGTGACCGTTCCATCTTGACAACGTCTTTTAGGAAGTCTTGAAGTGAGGCATGTTCAGGGAGTTTATTCACCAACCTTATAGCAATGGAAGGGGGTAATGCTTTCAAAAACCATCCCTTCATGACAGCATCATTAGGTGGCACAGACATCTTTGCCGCCAAGACCCTCATCCTTGTGTACATCTCAGAGATGCTTTCTCCAAGCTTCATGGTGTCAGTGGATAACTCTTGGACAATCATGTGTTCGAATTTTTCCAACTTGAAAGTACATAAGAATTCCTCCCTTAGGTCTGTCCACGTCTGGAAGTGGTCTGGAGGAAATTGACTGTACCATACATCCGCGGCATCCTCCAACGACGAGGGAAAGATGTAAAGGAACGCATGCTCATTCTCCACACCTTTATCTCTACATGCTGTGAGGAACTTCCTCACATGAGCTTCCGCATCCTCATGGAGGTGGCCGTTGAACTTTTGAGTCTCCACGTGGACCTTGTTGAGTAGCTCAAGAAGTCTAGCTCTGTCTGGGGGACTGAGAACGGCCATCCCCACCCAAGAGGTTGGAGAAGATGCAAGAGTTGGAGGGAGTCCCGATGGGGCTGTAATGAGTGTTGGTGTTCCCAAGGAGGAGACCACCCCGACAACTCCTCCTGTGGAGGACCACAATGGGAAAGTCACTACTGATGTAGTAGAGGAAGTGTACCCAGATGGTAGCGCGTAAGTGGGGGGTCTCGGTGTTGCAGAGGGAAAGGGTGAGAACATGGAAGATGTGGGGGTGAAAGAGGATGGGAGAGCATTTGGGAAAGAGAGGGACGGAGCTGAAGTCATGGATGAGTAGGCAGAAGGGAAGGAAGGAGGTGGTGGAAAAGGCAACACCGGTGTGGATGGGAAGGGAGATGAAACCATCATGGCAGGTAAAGGCATGGCTGGAGCAAAAGTATCCCCCAATGGGATAGATGTAGAAGAAGGATTAGCTGGGAGCCCAGAGCTATGCATAACAGATGAGGTAGCAGCTTGTCCACAAGAGGTCGAGGCAGGAGTAGATGGAGTCACCACTCCGGTAGAAGAGGTGGTTGATGAAGACATCGTTGTAGGAGGAGGAGAGGGGCCGCCTTGACCTTGATGAGTCCTTGAGGAGCCCTCGTCCTTAGTACCCTCTTCTTTCACCTGTTCTCCGCTTTGCACTTCTTCTTCTCTGGAGTCTGGATCAGACCACCAGGGTTCCTGTTGATCCAAGTCAATGAGAGTGTCGATGAAGTTACTTGCTCTGGCTACTGCTCCAGTGGGCTCACTTTGTGCTCGAGTTGAGGGCTTCGCAAACTTACGTCGCACGTAATGCTTCTTGTACCTAGTTTGGTCTGCCGGAAGTCTTTTCTCCACTCTCCTCAAGTACCTCCTAGTTCTCTCACTAGCTCCTTCAAAGGTTTCAGAACTACTCGGCATAAGACCTCTCTCTAGGACCCTAGATCACCACTTCACTCGTGCTACTCAATACCAGCAGTGTCCCACCGTGATCGCCATAAACTGTTTGAGGGGAGGGGTTCCTATCCTTCCGGAGGTGTTACCGGAGGCCAAAGGCCACTGGCGTGAGTAGCATGAGTTTTGCAATGCTCTAATGCAATGGATCGCGCAGAGCGCACTGTGCAGTAGTGTGCGAGTGTCGTATGCTATACTACAGTGAACGACGACGTACGAGTGCACTATGCTAAATGACAATCACCGGCGAACTCCACAACATAAGCAGAATAAGAAAATCCTACACTGGTGAACAATCCCCATATCGGGAAGAGACAAGAGAGATGAGAAAGTGACCAAGTTGGCCAAAGTACATAATACTGGACTAGTGTCCCCAGGTCACAAGTCGCAAGTCACAAGAATACACAGGTCTATCCCCATAGTAGACAGAGGGTACACACAAGTCTCTCCACACTCTCTCCTTGGCAAGCTCATAGCTCTAGCCTCTATCTCTCCTCACTCTCCTCTCTTTCGCTCCTGTGCCGAATGCCGAATGCCCCTTTTTCTCTCTCTCCCTTCTCCTTCATCCTCATCCCCCGCCTTGGAGGGTCCCTTCTTCGCTGAGAATCCCCCCCTTTCTTCCCATTGGTCATCCTCTTATCTCCTTAGCTGTTGAGGATAGCCGTTGTGCCGTTGGCTCTCTTGATGGCTTCGGCGACTTCTTGACTCCCTGACTCGCCAGCCTGATGGTGTAAATTCTCCATGTGCAGGTGAGCTGGTTCACCACACCTCTTGATGGCACCACTGTATCACTGAACCACTGTGTAAATATAAATACTCCTGACTGCTCCATGTGCTAAGCTAACTCTCCATGTGCGCAGCTCTTGATGAGATCACTTTGGACACGATACTCCTGGTTGACTTGTGGTTGACATGTGTCGACCTGTGGTTGACAGCCTCGGATAGTACTCCTGGATAAACCCGTGTGATCGTGTGGCTAACTTGTGTTGACACATGGTCAACATGTGGTCAACAGATGTCGTCATGTGGTCAACGCCTCTCGACAGGTGGTCGTGTGATAAGGTAACAACTACTAATCTATGCACCCCAAGTAACTCAGAGGCTAAAGTGTGAGCATGTTCAGAGGTTGATCCAAGAACACTCATGGCTTGATACTCAAAATGACTTAGAGGCTCATGTCTTAGCATGGCTACTTGACCAACTCATAGGTCTATGAATACACCAACATCCTGGAACTCGGCTAGGCCTGATAAAGAGACCCTATCAAAGCCAATACATGCTCCCACAATACATCCCCCTCCTTGCTCCAAAACAGGGTGACATGGAGACACACACCATAGATAGCAAAACATCGTTTTAGGAGGATTATCCAAGGCTGAGAACCTTTATTGACTGCATGTATAAAATAGAAAATATTTCATTGATTTTATGAATAGCAAGGACAGAGAACCCATAAAAGATCTCCAACCCATAAAAGATCTCCAAGTAGCTGCCTCCACAAACGTGCAAATCTCCTAGTCGATGAAGTCCATGGCAAGAATGCCCCTGAAGATATGTCGATGTCGGCCATGGGAGCACTACCAAGGGCTATTGCTCCATGACTCTCAAAAGGGCGGGTGAAGAGTCACCGAAGTCGGAGTAGATCCTCAAATGTGAGAGATTATGCTTTAGGAAGGTCTTAACACTGATATGGATGAGTGTGAGTGTCTAATCCTTTATACTAAACTAGTAGAAGTAAAATTAGGGATTCTCACAGAAATTAGGGTTTAAAAAAAATAGGTCTTTTCAAAATTTGTTGCAGGAAAGTTTCCTAGCAACACTCAAGAAACCCTAGATCATGAAAGTACCAAAAAATACTGAGTATCCAAGCTGAAATTTCAAAACTCAATGTTCGGGTCAAAAAACATAGTTTTGATTGTTTTTTTCAGATGTCAGCACCAGATTTTCTGTTCAGAGTGTCGTCCAGCAGCAATACGTGTGGGCGACTAGATAGAGGCGGCAGCTGAAAAACGACCTCGGCCAAACCCTAAATTGTCAAAAATAGTGTGGCGGCTGGTAGAGAGGCTATGAATTGCAGATTTGAGCTGTAGAATAGCTGGAAATTGGCTCTACAATAGTCGCCCAGCTTGTAGGAGCTACTTGGAGCTGATTGTCAGTGATGAAGTTCCTCCAAACTTCTTCGAAATGCAACAACAGCCCATGAACTTGTTGAAAAAGGAGTCTAGAGCAGTCAGCCTAGCTGGAACAGTAGCTTAGAGTGAAGTTTTCGCGACAAAGAGCTCCAAGTCCAGCAGCTTCATCTTCACTAATGGCGGCAGCTCCAAGCTTGAATTTGTTGAAGAAGAGCAGCTCATGGAGAGGCTAAGGGTGAGAAGGGGGTTGTCTTCCAAGAGGAAAGAGGGAGAGTAGCTTCCTCTTTCTTGGCCTCCGTCACCTGAATCCCTTGGAAGAGCAAGAGGGTAAAGGAAGAAGGGAAGAAGAAGAAAGAAAGGGAGGAGGAAGGATGGCTCTGACGGGCACTCATGTCCCAGATCTAGCCTCGGATAGAGTCAGTGAGAATATTCCTTCATATCCTCTTCCAAGCCTTGGTCGGAAGTCACCTTCCACCTTAGTTCTTCAGTATCCCATCATTGATCGAGCGAAGGATGTGGTTCTTGTCTCTTCTACTCTTTTGCAAACAAGGATCTAATGTACTCTGGCACCATGTTTTGGCTCAGAGGAACTCTTTCTCTCCACTGGCTGATTTTGCCCCCTACCTTTGGCGATGCGATTATTGGTTTTGCTATCGATAGGGCATCATATTCCATAGGAGTGAGTGTTCTTTCTCCGTGGATTTCCCTCCTCTGCAATAATCTAGGAGATCTTCCAAACAAGAGGGAGTTGTTTTGGCCACCAGGTCGGGTAAGGTTTTCCACCCTATTTTCTCCTACCGATGAGGATTGTTAGTTGGAATATCTAGGCTCTGGGTGGTGTACCACATTGCCGCCATAGCTGATTCATAATCAACTTCACCCAAGTTACTGAGGGATCTATTGACATCCATTTAGGAGTTTATTTTTGGCCCATCTAGGGTGTATTTCATGTACTGCATGATGTTTTTTCTCCCTTGGGTTTTCTCCACGAGGAGGGTCTTTCATACTTAATAGGAGTCTTTTCTCGTGAGGTCAAAAAAAGATACTTGGGTTGCCAGGTCATTGTGGGAATCTCTCCTTCTCAACAATTCGCTCCCATGCTGGAGAGTTTTGGGAGGAAACTCCTTTTTTGGAGTAAGGCCAAACTTGACATTGCTTCCAAGGTGGTGCTGGTCAAATAGATACTGCTGGCCATGTCATGGTTTGTTTTCTCTTGTTGGTGCCATTCTAGGGATTGCACCACTCAGCCCAAAAGAGTGATAAAGAACTTTTGATAGAGTGGACTAGATGGATCGGCAGACACTAGAGCTAGGTTACCTTGGGAGACCTTGACCTTGATTCTTCCCATGCAAAAAGGAGGCCTCAATATTATTGATCCAAACTGGTAGACCGGGGCCTTATTATGCAAGATGGTGATCAGGGGGTTTTTGCCAAGACAAGAACCTTGGAAGGACTTTTTCATTCAATGCATATAGTGCAATTCTCCTTCCATATGTGGAGATTGGATGGATAGTACTAGGTGGTTGTTTACCTCAGCCCATCTTAGGGTTTCCTCCTTCCCTTTTATAGCTAGCACCCTCAAAGCTTGGGCTAGCTTCAAGAGTACTCTTCAAAGAGTTTCTCCTTTCTCTTGGGAAGAGATTGTTAGGTAGTGTGTCAGGTATTGATGATCATGTGGAATGCCTATCTTGTCATGTGGAATGACAATATACTTGTTGATCATGGTAGACCACTTGGAACTTCTCATTATATGTAGTGGCCTGGATGGGAGAGGTAATCTGCTTCCTCTGTGGGTTCTTGAAAGGATTTCAAAAAATCGTAGACTTCAATTAGTAAGTCAGATGCAGCCATACCTTGGATTGGGTTCATGCAAGGGATGAGCCTCACTTTTGGTCCACTTGGCTTGGGGCCTTCACAATTTTAAGTATCCCACGTTAGATCATAGAACTACAACGTTCAGATGGGGATGCCTTGGTCTTTGATGTTCATTTTGGGATCAGGTTGTCTAGGTCTATAGATGATATCCTTTTGGATGTTGCATTTCACCCTATGAGGGTTGTTTACCAGCTCAAAAAGAGCTAACAAAAATCCAATGTGGAGGCTGAAAATGCCACCTCAATCCTGAAGGAGACTCAGAGAAGAGAGGAGATCCTCTCCAAACTGTGAAAAAAGTATCTCTCCTGGCTGTAGCTGCTCTGGAGGATCCGTGCATGCACGCCCAGATGGCTATCAGTGTGTGTATAGTATCACTCCATACATTGGGAAGGGTGAACATGGGAACCCTCCATTGCCTCCGTACATCTGGCCCTCCAAATATGCCAAGCTGCAATGCTAGCGAGAATCTCCTATGAAGTGTCTGCTGAGGCATGAGCAGCTTTGAAAGGAGTGAAGGGAACATCCTGGAGAGAACATGACTCCACATAGTGTCGTCGTATAATGAAGGTTGAGTCTGAGTCATGTCTCTTGAAAAACATCTGAGGGCTAGTAAGAGAGAACCATGCCACCACTGATCCCTAAGTCATGAAGAAGGGTGCTCTATGAAATATGCTAAATATCCTAGCAACACCCTTCCAGACCGTCCTCACCTGTTTGCACTCCCAGAGGCAATGTTGGACTGGCTCAACTGCTGCGTGGCATCGAGGACAAGTAGGGTCAGCCCCGAATCTGGATCTCCAGAGGTTCACTGCAATCCCTCCATGAATAGAAAGCCAAAAGAAGAGAGTGATCTTTCTATTCGTGAGGGATTTCTAGATGCAGAAATCTGAAAACTATCCCAACGAGGAGCTCTAGAGGGCCTCCAACCTCTACTGCTAAGCTGAAATCTCCTGGCATTTCTAACTGTGTAACAAAAGAAAGGGATGCTTTTCTCTCGATGCCCTTCATCAATCCATTCCTACTCCCTTGGGTCGCACTGCAAGAACCTAATGGGGGACCGCCATATAACTAGAGTCTCTAAGACCCAAGTACCAGGAGAATAGAGTTAGGATCAAGATACCACTGTGAGTCCGTGCCCCACTCCGAATAGGCTGGAAGGCACCTCCAAAAGGATATCATCTGAAGATCTGAGAAGTCTGCCTCCTGACTGAAGATCAAAGACAAGGGTCTCCTCATGTGCATCCCACAAGGCAATAACCTATAAAGGAATACCCGTCCCCGTGAAAGCTCCCAACCAAGTGGACTCTATGATTGGCATGTCATCCTTATCTATCGACTCTGCTGGTATGGCTGCCTCTATCTGCTGCATCCTGACTACACTCTCTCTAAGGTGGCCAACCGATAAGAGTCTCTGATCCTCGAGAAGCTTCCTATGAGGGTTGTTGGTCACGCGAAGCAATGTTTTCAGGATGGTATCTAGACCCTAAACAAGTTCGTATTCCCTTGGGTGCAAGGAGGATTTGTTTTTTGGAGGTATCCCCATAAAGTATTTGCAGTGGGACCCTGGGGAGTGGGAATGGATTGATGCAAGGACCTAGAGAAGAGCCTCCTCTTTCTTGTATCCTACACAATACAAATGTGAGCTTGTAGCTGTCTCTTTCCTCTCATGGTCAAGCCTCCCTCCTGCTATGAATGATCCACTTCTATTTCTCTCCTATCTTCAGCTATTCTTCCTCATGTTCTCCCCACAACTCGCATCCTTTCCATTTGAAGCCATGATTCTTCTCTTCCTCCATTGGTAGTTGTCCCTTTTCCTTAAAGTCTCATGTTCTTCTCTCCCAATTAGTCCTTGCGCCCAAGTGCCAGGAGAATAGGGTCGGGATCAAGATACCATTGTGAGTCCGAGGTTGATAGGAGGCTAGGGAAAATAAATGGCAGGCATAGTCTGAGCGGTGCATCTATGAGGCTGGATAAGCGATCTGATGAAGCTATTGAGTTTCATTCTCTGGTTCTTCATAAATATTAGTTGGGGATTTGTAAATATGAGCTCTCCCTCATATGTACTTCTAGGAAAAAGAAAATACAGACTGAGTCTGAGTGGTACATGTAGGAGGCTGAATAGTGATGGTGAAGAAATTGAATGTATTTTTCTGGCTATTCACAAATTTACATCGAAATGGAGACTCTAATGTTAGCTCTCCCTCTGGTATATTTTCTGAGCCTGGGATATGCCGTCTCAAGGTGGTAGGGGGCTACACATTGAGGGATTTCTTACGTGCTTCTTTCTTATGTCTTTTGGGCTGTATGAAATTTATCTTTCCCAATGGACATAGAAGGGCAATTGTTCGACCTAATATGTGTTTTTAAACTGTTCTTTTCATTTTCAGAAGCTGTGATAGTATTATGAGATGAATATATTCTCCATTCTTACATGATTGGCTTAAGAACATTCTTCCATTATTCAACGTCCTTTGTTTGATTTTCTTTCTTTTCCGAATGAGTTGAAAGCAACAGGAACTTATCTGTTTTAATCACTGTTTTTTTTGGATCCAAAAGTGGTGGCCGGGTGGCCTAGGGAAGGTAGCAACTCATGCTTTAGTACAGGCTCGTCTCTTGATTGACAAAAAAGATCATGGCATTCATGGTATGTAAACCATTCCTGTAATGAGAATCCTATCAAACATTTAAATGACAAACTGAAAAAGTCTTCTGTGGTTGAAGATAATGCATTACCAGTATTTGAGTCAATTTAAGAGATTTTAAAAAGGAAACAGTAGAATGGTTTTCAATGTTTTATGAGTGTCAAATTTATGTGCAGACATAAATTAAAAGATATAGCAATGTGATGCATTGTCTTGAATTGGGGTATTGAAACCCCTCATCTGCCATTTGTGAAGTTCATGTGCATTGTTTGTAGTTTGTACGTTGTAATGACTGGAAGCTGTGTTCTGGGTTTTAGCCTTTATTGTACAGGTGCGAAGCATGGAAAACCACACCCCATTACCGGGAATTGTAGTGGGAGATATTGGAACAAAGTATGGAAATGGTGGACTTAATACAGCAGATAACGGTTTTCTGCATTTGAACCATGTTCGCATACCTCGGAAGAATATGCTAATGCGGTAAGAGTCGGTATGGTAAAAGACCGGGGATTGTGATGAAAGAAATGTGATTCAGCTTGATATAACCATAATATAGTTTCTCTTCTTTTATCTTTTTGTGGGGAGGGGTGGGAATCCTACTCCTCTGATAGTAAGTGAAAATAGAACCCATCTTTCATGCACATACCTCAGCTGATGCTCCTCACTCCTTTCTGTTGAGAAATCATAGCCAAAGAGTGTGTTTTAGTGTGTAACCAAGGCGGAGGCTGAAAATGCCACCTCAACCCTGAGGGAGACTTTGAGAAGAAAGGAGATCCTCTCCAAACTCTGAAAAAAGTAACTCTCCTGGAAGTGGTTGCTCTGGAGGATCCCTGCATGCTCGCCCATATGGCCATTCGACGTTTTTTGAAATTTTTGAGTTGGCCGCATACAAATGACCCTATCCCGCACAATCCCGGCCGAAAATGTTATTGTCCGTACGGACCTGTACGGACAGGTGCGCGATGCTGCTAGGAATCCGTACGACTTGTCAGAAGTTGATATCGAGCATTTTTGGACTGTTTTTGGAGGTTTTTTGCTCAGATCTGGACTCTTTTCTGTTGTTCGGCCTTCCTACAGGTGCTCCAACATGCTCTAGCACCCTTTGTCTGGGATTCTCTCCCTCGATTTAGATGTTCCTAGTCCTAACGGACTAATTTGGTAATCTCAAACCTGTCCCCCTTGACTCCACCAATAAGAACTTGGCTGTGGGCGGATCTGTAGAGGGCTGACACCCCTCTAATCCATGCATCTGAGAAACTAAAGCGAGTAAGTGTGCCCTCCAGAAAGCCCCAGTCTACCCTGTCATCAGCTTTCTCAAAAGTCCAAGAGTAGAATGGCCAGCCTATGGCCATTATGCATGGCCTAATCCAAAGCCTCCCAAAATGAGAAGATGTTGTCAAAGATGCTCCTACCATGCACAAAACCCGTCTGCGTATCATGGATAAGATCTGGGAGAAAGGGATGTAGATGAAGGCTGATAGCTTTAGCTAGGATTTTATACAAGGTACTCAGCAAGGTAATCGATCTCCATTGAGACACTAAATTCATGCAACCCCCTTTCGGAATCAAATGAATGAGGCCCTCCGTAAGTGAGTCTGGCATCTCACCCGAGTCCCATGCATCCCACAAGGCTAAAGTAATGTGATCCCCAATCTGATCCCAAAAAGTAATAAAAAATAAAGGGATAAGTCCATCTGAACCGGGATACTTGCCCTTGTGAAGGGCAGAGAGAGCAGTCCTGAACTCTACATTGGTGAAGGGTGCATCAAGTGAGACAGTCATATCCCTTGTCACCAACCCAGTTAAGTGTCACCAAATAACCACTCTAGAATCATTTGTGGCTTGAGTGTCAGGATCTGCTGTAAGAAGGGAGGCATAGAAATCGGTGGTGGCAACTTGTAAGACGGCGGCATCAAGATGTGTTTGAAGAAATCTGCTTGAGTCAACAAGCTGTGAGATGCTCTCCCTACTACGTCTAGGGCCAAGGGTAGAGAAGAACTGCTTGTTGACCGTACCTCGCGTCCAAGTCCAAAATGACTCTCTGGCATGAAAGGCATACTCTGCTATTGGAAATGAAATGGAAAGAAAATCAAAGCAATAGACAAGTACTCATATGATACCAAAGAGCTTGATGTTGACTGATATGATAGACAATAGACAAGTACAACACTATATAGTGTGACACTAGACTCTAAAAAGCCATAGTGTATATGGGATAGCTCCCAATATGACACGTGGCATGTCTAGGACTCACTAGACTATAAAACACACCTAGAACACTCATTTTAGACTCACTTTGGCTTCATATTCCATCACCCCCCATGAAGGCAAGGTGAGAGACCACCGGAATGGAACCAAGAACAGAACATGACAATGACAGTCATCAAACTGTGCACCCCATGTAACTTAGAGGCTAAAGTCTGAGTGTGTTCAGAGGTTGATCCAAGCACTCTCATGGCTTGATACTGAACATGCTCAGAGGCTCACGTTATAGCATGGCTACATGACCAGCTCATAGGTCTAGGAATACACCAACATCCTGGAACTCGGCCAAGCCTGATAACGAGACGTATCAAAGCCAATACATATGGCTCCCACAATTCCCCCTTGGCTTCATAACATGACATGTTAGGAAGCCACACACCAAAATATGAAAACCAATACATCTTTTTAGGAGGACTATCCAAGGCAGAGGACCTTTAGACTCAATGAAAACCAAACACTCAATACATATCATTTTAGGGGGACTACCCAGGGCAGAGGATCCCAAAATACATCAAGCTGTAGGAATAATAGATCGGAAACAAAAGTCTTGATCATTAGGTACATAGACCTCTAAATAGAGAGAGAGATCTCTGATGTCGGCAGTAAGAGCATGAGTCGGTGTTGAAGCATCATCTTCTTCTTTTTCTTCACTTGTTGCAGCCCCAATCAAGTTGACACGATCCTTGTGTTGTTGCTTGGCAAGCTTCTGGAAGCAACGATCCTCAGTGTGACCAAGCTTCCCACAGTGATTGCATTTGAAAGGCTTGAATTTGCCTTTGCCTTTGCCCTTGGAGTACAGTACAGTGGAGTCCGGAGTGTCTGCATACCGTCTGTCGTGATCAATAAGCATAGCAACCATATCATGATAACCCATTTGTGTCACACGCAATGCTGGTATGATCTCCCGGTACTTAGAATTTTCCTCAATGCTCAAGAGGAGCACAACAACTTGATCATCTTTCCCTACAGGGGCCGCCAGACTAGCAAGCTGAGTTACAAGGGATTCCATGTGATTCAAGTGAGCAAGAAGAGAGTCTTCATGCTTCATTTGCAGCTTGAAGAATTCCTGTCTGAGAAATACCTTTGAATTGATGATTTTGTTGCCGAACAATTCTTCAAACTTATCCCAGAAGTCGTGAAGAGTGGAATCAAAATCAAAATGATGAATAACAGCATCACCCAACCCCAAACCAATGAGAGAAGGAGCTTTGTCATTCAAATTCTCCCACTGTGCAATTTTTTTTTCATTTGAGTGTGGCTTTTTCTCCTTGCCACACACAATATTCCACACTCCATCTTTCATAAGTACAAGACGCATCTTTGTTTGCCATGTAGGGAAACTCTTACCATTAAACTTCTCAAATGAAATGGTAGTTGATTTGGAAGACTCCATGGCTGGAAAAGAGTAGAAATGCAAGTGTAACTATGGAAAGATCACCTTGATAAGTTCTTCATGAGCTGGAGCAAGTCTGGAACTTCTTCATGGCAGATAGAAGTAGAAGGACAGCAGCTCCAAGAGAATGACGGGCAGAATATAGGCACCAACTTGCGGGCAGCAGCTCCAACAGAATGTCGGGCAGAAGGAGCAAATGGTGGGCTGGAGCAAAGGTCAATGATAAAGAGGATGGACAGCTCCACGTTGAGCTGGCTGCATCATGCTTGGGCTGTCAAATCATTGAGCTCCAGAACAAAATCCCCACGTAGAAACAAATTTTGTCACTTCTTGCAAGGGCTGTAACTTATCACAGAAAACTCGGATTGCAATTATGTAAAAACAAAATTTGTAGTACTCAAGGTCCTCTACAACTTTGCTGCAGACACAAAGCCATGATTCTGCTTCTAGATTTGGATAGAAGCGTCACATCGTCCACAGGTGACATAAAGATGTAGCTGAAGGAAGGAGAGGAGAGGTGGCAGATCATGGCGTGGAGAAGAGAGCTCAAGGAAGGAGAGAAGAGGGAAGCCTTCCAAGGAGGAGGAGGTAGAGTAGCTTCATTGGCCTCCCTCACCTCAACCTCTTGGAAGGGAAAGGGAAAGAGAGAGCAGGGCTAAGAACATGGCTCTGATACCACATGAAAGATCATAGTGGTAGGGAGAAAGAAAGAAAGAAAGAAAGTTTATTAAAGTCTTTGGAAGACCGATGGGTCTATGAGACTGTGAAAATCCTGATACAACAAGCTGTGATAGTGGAGCTACTAAACAAACGTCCATATCAATGCAAAATGTAAAAATGCAGAATAGTAGTACTAAGTCCTAAGTACAACATAGTCATGTCGATGGTGTTGGAACATTGAAAGGAAAGAGTAGAGTGGACACAAAATCAGAATACTTGCTTATGGAATGAAGAAGAGTGAGGTCCTTAAGTAGGCACCTCATACAAGCTCACTGACATCACTGATGACCTCAGAGCTCCACAATCATCTCCTCAATCTGCTCCTAGATTCACTCAATCATCCTATGTGGCTCTCCACCACCTAACTGTGCTTGTGGGCACCTAACTGTGCCTCTAGCACTCACACATAGAAACATAAGGTGTGCCTGAGGCATACACCTTGAGATATCCCAACAAACCCCCCCTCAAGGGAATGCCTCAGGCTATGTCAAGGATACATCTAGTCTCATAGTTTCTCATGCCATCTCATGGTGGTCAAGGATAAATCTATGGCTAGGTTCTCATGCTAGCAAGGGTTCCCTTGGGTGTAAGGTAAACAAAAGGGATACAAAAAGACCTTCCAATGGTTATCTCCCCTGCATGTACATGCACACAATGTCTGCAGGAGGTACCATGGAACAAAACATACACATGGCCTACATCATAAGGTGACCAGAGGTGTTTACAAAACACACAAAACACAATAGTTTATTTTCATTCATTTTGGAGGACTATCCAGGCTGAGTACCTTGACATAAAGAGAGATCTGGAGCATACATAGAGATGTGTTTAAAATGCATAATCTTCAAAGGATGCCTCATCTTGTGGAGGCTCATTAACTGTAAGTAGATTTGCATTTTCTGTCTTTGCTTTGTCTCTGCAAAACTTCTCATTATGGTTGTTCTTGCCACAGTGCTTGCATGGATTAACTTTGAAGCAGTCCTTTGAAAGGTGATTTGTCTTTCCACAGTGATTGCAAGGAGTATACTTGCCCTTCTGGAATTTCATAACATAAGCAGTGTCATTGCCTTTCCTTAGCTCCATATGCCTTTCTTATTCTTGGAGAGCAGAGATAATGCCTTCAAGGTTAGGATTGGGAAGATTCTTCAAAGTGCTAACAATGTGATCAAAACTTTCAGGCATACTCTTAAGTAACACTGCCATAGCATCATCTGGAGTAATAGGAGAGTTGATAGAAGCTAATTGAGTCATAAGACTCCGCATATAGTTGACATGAGCTGCTAAAGTAGTATCACTTGCCATCTTTAATTCAAAGAAAGAGATTTTAAGTGATAGTTTAGAGATGTGAGAGCTTGCACCAAAAATCATGTCTAGCTTCTGCCAAGCTTCCGAAGGAGACTCCAAGTCAGAGATATGGTGTATATAATCATCACCTAGAGCAAGAGCAATTATACCATATGCTTTTTCTTCTCTTGCTGGATCCCTTGCCGGTCGTGTCAGAGTTGAGGATTGTCCAGCATTGGAGGCCGTAGAAGAAGCGGTAGGAGTCGGTTTGACAAGTCCCCATAAGTTCTCCCTCATCAATGCAAATTTCACCTTCATTTGCCATGTATGGAAGCCCTTTCCATTGAACTTCTCAAGATTAAATATGGTAGCCATGAGAGGGTCTAACCCAGATATTGGGCAGTGTCTATCTCTCTTACAAGGCAAAAATAACTGAAAGACTTCCAAAATATGAGCACTTGATGTAGCAAATAGTAGTGACCAGATTTCAAACAATGATGCTTCTTCTTACATGCTTCATAGAAGTGGGTGAAATAAACACTTTCCAATCAAAACCAGGTCTAGCAAGTCAAAACAAAACTGAAGCAACACTTGTAGTGAAGTTATTGAAAACTTCAAAAGACCAGAAATGCTAGAGTAGCATTTTATGTAGCATCATTTTCAAAAGCTTGTCAAAACTGTCAAAACTAGAGAGCTGAACTCGGAGGGCTTATAGCTCACTCTTCAAAGCAAAAGAAAGGGGGCTTTCTGAGGCAAAAGAAAGCTGGTATACCACAGTAGAACCTCTGGGAAGAAGAGGCGAAAAAACGCGTCAGGTCGCCTTCTTCTTCTTCAACAAAGTCGACTGGTTTTTCTCTGTTTTCTCCTTCAATATGCAGCCATTGCTGCTCAGATTTCAGCACAAGGTAGCTCTAGGTATGGAGAAGCTTGCCCTGAAAGGAATTAGAGAAAGAAGGAGCAGGCGCAGAGAAAACGCAGCAAGAAGAATCGACGAAATTCGTACAATGGCGACCAGCAGAGCTTGAAATTCTTCAATTCCTTGCAGCCCGAAATTCGCCCCAACAAGAGGGATCTCCAGCTGGAAGGGCGTGGGAAATGGGTGAGAATCGGAGGAGAACAAGCTCAAGCAAATTTTTGGAAGAAGAGGGAGAGATGGTGAAGAAGAAGAAGAGGAAGAAGATGATGATGTGGCAAAAATGGGCTCAAGGAGGATCAAATGGCTCTGATACCATGTTGGAACATTGAAAGGAAAGAGTAGAGTGGACACAAAATCAGAATACTTGCTTATGGAATGAAGAAGAGTGAGGTCCTTAAGTAGGCACCTCATACAAGCTCACTGACATCACTGATGACCTCAGAGCTCCACAATCATCTCCTCAATCTGCTCCTAGATTCACTCAATCATCCTATGTGGCTCTCCACCACCTAACTGTGCTTGTGGGCACCTAACTGTGCCTCTAGCACTCACACATAGAAACATAAGGTGTGCCTGAGGCATACACCTTGAGATATCCCAACAGATGGTCGACTATATATGAGTCTCAGCATCGTCATCAGTATCATCATCATCATCGGCAGCAGCCAAATATGAGGATGGATGAGGCAGTGGAGGCATGAAGTCGGCAATAGAGTGTTGTCGATCACTCGGAGGTGCGGTCTTGGCACGTCTCCTGGTCGTAGCTCTGTGTCTGGCCAGGGCTACTGTGACCCCCGTTGGTCGGGCTCCGACTCTAAAGAAGGAGGGGATGTCCCCGAGTGTGATCTGTGTGTCGACCCTCTGTCTGAGCTGTCGGGTCATAGGCTTTGGGTACGGTCATGTCGAGGCATCGTCTCGTGGGGGTCCATGTGATCTAGCTGAAAGAACTCCGTGATAGAGCTTTGAGAGGATCAGCCGAGGAAGAAGTCTGCTCCTGTCTCTGTGCTCGAAGTATCCTCTCGCGGTGTCTAAGTGCCTCATGAATGAAACCTGCCAAACACCGCTGGTCTGGGTAGGAGAGGAAACAGGCCAAAATCCGGTAACTATCCCTGAAGAGGCGGTGGAAACGCCCTCAGATCTCATAGTACACAGGACACCTGAAGATGAAATGCTACTCTGCCTCAACCTCCTGCATGTCACACAGTGTGCATATGCACCTCTCCTTGGTTAGTCGCTCTACTCTGCCGCTCTCGATGCGAAGTCTGTGTGAAGAGACCTGGAACTGCCCAAGAGAGATCCTCAGCGAGTGGGGTAGGTGAATGTGTGTGTTTCCTGGTGGGTCAATGAAACCCTCCGCTATGATATGTAAGAAGTGATCTCTATAGAAGCTAAGCTTCACTGGGAGTTCACTTGGTCCCAACCAGGTCCGAAATGTGTGTAGCTGTAGTGGATCCTCACGGATAACCTGGTTGATCTCGTGTGATAAGAGGGGAGAAAACGGAGCATCCATGCTGTACTGGAAGGGAGGTAGTCTATCCATGTGGAGCCCCAATCGCGCAAACCATCTCTCTGTACGTGCATACCAGCACGTCTGGTCTCCTCCTGTTGCAAGTGCCATAGAGGAGGATAGAGCTATCCATGGTAGCCTGCTACGCCCCAAGGTATAATCCCCATATTCCCTAACTCGGTACAGATATGTGATGACCTGAAATGCAGCATCTAGTTGTAAAGGAGGTGACCCAAACTCGGCCTGAATGATCTGGTGAGGAACGGATGACTTACCACGAATCATCCGTGATAACATGAGAACCTATAGCCGCTCCACACGGGCCCACTCTGTATCCGACAAGTTTGGCCCCCAACAAGGACTGCCGTACTTTCCTGCTGGGCGAGCCAAGGAGTAAAAAAGCAACTCCTTGGTGCGTGGATCCTGAAAGTGCGAGCGGAAGTACTGCCTCTGGAGTCTGGCCAATGAAGCATACCCTCTACTCAACCGTGCCTGCATCGTGGGTCTCATAGTGAAGCTGGGTCCGAAGAAGATAACCCCAAGATAAGTGTATGATGAAATATCTCAACAGATGACCCCGCAAATGTGAACTGCTCCTGACGCATGATGGCTCAAGATGTATTGAAGATCATGACCTTGGTTTTACCCAGGTTGACCTTCAAATCATGAGACTCACAAAAGGACTGTAGTGCGTCTAGGTGTCTCTGAAGTCCCTCTGTTGAGGAAGACGAGAGCCACGTCATTTGCATAGAGCAAAATCTATCCTGTCGAGGTCTAATAGGGCCTTCCCATAAGATGAGAATGGACCTCGCTTATCAGCCGAAACCCGTAGCATACCTGCCTCCTCAAGGTCAATATCTGACAGTAGAGTGGAATCATCTCTGAAGTCAAGAAGTGGTACCTGACGGGCCCTTGTCCTCGCGTTGAAGTCCCCCACTAGGACTTCTCCGTGGCTAGAAAAGTCAACGATGGATTGATAAAGGGCAGCAAATGGGGATGTCTCATCATCACCTCGGATATCTCTGGTCTCAGGGGGGAAGTAGCAAACTGCGACAAATAGATCCCGGCTGTCCATGTGTCGAATCCAGATCCAAAGAAATCTGGAATGTGTATCTCTCTACTCTACTGAAATGGTCCCCCGAAGTGTGGATCTGAAAAGGACTACAACTCCACTTGAACCTCGAACTCCTCCTGTACCCCTCGTCTCGTCTCTATAGGCAGACTTCCATGTATATCCGCTGACTATTAGAAGAGGGCGCTCTGGACTCTGATGTGTCTCTCTTAAAAGACTATGTCGTGGCCTGTATAGGATTCCGAGAAGTTCGCTGGTTCTGACCATAAGGTACCATTACAGTTCCAAATGGTGCAGGACAGGGTCTCGGATACCTGAGTCTCATAGACCCCACTTCCCTATGTAGGGGAGGGAGCAGGTGCCCTACAGGGGCTTGTAAGAAGTCGTCCCTCTCGTACCATTGCCCACTTCCCCTCCTTCCGGGCCTAATCTCGCTGCTGCAGCAAAGAGTGCCTCTCCTCAACCTGTAGAGGTGTGAGGTCCTCATCCATAGAGATCGTTGGCTGATCTCGAAGGACTGACCTGCGTCGTAGAGCTGAAAGTCGTGCCTGAGTATCATGGAACTGTATGATCAGGTTGCTCTCGGTTGGGATCTCTCCCCACCCGCCATGCCCTCTCTATCCTGTGCTCAGCCACACCCAGGGTAGCAGCCACGAACGCAGTCGCATCTACCATCGGTGTAGCCTCAGTGCGTGGGATCTCGTGTACTCTAATGTTGAGAGCCTTACTGCCTCTCTGCTGCTGCTCCATGAGGGTAGCCGAAATGGTTGCCCTTGCGGGTTCCTGTTTGGCCACGTCAACCTATCTGGAAGTCTCCTCAATAGCAGATTGCATGCTCGCAATCTATGCCTCGACCACCGGGGTACTCCCTGGGACAGTGTGTATGGCTGTGATCTCTTGTCGGAGCTGCATGATATCCTGTTTGAGTCCCTGAATAAGACCCCCCTACTCTCGAATGGCCCTAGCCTGCTCCTATATGATGCGGCGCTGCTCCTGGTTGAAGCGGACCTGCTCTCGTGCGAAGCGAGTCAGCTTCATCTCACGCTCACGAAAACTATGTATCTCCATGAACAAGGTCTCACGGGCCTCTGGTGTATCAGCCCACCTATGTCCATGCTGAAACTGTGGTGACTGTGGCATGAGAGTGTGGGACTGTGAGTCCGAAAATTGGACGGTGACTGAGCCGAAAATTGGACGGTGACTGAGTGAGGAACGGAGATGATAATGGAATGGATGAGGCAGTCCCAACAGGGTGTGGGAGCGTGGGGTGATTGAGAGGGAGAGGGGAGAGTGAAGCGTAATGCGGAACAGTGTATGACACCTCCGAAGTAGGGGTCAAAAGTTGTGCGAGAGCTGTAATAGGAGAGGAGGGGAAGGGAACAACAACCGGCACCATATGCATGAGTATGTCACTGATCGTAGATGTACAGGGAGCTGAGACTGGAACTAGAGCTGAGCCTGAAGCGGGGGCTGAAGTTGAAGTAGAGATAGAGATAGAGGGAGCTAAGGCTGGAGCTGAAAACGAAACTGAAACTGTAGCGGGAGTTGAGGTTGAGGTAGAGATAGAGGCTGAAGAAGCTGCTACCTTTGCCTTGCTGTCTACCCGAGTCCACTTCGGTTGTAACATGTGTTCACATCCTCCAATTTCAATTGTGTCGTTTGCTTTTTTTTTTTGTTGTTGTTGTTGTCTTTCTTGGCTTTGTCCCCCATTTCTCTTGGGGTGTGGGTGCAGGTATTAGTGTCCGACCGGGAGCGGGAGCACCGGTTCCCCCCCCATAATGGGAGGCACGTCGAGTGCGAGGTGGTGGAAGCCTGAGGTGGAGAGGCAGCCAGGAGGTGGAGAAGGAGAGGCTAAGATGGCGGGGAGTTTTTTTTTTTTTTTTTTGTAGTTGGGGGAAAAAAAAGGGGGAGGTGGCGAGGGGGGCTGAAGCGGGAGCGAGAGGAGGGCAGCGGTATGAGTGGCGGGGGTATGGTGAGAGGAGAGGAGCGGAGAGCAGAGGGAGAGCCGGAGAGGGAGAGGCTGAGCGGAGGGGTTAGCGGGGAGGCTGAGTGGGAGAGGGGAGGCTGGTGAGGGAGAGGCTGAGCGGAGGAGAGGCAGAGCGGAGGGGCTAGCGGGGAGGCTGAGCGGGAGTGGCGACGGAGAGCAGCGACGGAGGCAGGGAGCAACGACTAGCAACGGGGAGCATCGATGGGCAGAGAGCCAACGACGAGGCAGAGAGCTAGCAACCAGCAACGGGCAGAGAGCCAGCGATGGGGAGAGCCAAGCGACAGGGAGCAGTGACGGGGGGAGAGAGAGAGAGAGAGAGAGAGAGAGAGAGAGAGAGAGAGAGAGAGAGAGATGTTTAAGGTTTGGTGTAGCAAACCTGTTCCACGATGGCTGAATAATAGCTAACAGTAGGAAGGGAAAGGAAAGATAACAAGCATAATGGGAATGAAATGGAAAGAAAATGAAATCAATGGACAAGTAGTCACATGATACCAAAGAGCTTGATGTTGACTGATATGATAGACAATAGATAAGTACAACACTATATAGTGTGACACTAGACTCTAGAAAGCCATAGTGTATATGGGATAACTCCCAATATGACACGTGGCATGTCTAGGACTCACTAGACTATAAAACACACATAGACCACCTAGAACACTCATTTTAGACTCACTTTGGCTTCATATTCCAATAGGCTGAGCCATCGTCAATCGGGGTGGGAAGGCCGACTTGAACACTGTTAAGCTCCGTCCGACTCAAAATGCTGCTAGTAGAGAGAGAGGGAAGGAGAGGGTGAAGGCTGAGGGGAGAGAGGGGGATGAAGAAGGCTAAAGGAGGGGGAGAGAGGATAGGACTAGGGGTAGGAGTAGACAGCAGGGAAATGGACCAGGCAGTCAAGCTGAGCAAAGGCGGAACTGTTTGCTGAGGCGTGGGCAACACAGATCAGCACGGAAGCAACATACGATGGTCTTCTTTGATGTAGATTGAGGAAGCGTGAACTACAAACCAAAAGAGCTGGTTTGCATTGTTTGCTGAGGCGTGGGCAACACAGATCAGCACGGAAGCAACATAGGATGGTCTTCGATGTAGATTGAGATCGCATGAACTGCAAACCAGAAGAGCTGCGTAGACCAGTGTGTTGACAAGCAGTAGTAATCACCCCCGAGCAGAAAATCACGTCCCGATCAGCATCCGGTGAGGCTAAGGAAGGGTTGCTCTACTATAGGGAGAGGATAGCTTCCATTTGTGGGCCTCCCTCATCCCTTAGGTTGAGCTTGAGCTTGGAGGGGATGAGAGGAAGAAAGGAGGAAAGGTGGGCATGGCTCTGATACCACATGTTGGAGCATGGTGGTAGTAGGGAGAGAGAGCGGGTAGGCTAGGGAGAGAGGAAATGAAACTTAAATGAAAGCATAATGAAAGCAAAGGAAAATGGAAATGAGCAATAGACCAAATGTACTTACATGACTCAAAAGGCTTTGAATGTATTGAGTGATAAGACAATGAAAGTACAATGCCTTTATAGGATAGACACACACACACTAAAGTGTCAAATGTATATGGGATAAGTCCCATAGTGACACGTGTCACTCTAGGATATAAAGTAGTCTAGTACTACTCTATAACTCAATAAAAACACACTAGAAACACTCACTTTGACTTCATGTTCCAACAGTTCCTTCTAGAAAAGGACATGTTCCCCTCTATTGTTAGGGGTGTAGATATTGAGAAGACCAACCTTATGTCACTAATGAGAAGTGAAATCCAATGTACTCTAGAGGATATGACTATTGCTCTAGGGGAGGAACATGCATTTCAATTTCAAATTCTTTTCTCCCCCTTGTGATCAGACATCCCCAATGATGGATACAAAATGTGACCAGAAAGTAGTGTACCTAACTTTGCACAATCTTTACTATCCAGCTTGTATTCATAGAGAAAGAGAATGTCAAGAAGACCCCTAGTGACACTTGGATGAGTCTGATTACGAATCAACTACCTTTGGTGGTGACGAGGAACACCACCAAGACCCTGAATATTCCAGCTAACAATCCTCATCGAGAGAAGTAGGTTTGGAAAACCTTACCAAACTTGGTGGCGAAAACACCTCCTCCTATGAAGAAGATCTTTTGGAGTAGTGGAGAGGAGGAAAGTCCACAAAGAAAAGAAACCCACACGTGTGGAAGTGGACACTCTATTGGAAGGGAACTAGAAGAACATTATAACCAAAGGTGGAGGGTACCAAAAAAAAAAAGGGGTGGAGGGCACAAACTTTTGTCTCTCTTAAATCATCCCAAAGGTGAGAAAGAGTTCCTCTGAACCGAACAGGGTGTTGAAGTTCGTAAGATCTCTACCTACAAGAGAGCTGTAGAGCCAGGGCCACATTCTTCCCTTGATTAATGAGTGGTGGTTGTAGAATTGAGTGGAAGTGGCTGCTTAGAACAAGGAGGGCCAGGATATGGAAAAGGAGCTGAAGGAGTGCCACCACTGGCCACAACCCAAATAGGGTGATGAACAAGACAAGGGGCCATTAGATTTGTACATGGTGGAGGGACACCAACTCTTTTTTTTTTTTTAAAAAGAAAAGTACTTCATCAAGTATGAATAAAAACTGCAGAGCAAGCTCAAGTGCAGGAGTACATCATGTCAAGCATGAGAAAAAACAGCTCAGACTGAGCAAACAAAAATCCCAGGAGGCGGCTGAAAATGCCACCTCATCCCTGAAGGAGAGTCAGAGAAGAAAGGACAATCCTTCCAGACTTGGAGAAAAGCAACCCTCCTTGTAGTACACGGCCTTAGACTCGGACATCACGTGCATTGCCCCTAAAAATAGAATCCATCATGTCCACCATACCCTCGTCACATCATTTGGCACATCAGGTTGACTATACTCCTTCTCAAAGTGTGAAGATATAATTGGCGCATGACAATACAGTGTTGATGTCGTACTTCTCACTTGCAATGAGTGCAATGACAATACAACCTCTCCGTAAGCCACTCTGCGCTCCAAAGCATTGGTGCATCATTTGACAAGCTTCCACTCCCTTCCATCTGCACACCTCCAAAATCACAACACAAAATGCAAGGAAATCCATTAAGATCCAAAAAATAGCGTGCCCTGAACCGTTGCTTTAGCCATGACTCCACAATCATACATGACTCTCTTTCAATCGATGTGTTCCACATAGAAATGTCATTGGTATGTCTAGGAGCCCTGGAAATATCAAAGACCCGTACTCCTGTCCATAAGATCTATAACTCCTCTATCAAAGGTACCATGTACACGGCCTCAGACTTGGACATCACGTGCATTGCCCCTAAAAATAGAATCCATCATGTCCACCATACCCTCCTCATCATTTGGCACATCCAGGAGACTATACTCCTTCTCAAAGTGTGAAGGTATATGCACACCACCCTTGCCACCCTCCTCATCCTATCTCAAGGTTTCATGTAAATATAAGATCTTGTCTCAAGATTTCGTGTCGTATACATAAGCACATAAGCAATATTAATCATAAATTCAAATAGCATTGACTTTCCGATGATCCATCACCACGTGCACCACCAACGGTGGGTACTGGTTTGGGCTCCTCCCCATACATCCTCAAGTGGTGCATGATAATATGGCATTGATGTCGTACTTCTCGCTTGCAATGAGTGCAATGACAATACAACCTCTCCATAAGCCACTCTGCGCTCCCGAGCATTGGTGCATCATCTGACAAGCTTCCACTCGTCCCTTCCATCTGCACACCTCTAAAATCACAACACAAAATGCAAGGGGTATCTGCCCAGATACTAGTCATGAAAAGCCAAAGAAAAGGTGACTTTCATGTTCCTAAGAGACTTCCATAATATTGTTCACACAGATCTTTGCTGGTCTGGAGTAATGTGGAAGCTCTCCCAATGATGAGCTTTTGATGGTCTCCATCCCTGTCTGTAATCTGAAAATGCGTGGCATTACTAACAGTAAATTGAAAAAATGGAGGGCCCTTGGAGTGATTACCTGACACAATCCCTTCCAATTCCCATTCACCTGGGTCTTATTGCATAAATTTATGGAAACCCTCCCCAAAGCCATAGCCTCCAGATACCAAGAGGAATGTGCTCTGAATGGGCATCGATGTACCAACCGATAGCATAAAGGCCTTGCTTCCCATGGCCCAGTACTCTAACAGGTTCAAGTTGTGGAGCTGAAATAACATGCTCATCAAAAAATTTAACCAACCTGGCCTCATCATGATAAACAAAAGCAACACAGACATGAGCCATAGTGTTAAGTGCGAAGGAATCCGTTGATTGTATAGCCCTCTACATTGGCTATCAGCCTCTACTTTTGAGAAAAGTAAGTACACGGATGGATCATCATAATCAATTTCTGAAATTATGTCCCTTCTTGAGTTTTGGGCTTAACCTTTAAAGGCTTCACATTGCCTTTTCGGTGTGTCTCTTTGTGGATATTTCCCCAAGGCCATAATAGAAGTATAATTGAAATAGGGAATGATGTGCCGACGATAGATGATTGTGCATCATATTTAAGTGATACTTTTGGGATTTGATTATGTAGAGCAAGAACCCCCAACCTGCATAGCATGGTCACTACAAGCATGCCGGTCTAAAGTTTGAAGGATTTTATTATTGCAGCCTTGCCCCATTTTAGGTAGTGACTAGGTTAGCCCTTTGCAAGGCTCCACCCCATGCAAGTTTACTATGGTGGGTATGAGGACATTAATGGGAGTTTACCCTTTAGATTATTATGGCAGGAGTTGACCTTCATCTATTTTATAGACTTCACAAAGACGGCATGGATACCTGGACACTTTCATAGATGGAAGCTGATAGCGAGCATCGTTGCCTGGTACACATGAACAGCTAGGTGTAGGCAGGCTATAGAGCAGCAGACCACATCAGCCTCGGAGGCACAGGCCAGCATTTGGCTAGATATCATTCATACCCTTAGAGGTAGATGGGATAGATTCTAGGGAGATTCAGATAGGGCTAGGCCTGAGAGAGAGGATTTATTAGTATATGGGAGCCAGGCCCCTTCCTACATTTTCCAGATTGTGGTATATATATCACCAGAGGGGCTATTTGTTCAGCCCTTTGTACGTGGTAATCTCCCATAGAGTGGCCAGCTAGGGGGATATCCTTGTGTTTTTTATATTGTAGCCTTCATTTGGGATTTGTAATTTCCTTGGTATCTGTGTCACTAAGGCATTTATTAGTAGAATGTTATTTTCTCTGGAACAAAAAAAGTTCAAGGGATTTTATTATTGCAGCCTTGCCCCATTTTAGGTGGTCAGTCTACTGACTAGATTAGCCCTTTTCAAGGCTCCACCCCATGCACCAGGCCACTTCGTCGATCTTGGGACCCCATGGGGTTGGTGAGAAATAAAGAGGTAGGGAGAGGATATGTTTTAAGTGGGGTATGTATTTGCAAACAAGGTTAATATGCAAATCAACATTCACAAAGGTTCATTATATGAAAGAGACATATTACAAACCATGTACGATGCAAATGTTGTTACAACTTTGAGTAATTGCCAAATTTTAATGGGATATTCCTTCATGTGTCTATACATTGTATCAGATGGTTGAACCTATTATCATTCAAACCTACGTTCAAACTGTAAGTTACAGAACTAGAATGGCTCTACTTATAAGAAGCAATCTTTCAAAATTGGTTAAGTCCAATAATTGTTGTACGTGTATTATCAATTTCTTCATTCTGGCTTCATAAAAATTTCACCATGAATTTGGAATGTTAAGATATGGGAACATGAAACAATTTTTTCTGGCAGGATGGCGGAAGTGACAGAAGATGGAAAGTACATCAAATCTCATGTTCCTCCCCAAATTTTGTATGGTGCCATGATGACTTCACGTGAAATCATTATTTCTGAAGCTGGTATCAATTTGTCGCGTGCTGTGACAATTGCAGTCCGATACAGTGCTATAAGAAGACAGTTTGGTGACAAGGAAGACATGCCAGAAGTTCAGGTAATTATTCTATTAAAATGTAGATCTAGTTGAATATTCAGTTTACATGCAGATTGTTATCCAGAATCATACTCACAAGGAGCAGCAGTGCAGGAAATGAATATTGCTGCAATTTTCCTTTATCAATCAAATGATTTTTTTGTGACTTTTATCATTCAAAACTTACAGGTGCTCAACTATATGACACAACAACAACGGCTGTTTCCTTTGTTGGCAACTACGTATGCATTTCAATTTGCTGCACAATGGCTCAAACAGCTTTATGAGGATGTACTGATCCGGTTGAGGAGGAATGATTTTTCTACACTACCAGAGGTCCATGCATGTACAGCTGGTCTGAAAGCATTGACAACGTCAGTTACAGCGGTGGGATTCACTTATCTTAGTTTCCATGATAAATATATACTCGCATTGTGCAAAATATAGAGTTCTGAAGGTTGAGTTAGTTTTGTGTGTTAGATGTTATATCAAATGATCTTAGGAGTATTTCCAAAAACAAATTGTTGTAGGATATAGGGAGTAATAATTTACATGCCCACCGGTAGGTCGACAATAGGTGGCCGGCATGTGGACACACAAGTGTATGATAGGCACAGTTTGCATGCGAACAGAATCCATCTTTAGGCAGACACCCGGCAACATATGAGTAGATAGTAGGTGGCTATCAAGCAACCAGGTAGTGGATGAATGTTGTAGGCTTTGTGGAGAATAAAGTAGGAGAGGCCTAAATGTGAATGAAGGAATAGACTGACATGTGACATAGAAGGAGTTATCCCACATATGAAGGATTGCGGAGAGGCCTTGAGGAAGTGGCCATACTTGTATTTGAAGGGGAATCTTGCTGTGGAGAATATCATCTTCATATGTACCTTATCTTTATCGGTTTTTTTTTTCAAATAATTGTGCTTTGTTGGTTGCCTTACCCTAGGGCCCAAGACAAGTAAGGTGGCAGGCAGGCAGTCACTTGTGAAGCCATAAAGGACAGCTGGCTTGCAGACATTAAAAAGTTTGAGCTCAAGGAGAAAGCGTCATGAGCATGGTCAAATACATAGACTAGAATAATTAAGCTAAGTCTAGCCTACATAACCATACCATTGTAATATCCCTACAAATCCCCCCTAATCGTATGCGTGAAGTTCTATGGAAATGTCTCAGTAGTTACCTAAAATATCATGGTTGCACAAATTCATTCACAAGGATATAGCAAGCTTTGGGAACACGTGAAGAACAATGTCATTTTACAATCCCCCTTGACATTGTTTGTATATCTCTCATCCCCAAGCCTTCTCAATGATATATAGAGATTTCAGTGGAAAGACTTTTTGAGAGCCACATTATCCTTAGACAGGCAATAGATAAGGTCGATGAAGCCATCCTCAATACGACCTTGAATGCAATGATGATTTTCAATGTGCTTCGTGCTAGCATGAAAGACAAGATTGTTTGCAATGGCAATGCAACTCTGACTGTCATAGTAAGTGTGAGTGGCCACACCATCCTGTGAATGATGCAAATCATGCATTAACTTCCTTAACCACATGCATTCCATAGTGACTGCATTTGCCGCCTTATATTTTTATTTACTGGAAGAAAGAGAGACTTCGGCTTGCTTTTTATTGAGTCATGATATGCAAGATGAACTCAATGAAAACAATAAGCATAAGTGGATCTTCTATCATCAATGTCCCCAGACCAATCAGAGTCTATGAACCCGTGAAGGTTGAGGTCACAATCTCGAGCATAATGTAAACCATAATTGATTATACCAATTTGGGATGCATTCATGCTATCATGCTCTGCAAACAAAACATCCCTGCTTATGATTACTTGTGGCTGGATCATAAATCCTAAAGCCTCGGCTTTCAGTGCTATACCCCACAAAGATGCATTTGATGCTCTTATCATCAAGCTTGGATTGATTCTGAGCTGGTACCAAAGCATATGCAACAGACCTAAACACAGTGAAATGATTCACCCCGGGTTTGTTGTACCCATAAAATGCCTCAAAGGGTGTCCTATCAACAAATGCTTGTGTAGGGCATCGATTCTAAATATATGTGGCTGTAACTATTGCTTCACCCGAAAATGCTTTTGACATTTTCTTAAATTTCAGCATACACCGTGTCATCTTCATGAGAATCTTGTTCTTCCTCTCTGCAATCGGATTATGTCGAGGCGGGTATGGCACTGTTTTGTGATGCTTTATCCCATGCTCTTTCAAGTACCCTTCAAAAGAATGTGAAGTATACTCTCCTCCATTGTCAGAATTAATTGTTCCAATTCTAGAATTGGTTTGGTTCTCAGCCAATGCTTTGAACTCCTTAAACCAATTGAACACTTCAGATTTGCTTTTCATGAGAAAGAGCCAAGTGAACCGGGAGTAATAATCAATGAATGTGACAAAATACCGATACCCTCTATGGGTTGTGACATCCATTGGTCCACAAACATCACTATGCACAATCTACAACCCTTTGTGCTCTTACTGAACCTAGACCATCCTTTTGGAACGGGAGGCGATGCAACTTTCCAAGAGCACACGCTTCACACACCTCTTGAGTGAGCTGCTGTAATTTTGGCAAATCTTCAACCGTATTATGAGTATGCAAGTATGCCAAAGCTCTGTGATGCGCATGACCACACCTAGCATGCCATAAATCACCACGAGTAGCATATGAGACAGCCAAAGCATGTTGATTATAGGGCTGAGCATCAAGCTTGTAAAGAACCATGCTGGCCTCAGAAGAGCCTAAAGCCACAATCTCATACGCTTTCTTTGGATCCTTGATCCTGTGCATCCTGAAATTCCACAAGCATGTGTTGGATGAATAGGCTGAATTGGAAGTCCTCATTTCTTCCTGTAAAAGCAAGCCATCTAACTCCTTAAACGAGGGAGGAGCAACCCCGAGCATAATGGTCAAGGAAGTAACAAACGTAACATATGAGGGAGCCAGACTATTGAGGGTGATAGAGACCAATTTCTTGTCTTCTTTATCCTCATCAATAGCTGCGAGCTCATCCCGAATGTCAGTAATCTTTGCAATATGCACTGAAATAGTCAGACCTTCCTGCATGGACAAGTCATTAAGCTTATTGTGCAAGGCAATGCTTCTTGCTTCATCCTTGACATTCCACATACTTTTCAATCTATTCCAAGCTGCTTGTGAAGCTTGCAAGACTTGATAGTGGACTTAATGTGTGTCTTCACAGACAATGCAGTCAAAGACAAAGCTTGGGCATCCCTGTGATCAAACCTTTTCTGATCTTCCGTGGGAGCGGTAGTAGAAGCTTGAGTTGTAGTGCCAGAAGTGGAAGATGCACTCATGCTAGATCCAGCAAGTCTAGTCTCATCACCATTCAATATGTCCCATAAGCCCTTTCCAACCAGTGTAAATGACCACAAAGCATAGTTGGGTCCATCCTCAGTCATGGTACCAAAATTCTCATTGAGGCACATGATTGCAAGCTCAAGAATAAAAGCAAATGTACCTGCAAAGGAAAAGACAGCAAATGGACAATTGAAAGACCACTGACTACTATGCAATCACTGCAATGTCATTCACTGACAATGGATGCTCTGAAATAGCATTAAATCTGCCTCAAAAGTATTTCTCCAACCTCAATCCCTTCCAGGATACAAAATGCAATCAAGCACTATATTTCTGCCCCAAAAGTTGTCCTCAATCACAGCCAAACATTGGCTCAAAATGCAATGCCAAACATTGGCTCAAATGCAATGTACTTCTGCCCCAAAAACAGGCCCCCAAAAACAGGCTGAATCTCAGCCAAACATTGGCTCGCAATCCGATAGCAAGATCTCGCTCAATAGGCATCCAAAAGTGCATACACCTTCAGCCAACACTGGGCCTCAAAATGCACAACACCTGAGCTGAAATAACCCCCAAATTCAAGACACCTGTGCAATACCAATTGCAAGACACTTGTGCAATGCACTTTGTAGGACACCGGAGCTGAAGGTACGGGCTGGTACGGGAGATGAGGCAATGAGCTGAAGCAGGTATGCTGGTACGGGGAGCAACTGTAGGAGGCCTGGATGACTGAAAAAAGTCCAAAAAATGCCATAAACAGCTCTAAATCGAATTCTGAAAATATCTGTGGGTTCCTGACGACGGCGTGCACCTGTCCATACAGACATCCGTACGGTTGTACAAAAAAAACAAATCTGATGCGAGACAGTCTTCTTTGTGTGCGGGGAGCTCAAAAACTTTAGAAAACATTGAAATCGGACCTCAAAAACTCAAAAACAGCTGCTGGACTGTCTTGGGTGGCTGTGGGTGAACTAAATGTAGGAACAAGAATGGAGAAGAGTTGTGAACACAAGAGAACAAGAAGTAACACAAGTGAACTCCAACTGAAATGTTCAAATGAAATGTCCCCTGACCAATCTGAGTTTGCAAAGCCACTCAGAGACATGTCACCATTTGAAGCATAATGTGGCCCATAGGTAAGTGTACCATGTACATAACGGAGTACCCTCTTCGCTGGCCCTGTGACTGTGGGACAATGCATGAACTAAGATGGAAGCCCTATGGCATAGGAAATGTCTGGCCGCGTAGAGCATAAGTAAATCAAACTAACAACCAGCTGCTTGTACAAAGTACCATTAAACTTTTCAGCCTCATCATGCTTACTCAGCTTGAGTCCTTTTTCCAATGGAGTGGCCATAGGCTTACTATTCTCCATCTTAAATTCCCTTGGCATGTTTTGTATGTGATTTCTTCACCTTTGCACCTTTATCTGCATTCCCTGTATTTGTGTTTGTATTCCCCTCCTTGGAATGATAAGCATGGCTGGTCTTTTTATGATATTTACCCTTTCCATGATTGGCAATTTGCAAGTGCTTGCTCACTCAAATGGGCTGAGTTGGCAGTCCACATTTCTTCTTGTAAAAGCAAGCCAACTAACTGCTCAAAACTGAGTGGAGCAGCCCTGAGCATAATAGTCAAGGAAGTAACAAACGTATCATATGAGGGTGCCATACTATTGAGGGTGATAGAGACCAATTTCTTGTCTTCTATATCCTCATCAATAGCTGCAGGCTTATCCCGAATGTCAGTAATCTTTGCAATATGCGCTGAAATAGTCTGACCTTCCTGCATGGACAAGTCATTAAGCTTATTGTGCAAGGCAATGCTTCTTGCTTCATTCTTGACATTCCACATACTTTTCAATCTATCCCAAGCCGCCTTTGAAGCTTGCAAGACTTGATAGTGGAATTAATGTGTGTCTTCACAGACAATGCAATCAAAGACAAAGCTTGGGCATCCCTGTGATCAAACCTTTTCTAATCTTCTGTGGAAGCGGTAGTAGAAGCTTGAGTGGTAGTGCCAGAAGTGGAAGATGCACTTGTGCTAGATCCAGCAAGTCTAGTCTCATCACCATTCACGATGTCCCATAAGCCCTTTCCAACCAAGATATTCTTGAGTGTAAACGACCACAAAGCATAGTTGGGTCCATCCAACTTATTTGCCTCAGTCATGGTACCAAAATTCTCATTGAGGCACATGATTGCAAGCTCAAGAATAAATGCAAGTATACCTACAAAGGAAAAGACAGTAAATGGACAATTGAAAGACAACCGACTGCTATGCAATCACTTTAATGGCATTCACTAATAGTGGCTACTCTGAAATAGCAGTAAATCTACCCCAAAAATTATGCTCAAACCTCAATCCCTTCCAGGATACAATATGCAATCAAGCAATGCAATCAAGCACTATATTTCTGCTCCAAAAAAGTTATTCTCAAACCACAGCCAAACACTGGCTCAAATGCAATGTGCTTGTGCCCCAAAAAATCATCTTGTATCTCAGCCAAACAATTGCTCACAATGCAATAGCAAACTCTTGCTCAATAGGCATCCAAAAGTGCATCAACTTACAACCAACAATTGGCTTCAAATATGCACAACACCTGAGCAATGATTTTTTTTTTCAAGAAAAGTACTTCATTAAGTATGAATAAAAACCGCAGAGCAAGCTCAAGTGCAGGAGTACATCATGTCAAGCATGAGAAAAAACAGCTCAGAATGAGCAAACAAAAATCCCAGGTGGCGGCTGAAAATGCCACCTCATCCTTGAAGGAGAGTCAGAGAAGAAAGGACAATCCTTCTAGACTCTGAGAAAAGCAACCCTCCTAGCAGTAGCAGTCCTGGAGTTTCCCTGCATGTTCATCCAAATGGCCATCAAAGTGTGTATAGTATCTGCCCATATATTGGCCATAGTCTGAGAAGGGTGAACCTGGGAGCCCTCCAAAGCCTCTGTACATCTGGCTCTCCAAATATGCCATGTTGTGATACTAGCCAGAATCTCCCAAGATGTGTCTACAGAAGCATATTGGCCATAGTCGGAGAAGGGTGAACCTGGGAGCCCTCCAAAGCCTTTGTACATCTGGCTCTCCAAATATGCCATGCTGTGATACTAGCCAGAATCTCCCAAGATGTGTCTATAGAAGCATGGGGAGCTCTAAATGGAGTAAACGGAACATCTCGGAGGGAGCATGATTCCACAAGATGTCGTCAAACAAAGAAAGTTGTGTCCGAGTCATGTCCCTCAAAGAAAGCCTGTGGACCAGTGAGTGACAACCAAGTAACTGATCCCCAGGTCATGAAAAAGGGTGCTCTATGAAAAGTGCAAAGTATCCCAGCAACACCCTTCCAAACTGTCCTCGCCATAATTACTTGTACTGGTGTGTGTAGCTGCCGAGATGAGCTGCTGCTCCTCCCCGTGAGCTACTGCCCCCCCCTCTCCCTCTCTCAGCCAGCCCCCTCTCCCTCGCTGCCCCCCCTCTCCCCCCTTCGCTGCTTCTCCTCTCCCTCCCCTCTTGCCAGCCCCCTCTCCCTCCTCCCTCACCCTCCCTCTCCCCTTCCTCCTCCCCGCCCTCCCTCTCCCCCCCCCGCTGCCCCCTACCTCTCCCTCCCTGCTGCCCCTACCTCTCCCTCCCCGCCCTACCTCTCCCTCACCCGTCAGCCCCCCTGCCCCCCGTCCCCTCCCCCGTCATCCCTCTCCCCCCCCCCCCGCTGTCCCCCTCCCCGCTGCCCCCTTCTCCTCCGCCCTCCCTCTCCCCTGCCAGCCCCCCCGCCCCCTTCTCCTTCCCCGCCCTCCCTCTCCCCCCCCCGCTGCTCTCCCCCTCCCCCATCCTTTCCTCTCCCCCGCCCTCCCTTTCCCTCCCTCCTAACCCGCCCTCCTTTCCTCTCCCCCTCCTCCTCCTTCCTCTCCCCCGCCCTCCCTTTCCCTCCCTCCTATCCCCCCCCCAAGGAGACCCCAAAAAAAAAAAAAAAAAAAAAACCCAAGGGTGGACGTTGCGAGACGGGCACCCAAAGCAGCAGTCTCAGCCACCATCGCTGAGTAGGAACAGAGGGCCAGTAAGGCTCTCAACATCCGAGTACGAGGTATCCCTTGCGCAGATTCACTCACCCCCTTAGCAGACACGATTGCTTTCGTGACCTCTACCCTCGGCCTCGTCAAGCATGGGATCGAGCATGCATGGCGCATAGGACGGGACCCCACGCGCCCACAGCCACTCATCATCCGATTCAGGGATACTCAGGCTCGACTTGCAGCACTCAGGTAGCGTGCTACACTACGGGACCACCCTACTATCTTCATGGATGAGGATCTCACACCTATGCAGGTGGAAGAGCAGCGCACCTTGCTTCAGCAGCGAGATGTAGCCCGTCAGGAGGGGAAGTGGGCTGTCGTCCGAGATGGCCGCCTATTAGTTGGCCCCCGTCGCCGAGCCCTACCAGGTACTCCAAATACGGTAGCAGACTCCCCCCCCAAATAGGGAGACATGGTCTATGAGATTCAGACTCAGGACACAGTACCCTTGGTATGCACCATATGGAACTGTAATGGTACCCTATGGTCTGACCCTGCGAACTTCTCAGAGTCATACACTGGACGCGACATCGTTTTCTATACAGAGACACATGAGAGCCCCGAGCACCCTCTCCCCTCGGTCAATGGCTATACTTAGGAGTCAGTACTCCGTGAGGAGACAAGATATACTGGGGGGGTCCGAGGGTCAGGCGGAGTTGCAGTACTTCGTTCAGCGCTCACGAGCTTGACATCCGTGGTTAGACGGGATGTCCATGCCCGTTACCTATGGCTCCGATTCCGACGCCCCTCCACACGCGACCTCTTTATTGCAGTCTGCTACTTTCCTCCCGAGACGTCACATTTCGGACGGATGCTTCGTGAGGATACGGGGGTATCCCCCTATCTAGATCTCTACTCAGACATTGTGGAGTTCTCCAGACGCGGAGAGGTCCTCCTAGTTGGGGATTTCAACGCAAGGACAGGTGCACATCAGACATCACTCCTGGACTTCCACTCAGATCCGGTCCTATTACCTGAGATGGACACAGAGGACTCGGGCTTCCCCCGCTCCTCGGTTGACAGTCGCGCTCCCGTACTGGGTATGGGTAGGCTCTTTTGGACCTTGGGCGTATACATGATCTGATCATCTACAATGGACTAGACCGGTGGCCTGCCTCCTCTGGTTCCACATGTTTCCCACATGGCGGAGGAGCCAGTGTCGTCGACTACATTCTGGGATCTCCTGCTTTAGCCCCACAGATCACTGACTTTCGCACTACACCCTTACCCCCAGGAGCCAATCACACTTACCTGTTCTTTCATATCCTTCCGCCCCGAGCCCCTCCGAGCCACACCCCGCACTACACTACCTATCATGATATACACTTCCATTATAACCTCTCACCTGATTACTCAGCCCACCTAGCCTCCCTCCTCAGACACATAGACACCATACCCTCTCTAGATCACTGAGCCACCCTTATCACCCACTCCCTTCACAATGCAGCCCGCCACATCTTTCCTTCCACTACTCGGTCCACCCGCCCTCCACCCGCTAGCTCCAGCCCTTGCAACAGCTGGTATGATGACGAGTGCAAAGCATTACGCCACACACTCCGACTCACGACCTAGCGAAACGCTAGGGCCAACCCACGTCTCACCAGGGATTATCGTCGACTAGTCCGTCGCAAGAAGCTAGCCTTCCTATGCCAGAACGAGGATACGCTACTGAACACTCTGTTTAGTAGCAACTCCAATGATTTCTGGAGGAAATTCCTAGAACGCCGATCCCCCTCCCCCCTCACGGACACTTTCCTCTGGCACACCTACGCACGCACACTCTATGATATCCCTGATCAGCCTCCTCCCGACCTCTCAGCCACCCCCCGTCCCACTTCTTGTATCCTCTTCACAACCCAGGGAGTCACCCACGCAGCGCATAAGCTTCATAACGGTCGAGCTAAGGATCATGAGGGCCTATGCACAGAGTTTGTTGCCTATGGCATCAAAACTCTAGCCCCCATCCTGGCAACGCTGTTCAATGAAGCTGTCTGCCACGGGTTCCCCAGAGGCTGCACCCTGAACACTATCACACCCATCCACAAAGCAGGAGATCCCATGGATCCAGGGAATTACAGGATCATCATGGTTGGACATGTTATGTCCAAGATCTATGCATCAGTGTTAGATGGCGAGGTCAGTGCTCGCGCAGAGGTACAGGGGCTCAGGGCATCCGGACAGGCCAGCTTTAGGGTGGATCACTCGACTTACAATCACATTTTTACACTTAGAGGGATCATTGAGGAGACCAGACACATTAGACAGAGAGTATATTGTTGCTTTGTGGATTCCCACAAGGCATTCGACACCGTTCCCCGCGCTCGACTCATCAGACGTCTGCAGGAGTTAGGCTACGACTCGGTGATTATCTGGGCAGTAGTAGCTCTCTATGAGCGAGTGACGGGGCAGGTCAGGATTGGCACCAGCTGGACCCCAGAGATCACGAGCACTATTGGAGTCAAACAAGGATGTCCCTTGTCACCGACTCTTTTTGGCCTCTACATCGACGAGCTCGAGACCACCATCAGGACACTCGGAGGTGCAGGTTGCTCTCTTGCGGAGGCTGTCATCCAGATTCTCCTATACGCAGACAATGTAGTACTACTATCCTCTTCTGCTACTGGTCTTCAGCGACACCTGGATGGACTTCAAGTCTTCTGTGATACACATGACTTGAAGGTCAACCTTGGGAAAACCAAGGTGATGATCTTCAACACTTCCAGACCCGCTATGCACCGAGAGCAGTTTCTCTTCGCCGGCGACCGTATTGAGATAGTTGACTCTTACACATACTTGGGCGTTGTCTTCTCAGGCCCGATCTTCACGATGCGCCCGGCCATGCAGGCTAGGATCAGCCGGGGATACGCCGCTCTTGCTAGGCTGGAGCGACAGTGCTACCACTCCCACTTCCAGGACCCACGGACCAAGTCTCTCCTTTTTTATTCTTTGGTCTGCCCAGCAGGCATGTACGGTAGCCCTTGGTGGGGAGTCGACCTTTCAGACACAGAGTAGGCTCGAATCGAGCGCCTACAGATACTGATGTTTGCTCGGATGATCCGTAGCAAACCATCGGTACCACACCAGATCTTTCTAGCAGAGTTCGGTGCCTCACCCCTACAGCTTGATGCGGCTTTTCAGGCTATCACCTATCTCCACAGAGTCAGGGATTTCAGCTCCTCCGCCGACGGTCACCTCCGCCTACCTTGGCTAGCCCTATCCTCCTCTATGGCCTTATCCGTTGATGGCGACCAGCGATGCTGGTATAGTCGTCTTTCCAGTTGGTTCACCCGACCGGGCCTCGACTTAGACTGGTTGCCTCCTTTTCAGTACAGCCTCGACGCTCCACCATCTCCCCTCTCCCCCACTGACCAGGAGGTCAACCGACTCATTCGAGCGGATCTGCTCCAGCTCCACACTTGGCGGACATGGTTTCTTCACTCCGAGCTTCCTGTGAAGCTCGACTTCTACCGCCGACACTGCCTCCAGATCTCACAGGAGGGCTTCATCACACCTCCGAGTTACACACAGCTTCATCTACCACATGCGCTCTGGATCTCCCTCGGTTAGTTTAGGGTCTCGTCACACCGATTACGGAGAGCGGACGCGCAGAGGGTATCCCACGAGAGGACCGCCTTTGCCCACTCTGCGACTTGCAGGAGATCGAGTCGGAGGAGCACTTTGCTTTCAGATGTCCTATCTATTATGCCATTCGAGGCCGGTACCACTGCCTCTTCCGCGACGGATTCGGCTCCCTCCCACACATGCAGCAATTCCCGGATCAGCGATGCCTAGCCGCTTTCTTACATGAGATGACTCGCCACCGAGATACCTCTCTCCGAGCACGGCGACACGAGCAGCACACACAGCGTGAGGACACCCAACGGCCTATCACTGACTTTCTCGAGTCACAGGATACCTCTTTTCAGTCTAGCCGACGACGCGGACGTGAGCGAGAGCCAGAGCCACGACAGCTGCGCCAGCGGATAGACTCACACATCCAAGTCCATGACATCTCGTCTCTGCTCTCTGTCCGCCCCACCGAGGTTACCGTTGCCCTCATCCACAGGGCCACCCGTCGCCCCCGACGACCAAGCTCGACTAGGTCGCGTGACACGGCCGGTGGAGGTGGACGGAGATTGGCTGAATGGGGATCCATTTGCCAATCGATGTGAAAAGGCCGATTCCAACACTGAAAAAGCTCCGTCCGTGAAACTACTGCCCAGGACGTCCTGAACGCGGGCGCAGGATGAAAGAGAAAGAGAGTGTAGGAGAGAGGGGAAGGAAAGGAGAGGATAGACTGAAGGGGGAGATGGAGGTAGGCTGAGGGAGAGGCGTGGGGAGCTGAGTTAGGAAGGAAGGGGAAGGGGAGGAGAAAGAAAGAAAGAAAGAAAGTTTATTAAAGTCTTCGGGAGACCGTGAAGGTCTATGAGACTAAAGATAACTGATACAATGAGCATAACGGTGGCGGTCTCAAAACGGGCCAGCCAACCGTTTCTACAAAAAAGAGGTTATAAAGGACTGTGTGTCTAGTCCTGATACAAAAAATATGTATCTACCTCCAGACGATACAAAAAAGAAGGGGGGGGCACCAAAAATGGAGCAGAGGGGGGAGATACAGTATACATGTGCAGGTGGTGATCGTCAGAGACCAATCATAGAGGGGCCGTCAAATGGGAGTTCGGAAAAAACCCTGCGATAGATGATTGGCCTCTGACGAGATAGGGATCCTTTTGGATTCAGATGGGTGGCAGGGTCAACAAACAATTTTTCTCTACTCATGGGCCCAGACATAGTAGAGATAGTGTTTCGTAGCTGGTTGACTCAGACGGGGTGTTACAGTCAGATCTTGATGCTGTCATGCGTGTAGCTTCAGATTTTTTTGCATCCCTTCTTACTGCAGATCCAGGCACACAGGCCATTGATGATGCCAGAGAGGTTATTTGGCAGTGTATCCCTGTATTGGTGAAGGATGAGATGTATGTTTCTCTAGATGCACCGTTCACCAATGCAGAATTCAAGACTGCATTACTTGCCCTTCACAAGGGCAAGTGCCCAGGTTCAGATGGACTTACCCTCTCCTTTTTTATTACTTTTTGGGGTCAGATTGGTGATCACATTACATCAGCCCTGTAGGGCATGTGGCACTCTGGTGAGATGCCGGACTCACTTACAGATGGTCTCATTCATCTCATCCCAAAGGGGGGTAATAGGAATCTTGTGTCTCAATGGAGACCCATCACTCTATTGGGTACTTTTTACAAGATTCTGGCGAAAGCCATCAGTCTACGGCTACAGGTTTTTCTTCCAGATTTGATTCATGACACGCAGATAGGGTTTGTGCATGGCAGAAGTATTTTTGATAATATTTTCTCATTTTGGGAGGCCTCAGAATGGGCCATGTAGAGCCGCCAGAGATTGGCCATTCTACTCTTGGACTTTGACAGAGTAGACTGGGATTTTTTAGAGGGTACTCTATCTTGCTTTGGTTTTTCAGATGCATGGATTAGAGGAGTATCCTCTCTCTACAGATCAGCCCATAGCCAGTTGCTCATTGCGGGGGTGAGAGGGGACAGGTTTCAGATTTCCAGATCCGTCCGCCAGGGATGTCCTCTTGCCTCGTTTCTTTTTCTGTTTGTGGCGAAAGCTATGAGTATCTACATTAAATCTCAAGCTGATATTTATGGGCTGAATCTTCCTATCCGCCGGGAAGAAGAGCTCCTGGATAGTGAGTTGGCAGATGACACGGCTGTTTTTTTGGATGCCTCCCTAAGGACACTCACTTCCTTCCGGACAGCCTTGGATTGGTTTTGGGCATAAATCCAGTGGTTTTTGGATTTGCGAGGATGACACCCCGGATTCGGGTAATGATATTGGCTTCACTTGGGTACAGAGGGGCGTCTCTGTCAGATATTTGGGCTGCCAGGTTGGGGTGGGCATCTCTCCTTCACAACAGTTTGCTCCGGTGTTGGAAAGCATAAGAAGAAAGCTCCTTTTCTGGAGCTCAGTCAGACTTGACTTGGCCTCCTGGGTGGTGGTGGTTAACCAGGTTCTTCTAGCCACAGCATGGTTTGTATGCTCTTGTTGGTGCCACTCTAGGGATTTTATCACTCAGCTTAAGAGGCCTGTACGAAACTTTTTATGAAGTGGTCTAGATGACACAAGTGATGTTACAGCCAGGGTGGCTTAGGAGACCTTGATTCTTCCTACAAGAGAAGGGGGTTTGAATATCATCGACCCAGATCCACAGTGCAGAGCTTTACTCTGCAAGTTCGTTGTGAGAGGGCTTATGCCAAGGCAAGAGCCTTGGAAGGATTTTTTTATCAGATGCATCCAGTCTCGCACGCCCACTTCAGGAGAGGATTGGACACACAGTACTAGATGGGTTTTCACCACAGCCCACCTCAGGTCTCCCTCTTCCCCTCTTATGGTTTCTATCCTGAAAGCATGGGCCAGCTTCAGGATTACTTTTCGCAGGATTCCCCCATCCACCTGTGAAGAGATTGAAAGGCAGCCTATCATGTGGAATGACATGATTTTGGATGAGCTTGGCAGACCACTTGGAGCTTCTCCTTACATGCAGCGGCCAAGATGGGAGAGGGGCCCTGCATCTACAGTGGGAGCATCGAAAGCCTTAAGGAAGCTTCCTGCAGACCAACAGGCCCAGATGGTTCTTAATCTCAGAGGGAGTGCAGGGAGAGTGCAACAGATTGATGCAGCCTTGCCCTTGGATTGGGTGGACACAGATGACATGCCTATTACTTGCTCCACCTGGATGGGGGCATTTTCCAGATTGGGAGTTCCTTTACAGGTGATTGCTTTTCTTGACCCACATGAGGATGCCTTAGTATTTGATGTTTCTTCGGGGGGCAGGCTGTCCAGATCTACAGATGATATCTTGTTGGAGGTACCGTTTCAGCCAGTCAGGATAGTGGGCTTCATGGAGCATGGCTCTCTTTCACAGTGGTACTTGGATCTTGACCCGCTTCTCCTCGCCCTTGGCTTATGGGGGCTGTGGGTCTATGGAGGTGTCCCAATTAAGTTTTTGCAGTGGGACCCTGGGGAATTGGAATGGATAGATGAAGGGCACCGAGAGAAGGGCATCCCCTTCTTTCGTTACACGGTCAGTAATGCCAGGAAATTCCAGCTCAGTTGTAGGGGTTGGAGGCCCACCAAAGCTCATCATTGGGAGAACTTTTAGATTCCTGCTGACTTGCAGAAATTTTTTGGCAGAGACTCTGGAAATCCCACTGGAATAGAAAAATCACTCTCTTCTTTTGGCTTTCTATTCATGGTGGGATAGCAGTAAACCATTGGAGGTCCAGGTTCGGAGCTGACCCTTTTTGCCCTCGTTGCCTTTCTGCTTTGAAGACAATACAGCACTGCCTTTGGGATTGCAGACAGGCGAGAATCATATGGAAGGGGATTGCAAGACTTTTCAGCACTTTTGTTCGCCTACCTTTCTATATGACCTGGGGATCAGTGGCTTGGCTTACTCTTTCAGGGCCCCAGGTATTTTTTGAGAGACTTGATTCCTCTTGGGCTCTTGACATCCGACGACACCTTGTGGAGTCGTGCTCTCTAGAGGATGTTCCGGCCACTCTTTTCAGGGCTGCTCACTCCTCGGTCGACACTCCATGGGAGATCCTAGCTAGCATTGCAGCATGACACATTTGGAGAGCCAGATGCACTGAGGCTCTGGAGGGTTCTCAGGTTCACCCTTCTCAGATCTTGGCCAGTACTTGGATAGATACGGTACACACTCTGATGGCCATTTGGGCGACCATGCATGTATCATCTCGAGCAGCCTCCTCCAGGAGAGTTACTTTTCTCAGAGATTGGAGAGACTCTCCCTTCTTTGCTGAGACTTCTACAGGGTTGAGATGGCATTTTCAGCCTCAGCCTTGGTTTCTTTCTACCTCATTCCTCTGAGGTGTTTTTTATTACATGCTTAGCATGGTGTATTTCTGCACAGAGCTTGCTCTAGCGGGTTTCTTTCTTACTTAATAGAAGTCTCTTTTTTGAAAAAAGAAAAAAAACCGTCCTCGCCTAAGTGCACTCCCAAATGCAGTGCTGCACTGACTCGACTTCTGAGTGGCATTGAGGACATGTAGGGTCAGCCTCGAACCTGGATCTCCACAGGTTCATTGCAATCCCTCCATGAATAGTAAGCAAGATGAATAACGTGATTTTCCTATTCCTAAGGGATTTCCAAAGTCTCCTCCAAAAGTTTTTCTGCATCTCTGCAGAAATCTGAAAAGTATCCCAATGACCACTCCCATTCCCCTAGATCCCACTACAAGGATCTAATAGGGGAGCCTCCATACAACCAAAGCCTCCAAGATCCAATAGCTAGGAGAACGGGGTCTGGATCAAGATACCACTGAGAGTCTCTACCCATCTCCATGTATCCTGCAATCTTGACAGGCTGAAAACGAGCCTCCAAAAGAACGTCCTCTGAAGATCTGTGGAGTCTGCCTCTTGCATGAACTTGAAAGACAAGGGTATCCTCATGTGCATCCCGCAAGGCTATAACCTGCAGAGGGATACTTGTCCTCGAAAAAGCCCCCAACCAGGTGGACTAAGAAATAGGGAAATGGTCTGTATCCATGCACTCCACTGGTATGGCTGCATCTATCTGTTGCATCTTGGCTGCACTTCCTTTGAGGTGACTATTTGAACGAGCTCTTTGATCCTTTGAAAGCATCCTGAAAGCTTTGCAAGCACCCACCGTGGATGCAGGTCCCAACTCCCATCTAGACCACTGCATATAATGTGACATGCCCAGTGATCTGCCATTCTCATCTAGTATGCAATCATTCCACATGACGGGCTGCCTGTCAATTTCTTCACGAGAGGAGGGTGGAACTCTCCGAAGAGTACTTCTGAAGCTGTCCCAAGCTTTCAGAATGGCAGCCATGAGAGGGGAACTAGGAGATCTGAGATGGTGGGCTGACGTAAAGATCCAGAAGCGTGTCCTCGTCAGGTATCTTGGATGCCAGGTTGGGGTGGGCATTTCTCCAGCACAGCAGAGCATCAGGAGGAAACTCCTGTTTTGGAGTTCGGCCAGACTTTACCCGGCATCCAGAGTGGTAGTTGTAAACCAGGTACTGTTGGCTACAGCCTGGTTTGTTTGCTCTTGTTGGTGCCGATCTACAAGCAGTATCACTCAGCTCAAGAGACCTATCAGGAATTTTTTGTGGAGTGGATTAGACGGCACTTCAGATGTGATAGCCAGGGTGGGTTGGGAGACTCTTATTCTACCCACTGAGGAAGGAGGCCTCAATATTATTGATCTAGACTTACAGTGTAAAGCCTTGCTCTGCAAGATGGTGGTCAGAGGTTTGATGCCTATTCAGGAGTCTGGAAGGATTTTTTCTTACGCAGTATACAGACATGCACACCTTCTCAGGCCTGAGCAATGATTTGCATTCAATGTGTGAACTCAATGGTTTGTGCATGGCAGAAGTATTTTTATAACATTTTCTCATTTAAAGAGGCCTCAGAATGGGCCATGCAAAGCTGCCAGAGATTGGCCATTCTACTCTTGGACTTTGAGAAAGCTTATGATAGAGTAGACTGGGATTTCGTAGAGGGTACTTTACGTCGCTTGGTTTTTCAGATGCATGGATTAGAGGACACTCACTTCCTTCCGGACAGCCTTGGATTTATTTTGCACGGCTGCAGATGCACTCATTAATTGGCATAAATCCAATGGTTTTTGGATTTGTGATGGTGACACCCCGGATTGGGGTAATGATATTGCCTTCACTTGGGTACAGAGGGGCGTCTCTGTCAGATATTTGGGCTGCCAGTTTGGGGTGGGCATCTCTCCCTCACAACAGTTTGCTCCGGTATTGGAGAGCATAAGAAGAAAGCTCCTTTTCTGGAGCTCAGCCGAACTTGACTTGGCTTCCAGGGTGGTGGTGGTTAATCAGGTTCTTCTAGCCACAGCATGGTTTGTTTGCTCTTGTTGGTTCCACTCTAGGGATTGTATCACTCAGCTTAAGAGGACCGTACGAAACTTTTTATGGAGTGGTCTAGATGGCACAACTGATGTTACAGCCAGGGTGGCTTGGGAGACCTTGATTCTTCCTACAAGAGAAGGGGGTTTGAATATCATCGACCCAGATCTACAGTGCAGAGCCATACTCTGCAAGGTTGTTGTGAGAGGACTTATGCTAGGGCAAGAGCCTTGGAAGGATTTCTTTATTAGATGCATACAGTCTAGCATGCCCACTTCAGGAGAGGATTGGACACACAGCACCAGATGGGTTTTTTTTTTTTTCCCAAGAAAAAGACTTCTATTAAGTAAGAAAAAAAACCCGCGAGAGCAAGCTCAAAGAGGAATACATCATGAAATTATGAGGATAAATAAAAAACCCCCTCAGAGTGAGGTGGAAAACAACCAAGGCTGAGGCTGAAAGTGCCATCTCAACCCTGTAGTAGTTTCAGAGAAGAAAGGAGAATCCTTCCATTCCCTGAAGAAAGAAGCCCTCCTAGTTGAGGCTGCACGGGAGTCCCCCTGCATACCCGTCCATACGGCCATCAAAGTATGTACGATGTCTGTCCAGATACTAGCCAATGTGTGCGAGGGATGAACCTGAGTACCCTCCAAAGCCTCTGTGCATCTGGCTCTCCAGATATGCCAGGATGCTATGCTCGCTAGAATCTCCCAAGAAGTATCCACAGAGGCATGTACAGCGGTAAAAGGAAGGTGTGGTACCACATCCAACGAACAGGACTCAATCTGATGACGTCGAACCGAAATGGCCTGAGAGGAGTCAACTCCCTCATAGAAAACCTGAGGTCCTGTAAGAGAAAGCCAAGCCATCGAGCCCCATGTCATAAAAAGTGGGGAATGGGCAAAGTGACTGAAAATCCTGGCTACCCCCATCCAAATCAACCTCGCCTGTCTGCAATCCCATAGGCAATGTTGAATAGACTCCGAAGCAGAAAGGCATCGAGGGCATGTAGGGTCGGCTCCGAACCTGGACCTCCAAAGGTTCACTGCAATCCCTCCATGGATAGAAAGCCAAAAGAAGATAGTGATCTTTCTATTCCTGTGGGATTTCCAGAGCCTCCTCCAGAAGCACCTCTGCTGATCCGCAGTAATACCAAAAGTCTCCCAATGAGGAACTCTGGAGGGTCTGCAACCTCTACTACTGAGCTGAAATCTCCTGGCATTACTGACCGTGTAACGAAAGAAGGGGATGCTCTTCTCTCGATGCCCTGCGTCAATCCACTCCCACTCTCCGGGGTCCCACTGCAAATACTTGATGGGAACTCCTCCATAGAGCCATAGCCTCCAAGACCCGGTGGAGAGTAGCCAGGGGTCTGGGTCTAGGAACCACTCTGAATCTGATCCCTGCATCAAAAGACCTACAACCCTGATAGGCTGAAACCAGATGGGTTTTCACCATAGCCCACCTCAGATCTCCCTCTTCCCCTCTTATGGTTGCTATCCTGAAAGCATGGGTCAGCTTCAGGAGTACACTTCGCAGGATTCCCCCATCCACCCGTGAAGAGATTGAAAGGCAGCCTATCATGTGGAATGACAGTATTTTGGATGAGCATGGCAGACCACTTGGAGCTTCTCCTTACATGCAGTGGCCAAGATGGGAGAGGGGCCCTGCATCTACCGTGGGAGCATGGAAAGAATTCAGGAAGCTTCCTGCAGACCGACAGGCACAGATGGTTCTTAATGTCAGAGGAAGTGCAGGGAGAGTCCAGCAGATTGATGCAGTCTTGCCCTTGGATTGGGTGGACACAAATGACATGCTTATTACTTGCTCCACCTGGATGGGGGCATTTTTCAGATTGGGAGTTTCTTTACAGGTGATTGCTTTTCATGATACACATGAGGATGCCTCAGTCTTTGATGTTTGTTCGGGGGGCAGGTTGTCCAGATCCACAGAAGATATCTTGTTGGAGGTACCGTTTCAGCCAATTAGGATAGTGGGCTTCATGGAGCATGGCTCTCTTTCACAGTGGTACTTGGATCCTGACCCGGTTCTCATTGCCCTGGGCTCATGGAGGCTATGGCCCTAGGGAGGTGTCCCAATTAAGTTTTTGCAGTGGGACCTTGGGGAATGGGAATGGATAGATGAATGGCACTGAGAGAAGGGCATCCCCTTCTTTCGTTACACGGTCAGTAATGCCAGGAAATTCCATCTCAGCTCTAGGGGTTGGAGGCCTGGGAGAACTTTCAGACTTCTGCTGACTTGCAGAAAATTTTTTGGCAGAGGCTCTGGAAATCCCACCGGAATAGAAAAATCACTCTCTTTTTTTGGCTTTCTATTCATGGTGGGATAGGAGTGAACCATTGGAGATCCAGGTTCGGGGCTGACCCTACTTGCCCTTATTGCCTTTCTGCTTTGGAGACAATACAGCATTGCCTTTGGGATTGCAGACAGGCGAGAATCATATAGAAGGGGTTGCAAGACTTTTCAGCACTTTTGTTCGCCTCCCCTTCTATATGACTTGGGGATCAGTGGCTTGGCTCACTCTTTCAGGGCCCCAGGTTTTCTTTTAGAGACATGACTCCTCTTGGGCTCTTCACATTCGACGACACCTTGTGGAGTCGTGCTCTCTAGAGGATGTTCGGGCCACTCTCTTCAGGGCTGCTCATTTCTCTGTTGACTCTCCATGGGAGGTCTTAGCTAGCATTGCAGCATGGCACATTTGGAGAGCCAGATGCACTGAGGCTTTGGAGGGTTCTCAGGTTCACCCTTCTCAGATCTTGGCCAGTACTTGGACAGATACGGTATACCCTCTGATGGCCATTTGGGCGACCATGCAGGTATCCTCTCGAGTAGCCTCCTCCAGGAGAGTTACTTTTCTCAGATATTGGAGAGACTCTCCCTTCTTTGTTGAGACTTCTATAGGGTTGAGTTGGCATTTTCAGCCTCAGCCTTGGTTTCTTTCTACCTCATTCTTCTGAGGTGTTTTTATTACATGCTTAGCATGTTGTATTTCCACACAGAGCTTGCTCTAGCGAGTTTCTTTCTTACTTAATAGAAGTCTCTTTTTTGCGAAAAAAAAAAAAAAACTGTCCCAAATGCACTGATACTTGTGCAATGCAATTTACACGACACATGTGCAATGCTTCTGCAATAACCAACTAGGAGAGGCTGAAAATGAGCTGAAGCAAGGATCTCGAGATGGAGCAGGAGAAAAAGTTGAACCACTAAGTCGAATCCGGAGCTGGAGATGGAAGTGGCGATCTAGAGAGGCAATGGGCAAGTCAAATGGAGAGGTGGAGAGGCGAACTGTACGAAAATCAGTAAAAATCAGCAAAACATAAATGATATTCCTGGTATCTTTTGATCTGTTGCTCAGAATGAAATTCTGATAGAACGAACAGCTCCAAAAGGGGGGTAAAACCCTTGTACGACTAGTCAAAACTGTTGCGTGTTGCCCGACACAGCTACACAACTTTTGGCATCCGAAATGGCCTGAAAAAACTGCGCGCGTGATGCAAACGAAGTCGCCCAGCAGAGGAATGCTTCCTGGTGCAAAATCTTGCAACAAAACTGAAGCTCAAGATCACATGACGCTTGTGGGAGCTTAGGACAGCCAAAAGAGAAGTCGACCAGCAAGAACTAACTTCTTCTCTGCGACGGAAGTGTAACAGGAGCACGCAGGAGAGCGGGGAGCAAGTGACAAGGCTAGAGGGACTAACTCTGATACCAGATGTAATAACAAGAATGGAGAAGAGTTGTGAGCACAAGAGAACAAGAATTGAACACAAGTGAACTCCAACTGAAATGTTCAAATGAAACAATACAAGTACTTGGTATATATAGTATCCAAGTACTAGTCAACCATATAGTTGACTTATGGCCTACAACACCATATCATTGTAGATATCTCTACACTAAAGAGTAGCCAAACACAGCAAGAGGAGGTTGTTGTCTGCGACAGAAGTTGGACATGAGCACACGGGAATACGGGGAGCAAGCAATAGGGTTGGAACGACTAGCTCTGATACCACATGTAGGAACAAGAATGGAGATGGGTTGTGAACACAAGAGAATAAGAAGTGAACACAAGTGAACTCGAAGTGAAATGTTCAACCAAATGAACTACAAGTACTTGGTATATATAGTCCAAGGACTAGAACACACTAAAACTCCAAAATAGACTAAGTCCTAGTCTATCCTACATCACCATATCATTGTATATATCTCTACATCCTTGGGATCCCCATTCAAAAAGATAGTCTTAACAATCATTTGGTAAACCAACCATTCATAATATGCAGCTACAGGAATGACACAATGAAACGGTAGTCATTTTGGCTACTGGAGAATTTTTTTGCTCTTAGTAAATTCCTTCTTCCTATGCATACCCCTTGGCAGACGATATTTTTGGATGGTAGTTAATCCTATAGATCCATTTGGTGCCTACAATATTCTTCCCGATGGGAGGATCAACCAAATCCCATGTGGTATGGATCGAATTTTGGATTCCATGACTTTCTTCCATAAAGGATGACCTTGTACATCCTTAAATGTTTGAGGCTCTATATGTGCATCCATCATCAAGGCATAAATGGCCTCAACATTAGCTTGCTTTGTGCTTGCCCTTGTCCTCCCTAAACAGGGTTGACCTTGTGCACAGGAGTTATGAAAGTGACAAAGTATCTTTGATGTGGATCCACATTGGATTCATGATTTCACAAGGGTTGATATGGTCTATGATTGTAATGAGGCAACGTTGCCATTTTATTTGTCAATTTGTCACTTCTGAGTCGTTTTTACGCCTTAGGTTGCTATGGCTTGTGGCCGAGATTGTGCAACCAAGGTGGATGATTTGTCATGTCTAATGTTACAAGGTCCTAGTATGAATCCTTAGCTAGATGTCCGTGTCAAAGTTGTATGCAACTTTGACCAAAAATCTTGAGCTGCTCCTCTCCCTGTGAGGACCTGCCCCCCCCCCCTCTCCCTCTCTCAGCCAGCCCCCTCTCCCTCTCCCTCACCCTCGCTGCCCCCCCTCTCCCTCCCCTCGCTGCTCCTCTCCCTCCCCTCTCGCCTGCCCCCCCTCCCTCCTCCCTCACTCTCCCTCTCCCCTTCCTCCTTCCCGCCCTCCCTCTCCCTCCCCGCCAGCCCACCAGCCCCCTTCTCCACCCCCACCCCCTCCCTCCTTCTCCCTCACCCGACAGCCCTCCCCGCCCTCCCTCTCCCCCACCCGACAGCCCCCCCGCCTCCCCTCCTTCACCCCTGTCGCCTCCCTCCCTCTCCCTCCCCGCCCTCCCTCTCCCCCACCCACAAGCCCCCCCGCCCCCTTCTCCACCCCCGCCCTCCCTCTGCCACCCCCGCTGCCCCTACCCCGCCCCCTTCACCGCTCTCCCCCCCCTCCCCCGCTCTATCCTGCCCCCTCCTCCGCTCTCCCCCGCTCTCCCTACCCTCCCCTCCAAGGGAGGAGTCTTTGTGTACGAGGATTTTGTATTGCTCAGGTCCCATAGGCCGATTTTTGGTCTTCAGAGGACGATAATATATTCTTCTTCTTCTTCTTCTTCTTCTTCTTCCCCCCCTCCCCCACTCTCCCTCCCCCCCCTCTTTCCTCCCCGCCCACTCGTTTCCTCTCCCCTGCCCTCCCTTTACCTCCTCGCCAGCCCCCTCCCTCCCTCCTAACCCGCCCCCTCCCTCCCTCCTAACCCCCTCCCTCTTTTCCTCTCCCCCACCCACTTTTTTTGGTGAAATCTTTGATTGATTATATTATATCAGTAGCAACCTCAAAAAAAGGTGCTACAATAACATCAACTGAAAATTTCAATATATGCCAAAAAGACCTCATGATCTATGCAGCGGGTCTGCAAGCAATCAAAGAAAGATTGCTGTAGAGAACGCCTAAAAAAGCCAAACAGAGAGAAAGTAGGATCACCAAAGACTTTACAATTCCTATATGTCCATAAAGTCCATAGTGCCTAGTAGCGAACCCAAACGAAGAAAAGATAAACTTCGGTCTGGATGGATGAAACCCAAATAGCCAGAAGAACTTCCCAAATGGAACAGATGGGAATCTCACTCGCAGGTGCTATCGAAGCATATCAAAAAACTCACGAGAGCACGGACAATGCCAAAACAAGTGAGGCATGCTCTTGTTGGTGCCACTCTAGGGATTGTATCACTCAGCTTAGGAGGCCTGTATGAAATTTTTTATGGAGTGGTCTAGATGGCACAACTGATGTTACAGCCAGGGTGGCTTGGGAGACCTTGATTCTTCCTACAAGAGAAGGGGAAATATCATCGACCCGGATCTACAGTGTAGAGCCTTACTCTGCAAGGTCATTGTGAGAGGACTTATGCCAGGGCAAGAGCCTTGGAAGGATTTCTTTAATAGATGCATACAGTCTCGCACGCCCACTTCGAAACAGGATTGGACACATAGTACCAGATGGGTTTTCACCACAGCCCACCTCAGATCTCCCTCTTCCCCTCTTATGGTTGCTATCCTGAAAGCATCGGCCAGCTTTAGGAGTACACTTCGCAGGATTCCCCCATCCACCCGTGAAGAGATTGAAAGGCAGCCTATCATGTGGAATAACAGTATTTTGGATGAGCATGGCAGACCACTTGGAGCTTCTCCTTACATGCAGTGGCCAAGATGGGAGAGGGGCCCTGCATCTACCGTGGGAGCATGGAAAGCATTCAGGAAGCTTCCTGCAGATCGATAGGCACAAATGGTTCTTAATCTCAGAGGAAGTGCAGGGAGAGTCCAGCAAATTGATGCAGCCTTGCCCTTAGATTGGGTAGACACAGATGACATGCCTATTACTTGCTTCACATGGATGGGGGCATTTTCCAGATTGGGAGTTCCTTTACAGGTGATTGCTTTTCATGACACACATGAGGATGCCTTAGTCTTTGATGTTTCTTCGCGGGGCAGGCTGTCCAGATCCACAGATGATATCTTGTTGGAGGTACCGTTTCAGCCAGTTAGGATAGTGGGCTTCATGGAGCATGGCTCTCTTTCACAGTTGTACTTGGATCCTGACCCGCTTCTCATCGCCCTGGGCTCATGGAGGCTATGGCTCTATGGAGGTGTCCCAATTAAGCTTTTGCAGTGGGACCCTGGGTAATGGGAATGGATAGATGAAGGGCACCGAGAGAAGGGCATCCCCTTCTTTTGTTACACGGTTAATAATGCCAGGAAATTCCAGCTCAGCTCTAGGGGTTGGAGGCCTACCAGAGCTCCTCATTGGGAGAACTTTTAGATTTCTGCTGAACTCCAGAAAATTTTTTGGCAGAGGTTCTGGAAATGCCACCGGAATAGAAAAATCGCTCTCTTCTTTTGGCTTTCTATTCATGGTGAGATAGCAGTGAACCAATGGAGATTCGGAGCTGACCCTTCTTGCCCTCGTTGCCTTTCTGCTTTAGAGACAATACAGCACTGCCTTTGGGATTGCAGACAAGCGAGAATCATATGGAAGGGGATGGCAAGACTTCTCAGCACTTTTATTCGCCTATCTTTCTACATGACCTGGGGATCAGTGGCTTGGCTCACTCTTTCAGGGCCCCAGGTCTTCTTTGAGAGACTTGACTCCTCTTGGGCTCTTCACATCCGATGACACCTTGTGGAGTCGTGCTCTCTAGAGGATGTTCCGGCCACTCTCTTTAGGGCTGCTCATTCCTCGGTTGACTCTCGGGAGGTCTTAGCTAGCATTGCAGCATGGCACATTTGGAGAGCCAGATGCACTGAGGCTTTGGAGGGTTCTCAGGTTCACCCTTCTCAGATCTTGGCCAGTACTGCAGATACGGTACACACTCTGATGGCCATTTGGGTGACCATGCAGGGATCATCTCGAGCAACCTCCTCCAGGAGAGTTACTTTTCTCAGAGATTGGAGAGACTCTCCCTTCTTTGATGAGACTTCTACAGGGTTGAGTTGGCATTTTCAACCTCAGCCTTGGTTTCATTCTACCTCATTCCTCTAAGTGTTTTTATTACATGCTTAGCATGTTGTATTTCCGCTTAGAGCTTGCTCTAGCGAGTTTCTTTCTTACTTAATAGAAGTCTCTTTTTTGCAAAAAGAAAAAAAAGTCCTTAGCTAGATCCAAAGACCAAGAGTTGGTTTATGGGTCTAACCATTGAAACACAAATTAATTATCAGCATTCTCTGCATGTTTCGATCGTGGGATGTAAGCAAAGGTGAAGGAGGGAAAAAGCCTCATCAAAAAGCTGCATATCCATTACACAAAAAAACTATGTACAGAAACTGTGTACTTTGGATCCCTCATGCACTCCCTCCCTTCACATATCTTACTTTCTCTTCATGTATTCTCCAAAAGGTTTCTCCCTTGACCAAGTCTACAATATACATGCCACTCCTATTTTAATGCACACCCCTGTACCCCCCTTTTTTTTTCAAAAAGATTACTTCATTAAGTATGAATGAAAACCGCAAGAGCAAGCTCTACTGTGGGAGTACATCATGCCATGGAAGAGAAAAAAAACCAGCTCAAAAAGAGCTAACAAAAATCCAAGGTGGAGGCTGAAAATGCCACCTCAACCCTGTAGGAGACTCAGAGAACAAAAGAGATCCTCTCCAAACTCTGGAAAAAGTATCTCTCTTGGTTGTAGCTATTCTGGAGGATCCCTGTATGCTCGCCCAAATGGCCATCAGTGTGTGTATAGTATTAGTCCATATCCTGGCCATAGACTGGGAAGGGTGAACCTGGGAACCCTCTGTCGCCTCCGTACATCTGGCCCTCCAAATATGCCAAGCTGCAATGCTAGCCAGAATCTCCCATGAAATGTCTGCAGCGCTGAAAGGAGTAAAGGGAGCATCCTGGAGAGAACATGATTCCACAGAGTGTCGTCATATAATGAAGGCTGAGTCTGAGTCATGTCCCAACACATGAGGGCCAGTAAGAGATAACCATGCCACTGATTCCCAAGTCATGAAGAAGGGTGCTGTATGAAATATGCTAAATTTTCTAGCAACACCCTTCTAGATCGTTCTTGCTTGTCTGCACTCCCAGAGGCAACGCTGAATTGACTCAACTGTTGCGTGGCATCGAGCACAAGTAGGGTCAGCCCCAAACCTGGATCTCCACAGGTTCACTGCAATCCCTCCATGAATAGAAAGCCAAAAGAAAAGAGTGATCTTTCTATTCCTGAGGGATTTCTATAGCCTCCTCCAAAAGTTTTTATGCACCTCACGGAATAGAAAGCCAAAAGAAAAGAGTGATCTTTCTATTCCTGAGGGATTTCTATAGCCTCCTCCAAAAGTTTTTATGCACCTCACGGAAATCTGAAAACTATCCCAATGAGGAGCTCTGGAGGGCCTCCAACCTCTACTGCTAAGCTAAAATCTCCTGGCATTTTTGGACTGTGTAACGAAAGAAGGGGATGCTCTTCTCTCGGTGCCCTTCATCAATCCATTCCCACTCCTTGGGTCCCACTGCAAGAACCTAATGGGAGAACCACCATATAACCAGAGTCTCCAAGACCCAAGTACCCCCCATATGGGATCATGTGCTAACACAAATAAAAGAATTTATGTATCTCTCTTCTCCTAGCTCCAAATCCTATGATCTCGGAGTCATTGCAGAGCTTGCGGGATTCTCCATCCTCTTTTGGACTCCATAGTGAGGTGGGGTCACATGGCTCAGCATGCATGCACACTTTTGCGGAAATTAAGTTTTTATATAATGTTTCCCCCACTGGATGGCAAGGATGAGCTCATACTCGGCAGACATGAAAGATGAAATAGAACAAACACACCAACATTTACATGAGTTGCTACAAGCTGGCTGTACGTAACATCATAATATCACACATAACGTCTCACTTTGAATTTTTTGAGACGAAACCCGTTCACCTGTTTGATTGGTATCTGTTGGCCTTGCAAGCTCTCTCAAATCATACGTACCATTTGCATAAGCCTTGGTGATGATGAACGGGCCTTCCCACCTCACCAAGAACTTCTTATCCAACCGGTGGTCAAGTCTACTATCATATTTCATAACTAGATCCCCTTCTGCAAAATCTTTTGAGCTCACCATATTATCCACCCTGACTTTTACTGCTCTCTGAGACGCTTCATTGGCCATAAGCGCCTCTCATCTCTGCTCATCCAACCTCTCCAACATGGTTAACCTGGCTGCATATGTTTCTGTCTCATGCTCCACTGCTACTCTTAGGGTGGGCAACTCCAATTCAATTGGAAGGATTGCTTGTGTTCCATGCGACAAATGAAATGGAGTATAACCTGTAGCTACCTTGTGTGTGGTATGGTAAGCCCATAAGTCAAAGGGTTCACATCTTTCACTACTACCTTTGCTTCAACCCACTTAGTAACATAGTCAATAGCAGCCATGCAATATAATGCTTAGTAACATAGTCAGTAGCAGCCACACAATAGAATACTTCCCATGGCAGGAGCATGGGAGTGGTCCCACGAAATCCCATCCCCATTTTTCAAAAGGCCCCAATGCAAGAATAAGGTTGAGAGGACCCCTCTTCAGCTCCCTCTTGTCAAAAGCCTGACACGTGTGGCACATGGTACACCATTCGTGAATGTCCCTGTGCATATTAGGCCAAAAATACCCTGCTGCCAGCACCTTTCTAGCTCTACTCATACATTTTCATGACAAGCTTCCATTACCTATCGTGCTTCTGTGGCCCAAACCACTTTGCGTAAAATCCTATCTTTGCCCATTTTATACAGAGTATTTCCCAACAAAGTGTAGGGTCTAGACTCTAGCCTTGACCAACTTCTTGTGCTTACTCTTTGACATGTCTTCGTGGAACTTTCCTTCCTGCAGATAATCATATACATCCTGTACATCCTCCAATCTTGTCTCTAGGAGAATGGAACACAACTTTGCTCTCAATGCCTCTTGAGCTAATGCATCAGCCTGTGCATTATGTTGTGTTGTTATATGTACAAGTAACTTCACTCCCAAGTCTTTGCATAAATGCTTTGCCTCTTCCTGCAAGGGCTTGAGTGATTCATTTCGCACTTGCCATACAACTTGCATCTCGGATATAATCAAGACAGAATCCCCACATATGAACAACCCACAAATTCCCTTTTCTTTGCTGCACTTTAGACCATAAATCAGGGCTGCATACTCAGCCTCATTATTAGATTTCACGCAGCCAACTTCTTTCCCCTCTGCTGCAATTTCCTGCCCGTCAGGGCTGCACACACTTATCCCAATACTGGCCCTTCCTGTACTCCTAAAAAGCCCCATCAAAGTACAGGGTATACACTGACTCTGTCCCTTCCTGAGTCTGCTGTGTAGACTGCATTTCAATTTTCTCTTTTCCCTTTTTCTTCACTTGATCTTCCACTTCCTCTGCAACCTCTCATCCAGTGAATACATCAGCCAGGGTAGCAAGAGTAGAGTACCCTGTCATAAAAGTGAACTGAAACTCCTGCAGTTCAGCCAGCCACTTGACAAATCTTCTCGCCGGACCTGACTTCCTTTCCAAGTAAGGCATGATCACTAAATCTGTCAAAAAAACAAAGGGCTTGGGCAGCAAGATCTGAATTTATGGACTGCATACACCATGGACAACCCCTGTCTTTCTATGTCCGAATACCTCCTTTCTACATCCATCAAATGGAGGCTGGCATAATAGATGGGCCGCATAAAACCCTTCTCTCCCTTCTGTAGTAAGATTGTAGCCAGTGCGTCCTCTGTCACATTGGTGGTAACAAAGAAGATTTTCATCCAATCAGGAGGCATGAGTACCGGCCCTTCTCGAAGCATCTGTTTGACCTTTTTAAAGGCTTCTTGGGCCTGATCAGTCCATATAAATATAGCCTGTTTGTTTGCCAACTGATGTAAGGAATTTAGTTCCTGAGCCAACTCTTATTAAAACCTACCATAGTAGGTGACTCTCTGCACAAATGTTTTCAATTAGCGGGCTGTTTTTGGTGTAGGCATATCATCAATAGCAGATACGTTCTTGGATCCATCTAATCCCAACCTATGAAACCACATGTCCCAATTTCCTCCACAATATGACATTTAAGAGGATTAAGGTTGCCCTGGGCATCATCTATTCTCTGCAGTGCCAAATGGGGCTTTTCCAAATGATCCATTTTTAGAGCTGTAAATACCAAAATCATCTATAAAGACCCGTATGAACTTGCCCATGTAGGGCAAATACCTCATTCATAAACTTTTTGGAAGTACCAGGGGCGTTCACCAACCCAAATATCATAACTCTATATGCATAATTGCCCCATGTTGTCACAAAGGTAGTCTTCTTCTGGTCCATCCCCACAATCCCAATCTGGGAGTAACTAGAATAGCCATCACGTACAGTATACCTCTCGTGACTAGCTACCTGATCTTGTATCTCGTCTTGGAATGGGAGGGGATAACAATCTCTCTTTGTGCATGCATTCAAGGGACGCATGTCTACACAGATTCTCCATTTTCCACCGTTCTTTGATGTGACAACCACCGCTGACACCCATTCCGAATTTTCCACAGGATAAGTAAAACCAGCCCTGAGCAATCTATCAATTTCGAATTTTAAAGAAACCACTTGAATAACACCCAATCTTTTGAGCTTTTGCACTATTGGCTTAACATCCGGCTTCAATTTAATTTCATGCTGCACCAAGTTACCCTACACATCTGCTAGTAGTCTGTAACAAAGAGATGAGGGTCTCTGAGTCCTTTAGCTGTGGATTTAACATCCGTACATTTGCTGCCCTCTTTTCAGATCTACCCGCAGCATCTTCTTCTTCCTGTGGTTCTCTTACTGCTTCCACAGTTATGCCATATAGCTCAACGGTTAGAACCACTGGCCCCTCAGAGGTGGAACCCTCAGTACTTTTATCATATTCATCATATCCTCTGTAGGATGTATCCTCTGACTCCCTACCTTTTATCAATTCTTTCTTCCCATTTCCCAAGCTGTATTTTACTTTCTTGGTGTCATCATGCAAGATTAACGCCCTTGTGGCCCACTTTTGTACTGCACCAACTTGACACAGCCATGGTCTTCCCAATATGATTGGGTAGGCATTCTTACTTGGCTTTGCTGGAAGCATGTGGAAAGTACACAAGGCTGCAACATCATACACATCTACCCTGACGTAGTGATAGCTCCTGAAGATTTAGCTCTGAAGTTGTCTAACTTAATCTTATACGGGAAAGGATCATTGCTCTTCAAACTCACCTCACGCACAGTTTGCTCATTGATAACATTAATGGCAGCCCCACCATCAACATACACATTCTCAATAGGCATGCTGCATACCATTTATTGAAGCTGTCACGACAAGAATCTAATCATTTGGATCTATGCTTACATCCTTAGCATCCCTCTCTTCTCCCTTGATTTACGTGAGCTAGCTGCCGTTACAACTGCTATCTCAAGGCAGGGCTGGCTGCAAGCAATTGAGGAATAGTGGGATCGATGAGATCATAATCCTGCACTCCGTGGCCTCGCAGGAAATTTGCTAACCCCATCTTTCGTCTAGAGGACTTCTTCTTTCCTCTCATGCAGTCTTCCCCCATGGGCTTCATCAATGCCACTACTTATCTCATCTTCGTGTCCACGCTCTCCTGCAAATGCTTCTAACTCCTGAACCCCCTTCTCATGTGCTTCTTAACAAAGAGACTGGCTTGTCATTTTCCCTCTTCCCTGCCAACTGTGGGCAATCATATTTCGCATGCCCCTTCTCAGGGCACTCAAAGCAGATGATCTAGCTATGATCACGTGAAACCCTCGGTTCCATCCTAGGCACATTAACATGCGGAGCCTGCACCAAATGCAACTTCAACTCATTGAACTCAGCCATCATTCTCTCCATATTTTTCTCCAAATGGCTGTTACTAGTGGATGGCATAGCAGCTCCATTATTCAATGCAGAAGATGTGCCTGCTCCCATTGAAGTCAAAGGTATGGGCATAAATGGCCCTGCTTCCAACTTCTTCTTTCTTTTCTTTGGCCAGAGCCACCTGTAAAGCACTGGCATATTTGTGGGGTCTTTCCCTTGAACCTTCCGTCTTAGCTAGGGTTCTAAGCCTACCAGAAATCTATTCAGCTTCAATTCAGTGGTGGGCACAAGTTTAGGTCACCTCCTCCCGGCTCACCTGCAGCCCAGTCCATGGCCTCCTCATGCGTCTGCAGCCACGGCCCTTGCGACAGCTGCCTCATATTTGCTCCACACTGATTCAAAACGTACTTCAAAGCTCTTCACTGATTACCCCTCCAGCTGGCTTAACTGATCCACCTGAACCATCAAGACATTAGGAGACTCTTCTACCCCAAACCGTTTCTTTAAAGCACCAGTAACAGACCCCCAATCATTGTTTACTGCCTCTGGAAGTGTCCTATGGCAGGCTAATCCCATCCCTTCGAAGACGTCAGCCCACATAGCTTCTGGCTAGCAAACATGTGGCTATCTCTCACAAAATTTTTGACATGAGCCTAACATCCTCCCCCTCTCTGCCCTGGAAAATTGGTACCTCCTTTATCTTCACCACTTTGTCAAATCACACCTGCAAAAAAAGAAAAGAGCAGTCCCAAACTGTCCACACAGGCCGTTTTACAGAGGCCTCCCAATCAAGAAGAAAGACTTTACAGTGATCTCTCCACACAGGACCACACCCAGATGAACAGTCAACAGCCCTAAACTGCAGTTGGCATTAAAATTCTGTCCCAGACCCTCTAATTTCTCAGTCAAACTGACTGTACCAGCAAGCTGTACCCTGTCAGCAGTCAACTTGCTACTGGAAGGTCAAATTCAAACTCCCTAGAGGAGCACACCAGAAAAGCTAAACAAGCCGGATAGCATGTGCGTGGGGTCGTTGTGTGAAGATTTTTGAAAAACCCAAAATCATCTTGTACATGTGTACATGTGTGATGTGCAACTTGTGTGTGTGCTTGCTGGCATTCAGTCAGATCTTGTGTAAGCAGCTTTCGAGTACAGCATGGTGTCCAGAGTGTGACAGTGTTGATTGTGGTTGTCTTGTAAATCCATTGAGTCGGGATTGTGTTCATCATATGTGGATGGTCGGTGGGCAATTAGATGCTAAGTACTTATGGCATGCATTGGTGTGCCTAAGGTTGGAATGTGGGTAGAGGCCTTGGTCTAAGTTTTGTGGGAATCCTTGGGAGTGGTAAAAAGGCAGCATGAGGTGGCTAATCAAGGATGACGTGGCTGGGATTAAGAAAAGCATGCATGCATGTGGCTACGTGATAGAAAAGGCAAGCTTCTAGTCGACGAGCTGGCAGGTAGATGGAGATGACAGATTGCAAGAGAGTTCCAGAAGGGATCGTGGGCTCACAGAGAATGAGGAGGTGATAGAAAAGGCAAGCTTCTAGTCGACGAGCTGGCAAGTAGATGGAGATGACAGATTGCAAGAGAGTTCCAGAAGGGATCGTGGGCTCACAGAGAATGAGGAGGTGAGCTCAAAGGCAGGGGGGGGCGAGATGATGGGGGGGAGGAGAGTTTTGGGTCTGTGGATAGCTGTTGCGGTCATCTAGTGGACTAGGGTTGAGAGATCTCAAGCTTGACGTTGCCTCGCCAGAATTGCGGTTGACACCTCTCCTCGATTTCTGTTTTGATTTCTATAAGGAAGGAGACCTACGTATGGAGATGTGCGTGTGTGCATATGTGCAGTAGCACAGTAGCATTTGGGAATTTGGATCTGCCGTGGTCTTGAGTGCAAGAGAGCTGATGTGCAACGAAGCACCTCATTGGCGTGGCTCTTCCGGGTGATTGGATCTTCCTAAATTTCAGATGCGTATGCAGCGGCGGGGGGAGGGTGAACGCTACTATATGCTATGAGAGCTTGGGCAATAGAAGGGTGAACTCTATGATATAGAGGAGAAGCTGCAAGGCTGCAATTACTGTGTGAAGGCAGAGAAAGTCTATGCATTGTGAGAGACGACTGTGCAAGCTTGGGTGACATGAGGTTGTGATCATTACATGAAGACCAATACCAGGTGATGGGAGTGCTGCAGTAGAGGATCTAAGCTACAGACTGTAGGGGCGGCATCATTACTATGGAAAGTTTTGAGAACATTGGGTGGTGGAAGGCCGTGACCTCCGTGAGGAGGAGAGGGACCTTTGGCTAGGCGGTTGCTTGATTGTAGCTGTAGAGACCTTGACTGTGGGAAGCACTATCTAAAAGGTTGGCCTGTTGGTTGAGGCGATAACAAGATGAAGGAAATGGCGATCTGCATTCATGGAGTTTTGCTATGTAATACGTATGTAAACTTGTGTGATTGTGAGGCAATAGCTCTGCATAGTGATGAGGTGTTTGAAGCTCACATTTGGAACCTGTCTTGAAAGGAAAGAAGAAAAACCTAAGGAAGAAGCTGACAGTTTGTTGGCTGAACTTACTGAACCAATCGCGTGGCCGTTCATTCCTTTTGATCATTGAAGAATGCTCACTTATGTTGGGATACTTTCCGAGCAGAAATAGAGTGCTTGGCTGACCATAAATGACTTGGCTGAGAGTGTTGAAATGCATTTGATGAGTATATGGAGACAAACTACAGGTGCAATGATGATGGCAAACTGAAGACCTGAGGCTTCTATGTTGAGCACTTTTTTATTATCTTGGGATCCTTATGTCTAGGGTTTTTTTGTGTCTTAATGGCTGGTTTAGGATGGCTGATTACAGCTTACATGTTGGGAATGATGACTTACATGTAAATGTCTGATGTTTTCTTGTGTTGGTCATATGCTCTGGGTGCCGGTGTAAAAACATTCATCAGAAGCCCACACAGCTATTGATCCTTCAGAGATCTTGAGCTTTAGAATCTACGCAGGGTCAATATGTTGAAATGTATTTGTCAATTGAGTTTGGTCCAGAGGTAGAGAGTTTCTCATATGAAGGCTTTAATGCAGAAATAGTGTTGTCAGTGGAACATGAATCTTATTGGTCAGTTATACTGAGTTAGATGATGAAGAATGGGAAGGAGTAGCTATTCCCCAAGATATCCCTGAAAGCATAATGCATATTGAATTCTATGAAGTGGGAGATGCCTAGTGACTGTAAGAGTGGCATGCTGTGTGTATAAAGATCTTGTGTTGATACTTCTAGTGTAGTTTTTTTTTTTTGGGCAAAAAAGATACTTCTATTAAGTAAGAAAGAAACTTGCTAGAGCAAGCTCTGAGAGAAAATACAACATCATGAAATCATGAGGATAAAAAAAACCCACCAAGGTTGAGGCTGAAAGTGCCACCTCAACCCTGTAGGAGTCTCAGAGAAGAAAGGAGAATCCTTCCATTCCCTGAAGAAAGAAGCTCTCCTAGCTGAGGCTGCACGGGAGTCTCCCTGTATACTCATCCATACGGCCATCAAAGTATGTATGGTGCCTGTCCAGATACTAGCCAAAGTGTGTGAGGGATGAACGTGAGTACCCTCCATAGCCTCTGTGCATCTGGCTCTCCAGATATGCCAGGATGCTATGCTCGCTAAAATCTCCCAAGAAGTATCCACAGAGGCATGTACATCTGTAAAAGGAAGGTGTGGTACCACATCCAACGAACAGGACTCAATACTAGTAAATGTGTAAAAGGGCTGAACCTGGGATCCGTCCAATTTCTTTGTACATCTAGCTCGCTAGATATGCCACGCTGCAATACTTGCCAGTATCACCTATCAGGATTGCAGGTTTCATGGAGTGGGGCACGAACTCACAGTGGTAACTTGACCCCGATCCTCTTCTCCTTGCACTGGGATCTTGGAGACTTTGGTTTTACAATGGTTTCCCTATTAGGTTTCTGCAGTGGGACCCAGGGGAGTGGGAATGGATTGATGAGGGACACCGAGAGAAGAGCATCTCCTTTTTCGTTATACAGTCAGAAATGCCCGGAGATTTCTGCTCAGCAGTAGAGGTTGAAGGCCCTCCAGAACCCCTCATTGGGATAGTTTTCAGATTTTTGCAGCTGTGCGGAAAAACTTTTGGCATAGGCTCTGGAAATCCCTCAGGAATAGAAAGATCACTCTTTTCTTTTGGCTTTCTATTCATGGAGGGATTGCAGTGAGCCTGTAGAGATCTAGGTTCGGGGCTGATCCTACTTGTCCTCGTTGCCACATAGCGGTTGAGTCAGTACAACATTGCCTTTGGGAGTGCAGACAGGCGAGGACGATCTGGAAAGGTGTTGCTAGGATTTTCAACATCTTTTATACAACACCTTTCTATATGACCTGGGGTTCAGTAGAATGGTTCTCTCTTACTAGCCCTCAGGTGTTCTTCGAGGGACATGATCCAGATCTAGCTCTCATTGTACGGTGACACTCAGTGGAGTCTTGTTCCCTCCAAGATGTTCCCTTCACTCCTTTCAAAGCTGCTCATGCCTCAGTAGACACATCATGGGAGATTCTGGCTAGCATTGCAGCTTGGCATATTTGGAGAGCCAGGTATACAGAGGCGATGGAGGGTACCCAAGTTCACCCCTCTTAGGCTATGGCCAGTATTTGGACCGGCACAGTATACACTCTGATGGCTATCTGGGCGAGCATGCAAGGATCCTCTAGAGCAGCCACTGCCGGGAGAGTTACTTTTTTCAGAGTTTGGAGAGGATCTCCTTTCTTCTCTGAGTCTCCCTCAGGGTTGAGGTGGCATTTTCAGCCTCCGCCTAGGGTTTTTTATTAGCTCCTTTTGAGCTTTTTATCTTCCTCATGCATAGCATGATGTATTCCCGCATTTGAGCTTGCTCTCGCGGTTCTCATTTATACTTAATGAAGTAATTTTCTTGAAAAAAAAAGAAGTGTCCACAAAGGAATGCACCCGCCTTGGGTTTTTTATTAGCTCCTTTTGAGCTTTTTATCTTCCTCATGCATAGCATGATGTATTCCCGCATTTGAGCTTGCTCTCGCGGTTCTCATTTATACTTAATGAAGTAATTTTCTTGAAAAAAAAAGAAGTGTCCACAAAGGAATGCACTGCTCTAAATGGTGAAGCAGGAAGATCACCTAGAGAGGATAACTCCATAAGTGGCAACGAACCGATAAAGCCCATGAAGAGTCATGTCTCTCATAAAAGACTTGAGGCCTTGAAAGAGAGAGCCATGCAATGGAGCCCCACATCATGAAGAAGGGGGAACAAAAAAAAGTACTAAGGATCCTGGCTATCCGCCTCCAAATAATCCTCCCTGTATGTAGTCTCATAAACAATCCTGAACTGACTCCGTAGCAAAAGAGCAACGAGGACAAGTAGGGTCAGCCCCGAACTTGGATCTCCACAGGTTCACTGCAATCCCACCATGAATAGAAAGACAAGAAAAGATTGACTTTTTTATTCCCGAGGGATTTTCAGAGTCTCTTCCAAAAGTTATTTTGTATGTCAGCAGAAATCTCAAACCCCTCCCGATGGGGAACTCTGGATGTGGCCTCCAACCTCTACACCATTTCATTGCGGCCTTGCTCAAGATCAAGCTATGGCCCTCCTTAAGGAAAGGTTGACTTCTCCTCCAGGTCTAAGCTTTCCTCCCTTCAACACAAGTCCTCGAGATCTTATGGAGTCTTAAAACGTTCCGTTAACCAAATGTTAGCTTCTCCAAGGAAGAAGGAAATATGGGGAGATATGCATGCTCAAACTCGACCCTTTTGGGGACACATGCTATGCAACTCAGTTTCACTGCCCTCACTCAGCCACTCCCATCTCTCCCTCCACCTTCATCTTATCCATCCCTTTGCTACCCGCTCCCTCTCTGCCCCCTTCCACATCAAGTCACCCCCTCCTACTTCTTGTTGGCCACACCTCTGCCCATCCTTGCTGTTCACTTCATCCACTCCTTGGGCTCTCCGGGATGCCCACACCTGCTGCCCTTCACTTCATCCACTCCTTGGGCTCTCCCGGCGGCTGCCCACACCTGCTGCCCATTCCCACCCTTCACTTCGCCCACTACTTGGTCCCATCCTGCTGGACACCCCCTCCCTTCCTTTCGCCCACTCCTTGGACTCTTGATGTTGTCCCCCTTCCTTCCATTTCACCTCCAATCCTGACCTATCCCTCATTTTACCCATGCCTTGGGCTCTCTTGGCTGTCAAATCCTGCTGCCCACTCCTTTTTCATTTCACCTCCATTATTGTATTCATTTTCTGGGAAAAACAAATAAGGAATGAGATTTATGGTTGGCGGATAAAGAATTCTACATAAATAAATGCTTAATAGTACCAATCATGCATGCTGATAGCAATCTAAGTACAACTTGTTTGCAGGTTGGAATAGAGGAATGCAGGAAATTGTGTGGTGGACATGGTTACTTGTGTTCAAGTGGCCTACCTGAACTGTACGCAGCCTATTTAGCTTCTTGCACATATGAGGGTGAAAATACTGTTATGTTTCTTGAGGTATCCCAACTTGAGGATGATTTTAAATTTTATTCGGAAAGATTGTTTTATATTCCTAGTTTATAGAATCCCGCATAAGTTGCATGACTACAACTGTCCTCTATTTTTTATTTTTTTGTTAAGCTGATAAGGTTTTTCAATCATACAGGTCGGAAGATTCTTGTTGAAAACATTCTTAAGCTTACAAAGTGGAGTCATACCTACAGGCACAACAACGTATCTAAGGCAGTTGAATATCTTAACTTCACGGAACTGTGATGTAACAGAAGGTGGGTCTAAAAAGCTTCAAAGATGTTAGCTTGTGGATGGTTTAATAGTGATTATCAACTTTATACCCCACATGAATAGCTGTTTGGAGAGAAATGAATTTTTCTTTTCGAAGAAAAAACTTCCATTAAATATGAAAGAAACTCCAAGAGCAAGCTCAAAGGAGAATTACATCATGCAAGGCATGAGAAGAAACACCCAAGTAGGACAAAGTTCAAGCTTCTGTAGAGGACTTGACAAGAATGGGGGAGGCACTCCATCCTGACAAAAATAGTCCTCCTGGTAGAGGCTGCCCGGGAAGGCCCTTGCATGCTCTCCCAAATGGCCACCAAGGCGTGTACAGTTTCTGTCCAAATACTTGCCAGTGTGTATGCAGGATGGACTTGGAACCATCCAAGGCCTCTGTGCATCTGGATCAAATATGCCACGTTGATATGCTCACTGGAATCTCCCATGAAGCATCCACAATGACGTGTGAAGGGCTACTGTCACATCCCAATCCACCCTGCAAATGAGAAACCCAAAGCTGTAACACATTCTCTGGAAGGCCCTCCTCTGCATACAATGCATCTGGAATCTTGATACTAGCAAAGCGGCGTCTCAAATAAGTCTCATAAATCACCATCAGAAATGATCTGAAGTGAGAAGTCCTAGTGCAATGCATACCGAACCACCTTCGTCTAGTGCCCAATCATCAACATAGAATGTCTATCCATGTATGGATGGGCATTTGTGACCTATTTGACCAAGAGAACATGAGAGGATGTGGCAAAGTGTGAAAATCATCATCGATCCAAGTATCTCAGCCACTATACTGAAAGAGAAAGGCATCCCAAGCTGCTCTCTCTAGTGAATGGAGTCACCTTCTCTCCCTCCTTTATTGTTTGAAGGTAACTCCACCATATTAAAGTTACCTCTAATAATCCATGAATCTGCAATGGGAGTCCAAGAGAGAAGTTTTTTCGTGAAAAGGACACGGTCCCTTATGTTATTGAGGGCATAAATGTTGAGAAGACCAAGCTTACCATTGTGCTCTAGAGGTTATAATGAAACCATGGCAAACCACGAGAGCAAGAAAGGAATCTAACACTGAAATGTATGTTCCCCCTTGGTGCCCAAAGTCAGAGACCAAAAAGTAGGGCCCAAAGCCGGAGACCAAATAGTAGGGCCTAAAAGCGGTTTACCTAACTTTGGGCAGTCTCTGGCATCCAATTTGTGTTCTTGAATAAAAAGAATATCAATGGATCCCCCAATTTCACATGGACTAAGCTGATTTCGAATCAGCTGCCTATGGGGGCGATGGGTACATCACCAAGGCCCTGTATGTTCCAGTTTACAATACTCATCGGCGGGAGGAGCTAGGAAGCAACAGCCTTCCCACATGGTGGCGGAAACTACTCTCTCTTGAGTCGAAGATCTCCTAGAGTAATGAAGAGGAGGAAAATCCACAAGGGAAAGAGCTCCCACTGTGGAAGGAGACATCCTATCAATTGGAATACCAAGGACAGCGTCCCCAAAAGTAGAGGGTACAAGCTCAGTGTTTCCAAGATCAGCCAGGGGAGAAAAAGAGTCTCTTTGAGCCAAGGACGGCGTTGGGGTGCCTAAAATCCCAGCATGTACAAATGAAGAGGATGCAAGAGCCACACCCTTCCCTTGATCAGTAAAGGGAGACTAAGGAGCTGAGGTGAAAGGGGGCTGCTCGGACAAAGGATGAGCTTCTGGAAGAGGGTGTGAAGGAGCTACATCAATGCCCCATGCAAGACTGGGGATGGGGAATCGTGAATAGGCTCATGAGAATCACTAGCCACTACCTAACTAGGATGTCGCTAGCCCCCAATGGTGGGGGGCCCAAGGTATGAGAAGCAACTTCTGGATCTCTAGGTGAGGGAGGAGCAACAACTCTAACTGTCACCAACATGGGGCTGGCGGTATGGGGCGAGCAGCCGGATCAACAGGTGGGGGACGTTGATGAGAGAAACCAGAGGACCATAAGTGACTTTTATGGTAGGCCTCTAACACACAACATATATCAAACACTAGAAAAGGGTCGGCAACTGATATATTTCATCAGCACACCTTGCAGCGATCATGACTCTTACAACCCCCACTGCTTTTGCAAACAAGAACAATAATCAAAAGAGACTCGCATATACAAGAAAGACCTTGATATGGCACAAAGTAGGAGCACCACCTTTCTCCCAAACCCAGGACACTTACAAACTTCCTCTACTCCTTCAAAACAACTACTTTCTGACGCCTTCACAACAAAAACAAGTCACCTATCGTGTTCTGAGTTTTTGACCCTCTTTGACCCTGACTTCTTCTAGAGAGGTGTAGATCTTGATCTCAGCTGGGGAAAAAAAAACTAAAGCTCCCAAATCCGAGCTACATGTCAAAAGTTATTGCAAAAATAGTGATTTCTGTTTTTTGTGGGGAGGTGCGACTACTTTTCTTAGCTGCATGCTCTTTACCCACGCCTCATTGGCCTATCTACCATTAGTTCTACAATCAACAATCACTTTCTATTATCATGCAAATGTACATCTAGTCCTAGCATGCAAAACATGACCTAATATGTACAATAGTATCAGTTTATCAGTTCCGCCTAGGTTCTACCACTGGCAGTTCAAAATCAGGGTCTTGAAATCTGCCCATCATTTTGCCCATCCCAGCTACAGACATTCGTATCCAGCAGTCTCCTTTTGCTTTGCCTTGTTATCCTCTTGGATGAAATGGAAACAAGCCAATACATCTCTTCCATTGCTCACCACATATAAGCAAACCACCTGGATCAAAAACCATATTATCCCTACAAATCACAATTGAATCCATCTCTTCCCTCTATCATCCAGCGGCCACACAGTCCAAGCATCTCTGCACACCAAAGTGTCATCATCAGATAAAGCATCCGAAGACAAGCTATCATGCCATACATCTTCTAAGGTGTCCCAATCTATTATCTTGTCAAAGTCCTATACCACATAGGGATCCACCCACACATAGACATTCGAGTGCGTCACAACATCAACTTGTTACAATTTCATAGATGTAGAAACGAGAAAGCACCATCAAATACTCCATCGCATACCCTGCAACACTACTTCCCTCTCCATGATAAGTGCATCTAGAAACTCTTCTACATGTACCTGTGTGATCACCTCCTCATGCAAAGACCCCTTCAAAAGATCCTGAGCTACAGCTTTAGAAGACAGTACTTCTCCTCTATTTCATGAGAAAGTAAACTTTTGTCCATTAACAAATAGGCGAAAGAATCTGTATCTGATGCAGGAAAATAAAATTCCTTCTCTTTGCTCTTGGGGTTTTTTCATACTTAATATAAGTCTTTCATTGAAAAAGAAAACAAGGCCACCCATGGAAAATACTTCTATTCAGTATGAAAAAAAACCGTGAGAGCAAGTTCAAAGCAAAATACAACATGCATTGCATGAAATAAGGCCTCAAGATGGCAAAAACACTCCCCTCAAAATGAGGTAGAAAAAATTCAAGGCTGAGGCTCAAAATGCCCCTGCAACCCTGTAGAGGACTCCGAGAAGAAAGGGGAGCCTCTCTATTCCCTAAGGTCATCTTGATTCAAAGAGGAGTCCCTCAAATCTTTATGTGGAACGTAGTACCAAGTACCATGTCTAAGCCTCATTCTCCATCTCTAGATTCAGCCCGGGAGATCCATAGCCAGCCTAACATATGTGGCAATCTGGATACACAAAGGCTCAAACCACTTAGTCAATTTTACATAACATTGCAAGACATCGTTCACACCTTCATGAGGAATCATGACCACCTAGGGCAGGATTTAGGGTTCCTCTGGTGTGTCTGTGGCCAAAGGGCATCCTTTATGAAGGAGTGGAACCATGTTTATTTTTTCACATAAACTGCCACGGGTCCTTCGTGGTAATTTTCCAATCTTTGGATTGGTTACCATACCTCATTTCTCTTCTGCATGATTCTGTAAGAGGTTCTTGAGGAGACATGGTAGCTAGCTAGGAACGAAATGGAAATAGTTGTGATTCTGCTTCCAAATCCAGATAAAAGCGTCATATCGTCCGCAGGTCACAGAGAGAGCAACAGAAACAGCACCACTCTAGGATGTCTTTGTAGCTGAAGGAAGGAGAAGAGCCCACCAAGGAAAGGGAAGAGAGGTGGTAGAAGCTCAAGTTGGAGAAGACAACGTCGGAGGATAATCCCAATGTTGATGAAGCCTTCAATGGAGAAGAGGAGGGGAGCTCCTCCAAGAGAAGAGAGGGCAGCTTCTCTTTTTGGCACCTCATGGAGAAGCAAGGAGGAAGGGAAGGGCTAGGAAGGAAGGCTCTGATACCATATGAAGAGACATGGTAGCTAGCTAGGAACGGAATGGAAATATGGAAAGCATAATGAAAAGCAAAATGGAAAGGAAGGAAAGTACAAGTGCAAGGCAATAACCAAAATACTCTCAATATATTGATAGCTTGATGTTGACTGATATTTTAGATAATAGACAAGTACAACAATATATAGTGTGGCACTAGACTCTAGAAAGTCACAATGTCTATGGGATATCTCCCAATATGACACGTGGCATGTCTAGGACTCACTAGACTATAAAACCACTAGTACACTCATTTTTTACTCACTTTGGCTTCATATTCCAACAGTTCTCATAGGAGTTTTGTTGGAATATGAAGCGAAAGTGAGTCTAAAATGAGTGTTCTAGGTGGTCTAGGTGTGGTTCTAGTGGCACACTATATAGTGTTGTACTTGTCTTTTGTCTATTACATCAGTCAACATCAAGCTCTTTGGTATCATGTGAGTACTTGTCTATTGCTTTCATTTTCTTTCCATTTCATTTCCATTATGCTTGTTATCATTCCTTTCCATTCCTAGTGTTAGCTTGCTTCTCTCCCTACCACTATGATCTTTCAGTTTATCTTGGCGTCTCCTTTTTGCTCATACTAACAGTTCTCTCTTTTGAAAAAATAAATAATAAAAATAATAATAATCAAATCCTAACACCATTAATTCTTTTGAGTTGTTGATGTATGTTTTTCAGGTATAAATTTTCTGAATGAGGTCGTACTTTTGGATGCTTTTGAAGCAAGGTCAGCTCGACTCATCAGCGAATGTGCAAAGAAAGTACTGAGATTGCCTGATTTTCAGGCTGGTAATCTGTGATGGCACTCCCCCCCTCCACCCCACCTCCCCTCCCCTTCACCCTCCCCTCCCCTTCACCAAAAACAGAAGCCATGAATTTTTTTCTTCCGCTGAGACATAAAGCACTTCACATTTAAAGCACACACTATGAAAATGATGAATTTGTACAAAGCTGTTACAATGGCTCATCACTAATACAAGGCCCAATGAAGCCATTGACTTGTGGAAATTCACTAGCCAACTGCCTTCTAGAAAGCTAGGAGGCTAAATAGAAAATGCATTCTTTCCTTGTACAGAGATTTAGGCATAATTAAGGCATCCTCTGTCAAAGGAAAGCTGCACAGTTTTCTTCCTTCCAAAAAAACCATGAGCCATGCTTTCAGGTAGTTCGTCACCTGCCAATTAGACATAAGTTGGCAGTTGGCAAGATTGAAAACCCACGTCAAAGACCTCCCAGCATGATGCCAGCAGAATAAAACTGCCTTCAGTATCAATCAAATGCTTGACAGAGTTCATAACCAGCTACAAGCCTGCATGAAACAAATAATAGGAAATGTCATGCAAAAGCATGTGTCACTTAGGGAAACTAAATTTTTGTGAATAGTTGGACATCTCCAAAGCCATTTCCATCATCAGGCATCAAACATATACTCCAGCTCATTGGTGACTAATAATCCCTTTCTGTTCTGCTAATCATCGCTATAAGAGGAATAATTGATCCTTGAAACATCTGGCCTGCCATAACCTCTGAAACGGATACTGACTTGAACGACCTCACAAGCTTTTCTCATGAAAAAACCTTGCTGCAGTTAGAGAGTCTCCATCCTTAGCCTCATTAAATCTTCAGCAATATCATGTGAAAGGTCTGCAGTAAATGGTAAGATCAACATGCAAAACATTCCACTGGGTAGAGCAACAGTTATCTCCCTCAACTTAATTATTTTGCCTTAAAATTATGTGAAAACCTTTCAAAGTATGTGAAGTAAAATAAATACTTTTGAGAGTTTGTGTGGCAATGCAAAGAATCACACCTCCCACATTCTTAGTATCAAAATTAAACCCTAATAAGATATTTATGGGATCCTCCATGACAGTCCTCCCTGTAGCGTCCCTAGCGTCAATCAGGAATCTGACCCTGTGTGAAGTATGGACTTTTAGTACTGTTGTAGGAGCTGTGCACTTATCTCTTTCAATCAATGAAAGGTTCTATATTCCTATCAATAGCACCTCCATAATGAGTGAGTCTTCTTTCTGTCTTTAGATATGAAGGAGTAGCAAGGTATCGGTGTGCAAATTTACTTTCTGTAAGAGCAGTGAGATAGAGGAATAAAAATCTACCTACTGACATATTATTAGAACCACACCATTGACCTTTATTTAGGTATTGACAATAACTCGTTGCTTTTTTTTTTGGGTAGGTCTTGATGAATTTGCAGCAGACGTAGTGGAGGTGGCACGGGCACATTGTCAGCTGATTGTGCTTTCAAAGTGAGCCTCTTGATCCGTGAATTCCCAATGATTCAAATTAAAGTTCTGTTTTGGAAACCTGGTTAATGCTGATGGGCACAAAAACTTTATAGTGAATGGACCTTGCATCTTGAGTAGTGATATAGTGTTATGTAAACCTTACATCTTGAGTAAACGATGTATTAGATGAGGTAGGCTTAAGTGATAGAATGCCATAAATGATTTCCTAATCCAAGTGGACAATTAAGTCAAGATAAATCGAATGGTGCTGTCAAGTCTGTCATAGGGAAATTTGGTACTAATGTGAGTAGAAAATAGGGCTAGATGCAACCAGGAAATCATTTGAGTCCTCCACATGATAGGAAACTGCAACTTACAGAGCTAGTTGAGGACCTCACCATTAAGGATGGATATAGGAAAGATTCCTCTTTAAGAATGACTAAACATAAGGAGACTTAGTATCTGCTAAAGTTTGATGACAAGTTTCACAGAGGCTAGTTAAGCACCAGGTTTGTCAAAGCAGAGAGAATCTCCATCTTGCAAATAGGACCCACCATTATAGATCATGCATTTGACCCCTGTTTCCTAGAGTCATCAACAAGAACATGGAGATAATAAAAAAGAGAGTTGTGTTTTCATATAAAAAGGGGAAGATAGCTTGTACAATTAAAGGCCACATGCCCTGGATCCATTCTACTGGGAAGTGTGTATATGCAGGTTAGCAGAAACCATCTAAAGGGTTACTAACTCGTTATTTCAAGAGGATATTGATAGAGATCCTCATACTTCTCAAGAGGATTTTATTCTTTGGGAAGGCTGGTAAGGCTGAGGTTGCCTAATGTGTGATGTCCTATGAACCACGGTCCACTAGTGACCTACTGTGTATTCTTTTGGAAGGCCGTAAGTCTTAGATTGCCTAGTGTATGATGCCTACGGACCACTCTTCACGTACCCTTCAGCCGCTTCCCCCCTCCCCTTTGTCGCCCAGCCCCTTGGTGAGGGGGGGCATGTTGAGGCTGTACAGCAGTAGGGGAGGGGGGGATTTAAGTGGGGCCTATTGAGGCTATACGGCAGTAGGGAGAGAGTGACTTTGAGATAAAGAGGGGGGGCACCTGGGCAGGCTGTATGGGAACAGAAGCAAGGGGGGGAATGGGAGAGGAGGGGCCTGTTATGGCAGCAGGGAAGGGGGTGTTTAGAGAAAGGGAGGGAGTGGGGGTGATGTGGGGTACGGCAGCAAGGGGGAGATAGGAGAGGGTCAGGGGGGCTTGTTGATGCTGTATGAGTTTCAGATAAAAGGAGGGGAGGAGCTGTGGCTGCAGTGTAGAGAAGAGGGGTAAAAGGGAAAATGGGTTTGTAGAGAACTGGAGGGTTGGAGAGTAAGTGAGGGGGTATGTGCTTGTAAAGGGATCGGAGAGTGAATGGTCACGAGAAAGAGAGAGGTTTGTAAAACTATTAGAGCGAATAAAAGTTGAGATGAGAGCGAGCAAAGTTGATCATAGAGAGGGAATGGAGCACAGAGATAGGGAGAAGAGATGAAGAGAGACAGAAGCTTACTGAGAGAATGGGAGAGGAGGGAGGTCAAAGGATGTCTATTGACCAAAAGCCTTCTCTTGCTCCATCGAGCTTGGGTGACACTAACCTCCTTGTTCCACCGAAGCTGAGGTGACACCAAACCTCACTTTTCCACTGAACCTGATGTGACACCAAGCCTCCTTGTTGCCTTTGAAAGCTAAGGTGACACTAAGCCTTCTTGTTTCACTGACTTGTGATGAAAGGTTATTTGTCACATATTTTTTACCAGAGCCACATTGGCAATTGTTGTGACAAAAAACACAGTTGTCACACGTTCTTAACCAAATTCTCTATTGTCCTTCATAAATCAAAGCATCTGTTGTCACATGTATGTGACCAAAACCTTTTGTCATCTATGTCACATTTTTGTGTGGCCGAAACTATCTTTGACGAAATGCGTGACCAAGGTTTTCATGCTTCCCATGTGGACAATGTTTTGATGTACTCTGTCCAAGGACCCCTTTTTCCTATGCCTCCAAGGTGACAAGGCATAGTGTTGTCGATCCTATTACTCATAGTGGCCGAATACCATGGTGTTAGATAGAGTGATCACATGTTACGTCATCACTTATTATTGTTTAGAGTCACATGCTATAACTAATTTTCTCGTAAAGCGACTAAGGTCCCGGTATCACATGAATGCACAACGTAACTATTACTCAAAATTCACGGGTGATGACACTCAATTGTTCCTCCCAGCCAACCTTTGTGATAGCAAGCTCACGTATGCACATCTCTCACGTTTTTTCCACCCTGCATGCTGTACACAAAGCCCATAAGTCCCTAGATGATTCCACATGCCACATGTCACAATTCTAGGGTCAACCCTTGGTGCGCCATTTACACCTCTCTTGGAGTACCATTAGATTCTATTTGCCCCTTGGCAATTACATCATTTGATGCCCCTAGACCCCTAAATCCTAAACCCTTTTAAAATTTATATGGTGTTAGCATGTCTTGCGGATACTTGGATCAAACGATAAGTATTAGTGGACATGCTTTGAAAACATGGAGACATTATTTGTATGGTTTAGAGTTCTATGTTGATGTTGATCATGGTACTGTGAAACTTTAATGGCTATGTTTGACACTATGGATCTAGGTAATCCATGCAGACGAAATATATGTTTAGTAAACAAATCCGCTACTTGCGCGGTACTAACAAACTCTCTAGTTGGAATGAAGTGAGTCATCTTGGTAAGACGATCAACCACTACAAGGCCATAGAGGTGTCGGACGTTGTGTTTCTGGCGGCGATATTTGCTTCGATTCGTTGTGCGATTTGTATGGCATCATGAAATGTATGCGGACCTTGGTCCATCGTCGTCTTGCAGTGTCGTTGGTAGAGTCGAGGCCACAAGAAGAAAATCTTCATCTCCTTGGTCATGTTTGGTTCTTCTCTATATTCAACTTGTTTAAGGATTGAGTACACAACCAAGGAAAAGAAGATTGCTGTGTCGGCCTCCACTAGCCGGTTGCTTCGTGGACGCTGATTTGGTGGTGGGAAGGAGTCGTTAGGAGGCGGACTCTTGGAGTTGTGGAGGTGCGGCCACGGCATGCCAACAGCACAGTGCACCACTGAGCAATGGCAGATAGAGTGAGGCTGATGATGGATAGCACACTTAATGTGCGCCGTCTATCGGTGCCCGCCCACGTCCAACCCATGGCCCAAATACATTCAATGCGCCAGACCTCATTCCCGCTCATTGCTCAATCCCCATACAAGTCGCATGCAACACCAAACCGCCCTGCACCAGATGGGAAAATGACTAGCTACTCGAGCATTTCGAGGTTTCAGCCTGTTGCTGCAACCAATAGTATTGCAAGTTTTTTTGTGATTTAGGCATGTTGCACATTTTTTGTCAGACATGGTCAAGGAGGACAAAATAATTGCTCGTAAATTACCACAAATGCTCAAGGATGCTCCTCCAAGAAGGCAGGCAAGAAGCTCTAAGAGCACGCTCCCCTTGACCATGGCCAGTTGCTGGTTTTTTGGTTATTCACCTTTAGAGGCGATATGGTGCAGCCACTCACGCCTCCGAAGTGGGACTTGCATGACTTTAAGCACCTTCTTTTATATCAGGCTACCACACATGTCTAAGACATTTTTCAAGAGTGCCAAGCCAATCAAATGGTTGCAAGTACATCCTCTTTGTGATTTACTCAAGCTTCAAAGTGCTTAGGAGGTCTAGGGCATTGGCAACTACTACCTTTACTATCCAAAGATATTAGCACAACTGGTTGCCCACAGTTTTTGCTTGTGTCCACCAGCTCTTAGGGCCTATGCACACGGTGTGACCCTCAAGCTCAACGTCATTCAAACTCGCATGAACTAAGTGGTAGGCATTTCCAAACTCTAACAATGCTCTGAGTGAGCCGCTCTGAGTGAGCCGCAGAGTGTGTACACACCAGTACCCAACGATGTAGAGAGCCTTGTCAAGCCTTAGTTGGCTTTTACTGATTAGTGCCTGAATTTGTGTGTCAAGATTTTAGGCTTTTGGGAGTTTGTGCAAAGGGAGTTGATTAGCTGACGCTCTAGGGGCGCATTGGTGCTCAAAATGGCACCTTCAAAAATGGTCTCATTTTGCACACCAAAGTGAGTCTGGAGGTGCTACAGTATGAATTGATTTTTATGGGGCCGTAAAAATTATAAGACCTTGTTCTTTTTTAAAAAGTGCATGCACACGTCAAAAGGCATCTCATATGGTACTTGAAGCAAGCCTCTCTGCCACATAAGTTGCCCACAATCTTTGCTTGTGTCCAATAACTCTTAGATAGTACTCCTTACAATGGTTATACCACCTTAAAAGTACTCCTTAGTGGTTCTTTTTCAAGGCATCCCGTATGGTACTTGAACCAAGCCTCTCCCTCACACAATTTGGCATGGAAACTACACACCTTTTGTAAGGTGGTGGTACGTAGGTGGTGGTTGGTAAGCTTTCCTAGATGGGTCCAAATCCATGACATGGTGGAAGATTTGGAATGGGGTCCAACTTTTTTGCCTTCATTGAAAATACAAGAGAGAAAGATCAACAAATGCCAACGTAAAGCCTTTTCTCCGCGCAACCCAAAAACAAAACAAAAAACCTTTAATGTCTCCATGACCACCTTAGATATGAAACGTGTTGCTTCTATGAAAATGCCAGGTAGTGCAACTTCTTTGATTCCCCCTCTTTCTAATCTAGTCTAGGCCCCCGTTGGCATTGGTTATATTATCTCACAAGTCATGGATAATTCAACACTATGGTTGTGACTTCTTTTTTTGGCATTCCATGGGAAGGCCTTAGTGAAGGTTGTGGTTTTGAGATGGGAAAAATAAGATCATTGTTATTATTTATGCTCTCTTACTTGTTAATTAGTGGTTGGTACACTTGTATAGTATTGATGATTTGGGTCTCCTTGAATGACTTTTGGGCCATTCGCATTTACTCCTCTTTGCACACTCTTAATCTCTTCCTTTTCACTCTGGGGCCTCCAATTTTATGCTCTCTCTGGGCATTTCACTCACACAGAGGCAGGCCTAATGAATGATAGATATATCATTCACCTTGTTTGGGTACATAATCATTTGGCATTCTATTTTTGAACCTGAATTTAAAAAAATGCTGGCCTTAGTTTCGTGTTCGGTTTCACATGGGTACAAAGAGGTGTCTTTTAGTTTAGGCTGTCAAGTCAATGTGACCATCTCTCCCTCACAGTAGTTCGCTCCCATGTTGGAGAGCATCAGGAGGAAACTCCTCTTTTAGACTTGACTTGACTTCTATAGTGGTAAGTGTCAACAAGTCACTGATGACAATTATGTCAAGGTCATTAGCAAACACTCATATCCATTTGGTATGATCCATTGGACAGGCCCTAAAGCAGCTAGATAGATAATGACCTTCCCTCCCTGGTTTAGGGCCTTTCTTCTTTCTTTTTTCGTTTCAGCTCATTGGAATGAAAAACCTCCTTGGTTGTTCATTAATATTCCTTTCTTTTCTTTTTTTTAAATTCTTTCTTTGCTTGCCCAACACGCATTTTTGACTTGCTTCTTGTCTCTCTTTCTACTAGTACTCAAAGATAAATGCTCAAGCATTACCAGCAATCAATTGTGCACCATGTATGGTATGGACATGTTGCTGTTCACGTTAACTACCTCTTAAGTTGGCTTAGTCTCAAGCGAGCTGCCTGGACTTCTTGGAGAGAAGTCCAAGAGCTCATCTCCAGATTCCAGTCACACTTTTGGACTAGCCATCAGCCACGGAAGATTACATAGTTCTTCTGGATGGTTTCCCATGGAGGATTGCCCATCGGCCCATGGTTGGACCAAATGCTCGTGGATTGGAAGGTGCCATCGGTGCATGGATAGTGATCTCAAGATGATCCCGCATTGTCTTTGGAGCTGCCCCGCAGCATAGAGGATATGGTAGGGAGTCTTCAGATCATAGCCAGGAGACAAAGGATTTCTGGCAATGTGGCTGATGGAGGGGGCTCATGCCTTCCCCATTGACCCTGTCACACTAGCTTACAGGATCTTGGGACTGAAGGTCTTTCGGATTGAGACACAGGATGCGACTCCTCGGTAACATCCTGTTTCTACACCAGAGGACAGTTTATGGGAGATGGTGTCCAGCATCACTAGGACATCAGGGTCACCGTTCAGCCTGGTGATGGGAGGCCACCAGCCCCCCCGGGCAGCCACCCTCGCCATTTGGGCTCAGGTATTAGGTTCTCGAATGATCGTTGAAGAGAGTGGAGATTTTTGCAAGGCTTGGCATGCGGGTGTCTTCTATGTATTCGCTAGATGTATAATCCTCCACCCTGGTTGTTAGACCCTGTTTCGGAGATTCCCTAGGCAGTGAGCTGGTTTTATTTCTTCCACGATGAACGCCACTTGGATGAGTGATTTATGGTTGGTTTTTCAAGCAGTAATAGAAAAAAAATCGTTGGAGCAAAAAAGAAGTTGGCTTAGTCTCAGTTTGAAATTTTATGGCTGTCAAGCTTACAATGTCACCAACTATGGTCTGCAGGTTCTACGAAAAGCTCAAGGAGAAGATCCCAGGTTCAGGTGTAAAGGAGCAATTACAGCTACTATACTATGTTTATGCTTTGTCTTTAATACAAGCATATGCAGGGGAGTTTCTATCAACAGGCTATTTGACAAGGAAACAGTTGGTTCTTGTTAAAAAACAGCTGCGAGTTCTTTTCTCTCAGGTTAGCCCCATGCTTTCTCCAACAAACAAGCCTTTGTAGTCTTAGTACTGGATCGGTATTCTCGTGAATTCTCAGATACCTTAACAAACCCTGTTTACTGTATTCATTCAGCTCCGGGGAAACGCTGTGGCATTGGTGGATTCCTTTAATCACACTGACCATTTCTTAGGATCCACTTTGGGTCGCTATGATGGTGACGTATATACCCACCTTTACAAGGAGGCATGGAAAAGTTCTTTGAACCATTCAGTAGTGATTGACGGATACAAAGAGTACATACAACCAATCATTAAGCAACATTGGATTTCTCGCTCATCCAGATTATGAGAGAAGTCCAGATTCAAAATTGCCCAGTTTTTACACTGGAGCGGCACCTTGTCCCGTAACACCTAAGGTTATGCGGTTGGGCAATTTTTAATGAAACAAGTTAGAGTCGTAAGCCCATTATATAATCAAGAATGTAGTACAGATATTATGTTTTCAAGGAGCTGTTCACAATCATCTATCTAGAGCACATATCTGCAGAAAATTCTACACAAGTGGAATTAAGAAATAGCACGTCATAGTTTTGTGATCAGATTACAAGAAATTACAACCATATCACTTTAGGTGTCCAAGAGTGGACCGTAAATCCTTCCATGATCATCCCTTTGTTCTTGTCATATTTCTTATATTAAGAATTCTAAAATGTATTATTAATTAGTGTACTAGCTAAACTTAACTCTTTGCAAATGCTATTTTTCCTAGAAAATTGTATTTGTGGAAAGTCTAATATCATGATCATTCAAACCATTGCGGATACAAAGCACAAATCTCAAGGTTAGATTTTTGTGTTGTGTTTTGTGTAGTTCATTAGCTTATCAAACAAAACCTTATCTTGGTACATTGATTTGAAGCCTCGATATTATTGGAGGGACAGAATCAATTGGAATTTTGAAGTCAAACAAACAAATTATATTACAACACCTAACAATGAACTTCATATTGTGTGCAAAACTTAGGCTTTGAAGACATATCATAGTAGTATTAAAAACGTCTCACAACACCTAATCGTGAACTTAAATTTGTTGCAATACTAAGGCACTACAGGGATAGCCTAGTATCAAAAAAATTGTGAGCGGATGATTGTGAACTCCATTGCAATTAAGATAAGAGAGTTTCACAATTTCACAAAATACTAGTAGATATCAAAAGAGAAGATGAATAAAAGGACCACCTTGATACATCAAGTTCTTTGAACTCGCAACTAGTTTGAAGGATGAAGTATTCAACGTGGGCTTTAAAGTTGAAACTGATTAATCCCAAATGAAGGTAAGAGTCCATATTTTGAAATTTGTTTTCTCAAGTGAGAACTAGTACATAATCAAATGGAATTTCACAAAGTTGCAGAAGGGATGTGCATGATATGGATATTATTGGATCTTAAATTGAGAAATTGCTTGAATTTAGCAATCCAAATAGAAATCTCCTTGCATTATAGGCCCAATTCACTTTTACCATTGTAAAAATTCTTGATTATCCCTCTTGCACAAAGATGTGCCCCCCCCCCCCCCCCCCCCCAAATTGGATAAGGAAAAATGAAAATACAAAGTAAATAGTATAGGATAGAGGAGGATGAATTAAGGCATATAGGGTGGATGGTGTGTATACTTGTCAATGTCCCTTGGCTATCTAACATATTGGTTGGAATTTGGTGTGGCTTCTATTGCTCTTGAAGACCAGCATAAGACACTTTTTGCAATGCTCCAATCTAATAACCAATGAGCTCAACGTTTAAGGGTTATCAGAGGGACTTCTTAGAAGGTTTCCTTGATGATTTGTGCATTAGTTCAAAGTGGGATGAGCATCTTCAATGACTCAAAATTGATTTTTGAGAGGGGTCGATTGAACAAGATATGTCTCAACGGCCTGAAATGTCAATTTTGAGTGAAGCATGGAGTGATTCTAGGACAGTTGGTGTCCAAGAACGGATTTCCACTGACTATAATAAGATCCAGCTCATTTTGGAGTTACCATCTCCCACAAAATCCCAAGGGTGTATAGCACTTTATAGGGCATATGAACTATTACAAAAGATTTATAATCTTTTACTCTGAAATTGCTTGCCCTTTGTACAGCCTCTTAGCTGTGTTCATTAGGACAGAAGAATGCCAAATTGCCTTTGACACCCTTAAAGTTGCACTAGCAATTGCACCAATCTTAAAGGCACCAAACTTGGACTTGATATTCCATGTTTACATGGATGCCTTTAACTTTGCAATAAGGTGCGTCTTGGCGTAGTCAAGCAAGTATATTTGGGCCATCCAATGTAGTCAACTTAATGAAAGCATAGATGAATTGTGTGACAACGTAAAGAGAAGTCTTACAATGGTATATGCCATTAAGAAGTTTTGTCACTACTATTAGACAACAAGTTTGTGTTTTTTGTAGATCATCCGACACTTCTTTACTTAGTGAACAAGCCTTACATGGCCAAGTGAAACGTAATGGATGTTGATTTTATTGGAATTTGATTGTACCATTGTAATTGACAAGGGTAAAACCCATGTCTTGGCTAATCACATGTCAAGAATATTCAAATAGTCCATCATTTCTCATGGATTTAATGTGAGAATAGGCAAAGCAGATTGGCCACTTCTTGAGACAGGCCCATTAACAAGGAAATGACACGTAAACTAATCAAGGATGTAGCGCCATACCAGTTGATTGCCGAACAACTCTATCAAAATGGAAAAGGGTGGTACTATGCGACACTATGTGGTGTGAGGATGGTTTAGATATTTTAGAAGTACATTTTGGAATAGTCGGTGGTTGCTTTGCTGCCAGAATCATTGCCCGTATGGTGTTACAAGCAATCCTATGCCCTCCTCTCTTTTGAGATGCATCTGAGTTTGTTAAATGATGTGATCCTTGTTAGAGAGCATCTATACCACAGCTAAAGGATAAAATGCTCGTTGTCAATGTTCTCACCAATCAATATTTTTGAAAAGTGGGGTATCAATTTTATTGCTTCTATCAATCCAAGAGCTTAGAGCACACAGGTGTGGTACATCATTGTTGTTACATATAATTTTACTAAGTGGGTAGAGGCTAAACATCAAGGCTAAACATCATTTGGTAGCCAAAATTTCCATCAAGGAAGCTATATGCCTCTTTTCCAGATACTCTTTCTAGAACATGTTATGGAAACAGAACTGGGTAGTGATCGCTGATGAATGGCATTGTTTACTTTTTTAAGATATACACTCTAATCTTACCATTCTTCTTGATCTTGATCATGATAAGAGATACCCAATCCGTATGCTCGATCTCAAAGATGAATCCTATGTCAATCAACTTTTGGATTTCTTCTTTTGAAATAGTGGCGTGCTTAGGATCCATTGGGTAAGGCCTTTGTTGGATGGGTTTTCTATGTCGATCAGCTTTTGAATTTCTTCTTTTACAACAATGGCGTATTTAGGATTCATTGGGCAAGCCTTTGTTGGACGAGTTTTGAATTTTCCAATTGTACACCCTTCATGTTAGTGTATTTCCATGCAAAGCAATCCTCACATGGTACACCCTTTTATTTCATGTGAGTTGATTAGTGATATAGAAGGGTTAATGATCTTCACCACCTTCCACTGGTTTCCCTTCCTTAACCTTAGCAAGACCATCAAAGCCCTGATGATTGCTTCTCTGTCATCCTCTTAGCTTGCTCGAAGATTATCCTTTGGCCTTGAATGGTATATGGATTGGAGTGGGAAGGGACATGGTGTAAATCCTCCTTGTCCTTTTCATCATCCTCCAACACCTCTTTGGGTGGTCATTTATCCTTATCGGCCTTGCTTATTTTTAGTTTTTTGTCCTTAGTTGTGGCTTCCTTGCTTATCCTTGGTGGTTTTGGTTTTGGGGGCTTTTCTTTTTCCACATTGACGGATCCTACAGGGACTATAATTTGGCATAGTTGTGAACCTTAGTTCAATGAAAATTCAAATGACTTGTGGTGGCTCTGACATACATAAGCCAATGTACGTCAGATGTCACCTTGAATTCGCCTTTCCTACCTCAGAAGTCTTAAACATGCTGATCATGTTGAGTGGTATGGTCACGTTTTGCAACCTTTGGCCAAGGGGAGTAGCAACTTGTGTTGCCCTCTTTTCTAGAACGTCTGTGGTTGCAAGTATATGCTTTACATTTTGCCTAGCACTATTTGGTGATAATGCTAACACCTGCTCCCCTCTCATGTGGCTACTTGGTGCCTTGGATGAACCGTATCCCATTGCTCACCTTGAGCCATTTCTCAAATTTCTCCTAGCACTTGTGCACCAAGTTATGTGCTTTGATGAGGCGTTTTTTCTTCTACCAAGGGGTTAGGGTATTCACCTTGTCCCTTCTGTGTTGTGGCCCGACCATGAGTCATGGGCCTCATTACTTTCTCAACTTCTTCATGCGGTTGATTGATCATGCCATAGTTTAAAAAAGTACTGCTAAACAAGGGAGATGTTGACACAGTGTTCGTATCTTCATTAGAACCACTCTGGATGACCACCTTATTGTGTCCCGTTCAAAATTTAATAGCAACCTTGGTACTTACTTGCCTAAATTTAGTTGCCTTCCCAAGTTGTGACATGCTAGTCTTATCCCTTGTGGCCTGTTTGTCTTTAGCCTCTAACTTAGATATCTCAACGTCTAGGGTGAGCTAGCATGCCAACTATGCACAATTAATGTCTAGCTATTGGCAGGTGAATCTGTTAGGGGGTAGGCCATGCTGAGATGTATTCAATGCCCTATCAGGCTAACTTCAACCTTGTCATGTCTTGGATGCTAACTCAATGCCTTTAGTCAACTTTGTTGTCAACACGTTTTCAATGATTTCCTACTCTACTCTTGTTTGTATTTAGGTTTTTTTGTTTCTAGAAGATTCTACACTACCTACTCTACCTACTGACACAAACTACCTACTCTACCTACCTACTGATACAAACTATTATGTCGGGCATATTCATGGAAGCCCATAGCATGGTGAGGCGGGAAACCAAGAGGGCTTGACATTGCAATGGTGGACATGTGAATTAATGCCTAGCAATAAATGGGCCTGGCATTACAGAAAGAAAGAAAGAAATAAAGTCTAGGAATGTCCACGGGAGACCAAGAGGTCCATGGGACAACATGAAAACCATCTAGTACATTAGCTTAGGGAGGGCACAAGGCAGCTCCCATGGAGTGCAGAGGAAACTCCATTTTATTTAAGTACCTATGTGATAATTTAGATAAAGCATACACATATATAGCTGACCATATACAAGTTTAAGATTAAGAAACTTTTGGTTTTGATTTGAGCTCTTTAATTAGTGCTACTCCTTCATGGTATCCTACCCATTTCCCATCTTTCCTGGCAGCCTTGACTTTTGCTAATTCCATTGCCTTGTTCTTGAGTTGAGCTTGTGTAAGCTCCTCAGCTATCCATACTTTTGTACCTTTCAACTTATAAGATTGTCGGAAAGTTTAATCCGCCAATGTTTTGATTTTAATATAAGGATGGCATGACCTTTAGAATGTTCAATATGAGCTGGTCTGGAATCATCATCTTCCTCCCCATCACCATCCGACCATTCAATGTTGGGCAAGGCTACTTTGACCTTTGTTAGAATGTGTCCTCCTCTTTTTACTAGTCTTTTGGGAGTCCCCCTGTTTTGATTTTAGGGCATTGTCCTGTCTAGCTTCCCGTTTTTTAATCTTTGCTTGAACGTCTGTCTTAATTACTTTTGTGTCCACTTCCACACTCACTTCCTCCATAATTGTTTGAACCTCGGTATGCACTAAACCCTTGACTATGGAGACCAGATGGGGGGTAGGGGGAGAAGCTTTGCAAACCTTCATAGCATCATCTATAACTAACTGTTGTCCAGGCCCTTCAAGGACTCAAAGTCTAGCTGTTACCTCTCTCAGTAATACCTTCAGCCCCTCACTTCTTGCTATAGGAAATAAATATGTTCGTGTTGCTCGAGAATGGTATTTTCAGCATAGCTACCCTTGGGATGTAATGTTGGAAGCAAGTATGTCAATTCTTGGGAAATCTTTCTATTGTCAAAACCCCCCAGTAATACACAAGTGGATATGGATCAGGTGTTCTAGCAACTGAGGAATGGAGGGGCATTAGGGGAGAATTAGGGTCTCAAAAGGGCCTCATAAGGAATGGGTTAAGAAACGGATTAGGCCTAATGCAAGCCCTATTGTGGGGTCCAAAGGAGTCCTAACCCCCCTACCTAGGTGGGTTAAGTCCAATTGAGTGCACCTCTTACACCTCTTACAACTAGGAGGGGCCACCTCTTACACCAATGAGGGGGCACTTCTCCCAAAGTCAAAATTTCAAATTTTGAATTTGAATTCCCTCTCTCTCCCTCCTCCCCCCATTCTCCAAAGTCAAAATTTTGAAATTTGAATTTGAATTTCCTCTCTCTCCCTCCTCCTCCCCCCATTTTCCTCCCTATCTCCCTCCTCCCTCTTCCTTCTCTTCCACACGTCCCATTCCTCCTCCTCCCTCCCTCCTCCCTCCTTCTCCCTCCCCCCCCCTCCTCCTCCCTTTGTCACACGCCTCCTCGTCCTCGTCCTCCCTCCTCCTCTTCCCCCCTACTGCTTTTTCTTGCTCCTCCTCCTCCATCCATTCTCCTCTGCCCTCATGCTCATGCATGCTCCTCCTTTTGCTTCTCTTTCCTCCTAGTCATGCATGCTCCTCATGCTCACGCCTGCTCTTGTTGCTTCTCCTCCCTCCTACTCATGCCTATTCGTCTACCCTCATCCTCACACCTAGTCCTCTGCTTGCTTCTACTCCCTCGTAATCATTCATGGTCCTTCTCATCCATCGTCAAACATGACCTACCTTCTATCATGGCCTATCACACTCTCTGTAAACTCTATGACTATTGATGGCACCATTTGACAAGATCTCCCATGTTACCATGTGAATGTTTAGTTGCAAGATCAATATGTGACCCAGGGTCTTTGTTTTCAAGAGAAGAAGCATCTTGAACCATTGGAGGTGCTCTAAAGAGGAGAATATGAGCTAAAAGGTTAATTCTGTAGTGTTTCAATGAAAATTTCTTACTTTGGATTATTTGGTGCATTGTTTTTGCTAAGGTGCCCTTTGCTATTCTTCCAGGAACTTCATGGAGGATGAGATGAGAATGGTGGGCATGGATGATATGGACTCTGCATATCCAAAGACACAAAGTCATACATGAGCAAGTTGTTTTGGAGGTGATGCAAGACTTGAAGGGAATGGTGATGCAAAGGAGATGCCTGGAGCTCGTGATGCTGTTGATGTAAGTCTTGAAGCTCAACAACTTTTCTCTTTTTAAAGCAACTCAAAAGTTGATTCAAGAAGAAGAATTCTCATCATGCATTACATATATTTAAATTTAAATATCTAAAATGATGTTTCTTCATGTGTGCAGTAGCAAGAAGGAATGGGGAATCTATCCATTTGGAATAAGAAGGCATTGAGAACTCACAGTATTGACCCAAGGCAACCTATGTGATCCATTCTGATGTGTTGTAAATGAGATTATAAAAACTTACGAGTTGAATGTGAGATTTGAAATAGCATAGCAGTGTTTCTAAGGACTTGCGGTCGAGGATTTAAAGATGCTATTATTGGTGTATTAGAGCTGAAGAAGAAGAGAAACAGGCTATGAAGCCTCTTTGTAATACAATTTAAATACAAACACCTATTTCTAATAATGTTCTTTTATCTAAAGCATAAATATTTTCATGTATCTATGCCCAAATGATGAATCTTTTGTTATGGTTATTTTAATTATCTGCTGTTTTTTATATTGCATCTTTTTTAGTATCATTTTGCACACAAAAGTTATATCACATTTTGATGTAAATTACAAGTCAAGAAAATGTTTCTTACAAGTTTAGCCATTCCAATAGCTCCTAATACGAATACCATTAAGGCTCTCCTCTCAGAATAGCCAAGCACAAAGTTTATAACACCATTGCCAATTGGATCACAATGATCAAGCTGTCAATACTTTGATGCACTTCAGTAGTTAAGTAGGTCATTCTAAAACTTGGATGTGGAAGACCACAAATATCCTCCTGCTTGACTGATATAGTGGATCAATGAGTGATTTCAACCAAATGTGGTACAAAAGCTGGCCTGCCGAGGAGATAACTCCTTAATATCAAATGCCTCTTGCATCAATTCAACAACCATTGCATTAGCAGACCTAACAAAGCACATTACATTAAAAGACCATAAAATATGAATCAATACATAGGATGCTTACCATCATAGCATTGTCTTTTTTAATCATGATTATTCTCTAAAACTTTTCCTCTCTTCTAATGTTCATTGACCTTTGCATGATGCAAGCAAGGCAAATAGGTATAAACTGTAAAACTTTAGGCATGAAAACTTTAGATATATTACCTGAAAACTTTGGACATGAATCGACACAATAAAACCATCAAAATAAAATGCATCAATCTTTTTAATGTCCTCCAAGTCATGAAGGAAACCTATGCAAATGCTGAAATGCCCAACCTACAATTTTTGAATAGCTTGCATTAGTAAAACACATTCTTTGATGTTGTATGAGGGATAAAATGGACATTTTTCGTGCATTTCTCGACATGCTTGCCTTGCCTACCTTTTCACCATTTCAAGTAAAGTTGAAGGACTGTACATTTCATTATGCATGACTAAAAGGTATTCCTGTACATAATTTAGAGACAATCCATTGTCAGTAATATCAAAGATTCCACTACTTCCCACTCCTATGTTAAAATAGGCTTTTTACACCCACACTTGTAAAGAAGATAGGCAAGGAAGGTACATAGAAATAATGACTTACAATGTGATGGTATCCTAGAAGCAAGACATGTGTCCTTTGCCTTGTACACTTGTTGCAAATAGGCAAGAGATCCTTCCTCTCCTTGAATTTCAAGATATGGCAAGACATCCTTCCTCTTCGGAAGCTTATGCGAACCCTTAGTAAAACCTTCCATGACTATCTAGTTAGTCAAACTGTAAGTTCAAGTCATCACTTTCTTACTGACCACGCCTCTACAACACACTGGAGCTCACAATATTGCCAGCTTGTGTCACTTTCTTCCTAACCATGCCTCTAGAACACACTAGTGTGGGTGCACATGGGAGGGTGGTCAAGCATGGGTTAGGGGGGGGATGGTGTGGTCCCCAATGTAAGAGGAATAGCCAATAGGGGCTCTCTGCATGCTTGCCATCCCTCCACCTCTACATACCATTGCCCCACACAAAGGAGCACTCTCATTGGTATGCCTCAAATCCCTCTCTAATCGCTTAAAATTAGGAAACACTAATTGGAGGCCCTTTTGAGACCCCATTTATCCCCTAATGTCTACTGCTCTGCTGATAGGAATATTTGCGACATGACAATTATTCTTGGTTGGAGTCATTGGAGACCTTGGGATACAGGGAGATTTCAAGGAGGATTTTGATACGAAGCTAGGCCACTCTTTGCTAGTCATATATGAGAGAACCCCAAGCTTTATCCTAACCCTCGCGCTAGGGGCTAGGGATTTCATCCCAACCCAGAATTAGGTGCTACCCCAACCCTCAACTGGTGCAGGCGATTAGGTTAGGGTTCATAGGAGGTGGCACTGAATGACGACTGGTGATGGGCTAGGGTTTGCTGGTGGTGGCGTTGAGGTATCAAAGCATCATTCTAACTCTTGGAAACATTTCCTACAAGAGCCATTGGAGTGCTGAGAGGAGTGTTGGGAAATTTCTTGGTATAATCCCTTGTGGAAATAATCTGCTCCAGGAGTAATTCCATGTCTCATATATGATTAAGGCCTCCAAGCAGGGAAATACTCAAAGCTCCTATTGTGCGGTGACATTAGAGAGCCTTTAAAGCAGATAAATAGCTCCATACTTCAATGCTTTTGCATCTAGAGATTCTAGACTCCATGCGCTTCTGAGATTTGCTACTCAATTGAGGAATTCAATGGTTATAAGGGACACCCAACCATAAGATACTAGTTGCAGTATGTTAGTCTTGCCAATGTATGTTATCAGCAGTAGCCATCTTCAACACCCATGGTCTGGAGGCCATATCGGCCTGCAAATCCATTAATTCTAAAAAAAGAGCCAGCAACAGAACCAAAGAGTGTGAAAGACCAGCCTGAATATAGATTCATAGTTTGTAGTGGAAGCAGATTGTTTGCTTCTCTTGATTGTAATGACTAGCCTTGGAAGCACGAACCGAGACATTGGATAGCTGTGGTGCATTAAACACATGTATTTGGAGAAGGAAGTGATTAATATATTTGCACTGAGAGCAAACACACATGAAAGAAAAGACGAATTGAAGCCACAAAGGCGTCTTCCATCTTGGAAGTAGTGCACCTTTCCAAATTGTGTACACTCCTATTAATTCTTTAGGAATACCCAAAGAAAGCAAATCAACTCTATGCTATGATATATTGCAACACCTAGCTTGAATGCTGTAACAAAAAAAAAGAAAATTGAACGTGGAGATCAAGTCGTGACATCTCATAACCTACAATGCATAAAATATAGAGAGCCACATCATCCACATATCTCAAGCCTTTGAAAAAAGCCACATTAGTAGGTTGTTTATACCCCCTCCAAAGGCCCCATTTTTTCAAAGGTCATAAAGCTCTCCAAGAGTTGAAGATCTAATCTAAAGCCTCACCAAATTCAAAGAAGAGGATCAAAGGTCATAATCCAAAGCAAAAAGCAAGACTAGAAGGCAAGGTTGTGAATCACAAGGGCGATTCAATATGAATCTAAGACGTGGAACAAATACCAAGAAAGTGGACATCATATTTTTTCTCTTTCGTATAAAGCTTTTTGCTTTTTAATCTCTAGAAAATTTTCATTTTAAAAATGACAAGTCCAGAAAGAGATGAAATAATTAGGAAGAGCAAGGAAAAGCTATAGTTGAAGAGGAAACTCATGAGGATACTCTGGAAATGGAGCAATGTATTGATTACTATGATGATTCGTATTCAAAATTTGTTAAACTAGAAACTTGAATGAAAAATATAAAAACATAGTTAGGGATGATTGATGATACATTAAAAGCTCTAACTAAAACCATATCTAAACTATCTGATTCCCTATCAATAACTCCCATGGCACAATCACTGACTCCTCGTAGTCACTTAAGGACTTGAAACCACAAATTTTCAATGGGATAGAAAAAGAATGCAACAAGGATTCAATAAATATGTTCTTTCAAAAATGGCAAGACTTCCATTGACTCAGGAACACCCCTCTTGAAAATCAAGTCATGGAAGCAAGTCTTTCCCTTGGAAATAAGGCCTATAAATGGTGGATGAGTCTTAGGGAAAATGATAGGATCCCTAGGTATTAAGCATAGATTAAACAAGCCTTATTAAAGGAGTTTTTACCTGAAAATGAGCTAGAAAGAGCTTGGGAGGCTTGGGACAATTGTAGCATGGGTAAGAACACTTTAGTTGTGTACATAGTGAACTATAGGGGAGAAGTCCTTAAGTTGAAAGAATCAATGAATTCCAAAAGATAAGGGGTTTTGTGAAAGGTTTGAAAGACACCTATAAGGTTGAGGTGAGAAGAAATTCTCCCAAGACCCTTGAAGAAGCAATTAAATATGCCCAATTATATGACGACACGTTGGGGAAAACTAAAGTTGGAACTTTGAAAAAATAGATTTTACTCCTAAGTACAACAAATTTTCCAATCTTAAAAGGAAGGGGCACTTCAAGAAGGAGGCTTCTCAAACACCACCTAAGAAACCTCAAACACAAAAACATCCTCTCCTAAAAAAAGAGGATTATGAAAAGGCCAAGTAGGAAAATCTTTGTTTCAAATGTTTGGGCAAAGACCATGCTTCTTGGAATTGCTCCTAAAACAAATAGGTGTGAGCTACAAAAACAAGTACACGAATTGCAAGTGTTGCCGCTTAATGGTACTAAAAAATACACTGAGGTAGAGGTTTATCATAAGGACAACACCCATATGTGTTGTCTATCATATCAGCAATGCAATAGACCACCTTTGGTCCTCATGATTTAACGAGAATGCATGGAAAATCAATGGGTAAAAAGTAAGAGTTATAGTCGATCATAGTGCAACATATAATTTCTTAAATGATTCATTAGTTAAGAAATTGAAGTTGCTAGAGAGTCCAAGTACCCATAAATATATGATATCTCTAAGGGTAGTGATAAAAAGGTTTGGGACACCATGATTCATGGTGTAGATGTGGATATCCAAGGTTATCAGGATGCCTTGGATTTCCAAATTATCACATAGATGTTGTTCTTGATTAGAATGGTTGTATAGTCATGGGCATAGCTTACAGTAGCATAGTTATTTAAATAAATCCAGTATGTTTGAAAAAGATGGTAGAGTCTTCCAAATTCGAGAAGAGCATGATTTACCCAACCCTCCCCTTATTTGTTCAATGGAATTTGAACTTCTTCTACAACAACGGCAAAGTAAGGCGTATCTTTGTGAACTTTCTTTTAGTCATGATTTTATTTCTGCTACATCTAAAAAGAATAAATTTTCTTTTGATTTGATTAAAAATTATGAATCTTTGTTTAAGGATTTAAAGGTTGAATATAAAGATGTTTTTCAGAGTGACTTGACCGATGGTTTATCTCCCCGACCGAGATGTAGAAAGGATGTAGGTCATAAAATAAACATAGTTCCTGAATCTACCCTTGTTTGTAAACCACCCTATAGACTTAGTCAAATGGAAGAACTCAGAGAAGAAAGGAGAATCCTTCCATTCCCTGAAGAAAGAAGCTCTCCTAGCTAAGGCTGCACGAGAATCTCCCTGCATACTCATCCATACGGTATGTATGGTGTCTATCCAGATACAAGCCAATGTGTGCAAGGGATGAGAACCCGAGTTCCCTATAATGCCTCTGTGCATCTGGCTCTCCAGATATGCTAGGCTGCTATGCTCGCCAGAATCTCCCAAGAGATATCCACAGAGGCATGTACAGCTGCAAAAGGAAGGTGTGGTACCACATCCAAAGAACAAGACTCTACCTAATGACATAGAATCGAAATGGCCTGAGAAGAGTCAAGTCTCTCATAGAAGACCTAAGGCCCCATAAGAGAAAGCCAAGCCATTGAGCCCCAAGAATGGGGAGTGGGCAAAGTGACTGAATATCTTGGCTACCCCCATCCAAATCATCCTCACTTATCTACAATCCCATAAGAAATGTTGAATCATCTCCAAAGTAGAGAGGCAACGAGGGCAAATAGGGTCGGGGCTCCGAATCTAGATCTCCAAAGGTTCACTGCTATCCCACCATGGATAGAAAGCCAAAAGAAAAGGGTGATCTTTCTATTCCTATGGGATTTCCAAAGTCTTTCTAGAAGCACCTCTACAAATCTGCAGTGATATCAAATGCCTCCTAATGAGGAACTCTGGAAGGTCTCCAACCTCCACTACTAAGTTGGAATATCCTGGCATTACTGACCGTGTAGCGAAAGGAGAGGATGCTCTATGTCAATCCACTCCCACTCTCTAGGTCCCACTGCAAATACCTAATGGGAACTCCCCCATAGAGCCAAAGTCTCCAAGATCTGATGGAGAGAAGTCGGGGGTCTGAGTCAAGGAACCACTCTGAATCTAATCCCTACACCAAAAGACCAACCCTGATAGGCTGAAAAGTAGGCTCAAGCAAGAAGTCCTCTATGGACCTGAACGATCTGCCACCATCATGCACACCAAAAACCAAGGCATCCTCATGAACTCGAAAGGCCAAAACCCAAAGAGGAACAACCCCTCTCATAAAAGCACCTACCCAAGTGGAGCAAGTGAGTGGCATATCATTTGTGTGTATCGAATCTGCTGGAAGGGCTGCCTCAATTTGCGAGATCCTCCCTGCACTCCCTCTGAGATGTCCTGTCAACTGAGATTTGGCCTCCTCTGGAAACCTATGGAAAGCTTTCCATGACCCCAATGATGAGGCAGGTCCCCTCTCCCATCTGGACCACTGCATGTAGAGTGAAGCACCAAGTGGTCTGCCAAGATCATCCAATATACTATCATTCCACATGATCGGTTGCCTATCAATCTCTTCATGAGAGGAGGGGGGAATCCTACGAAGAGTGCTCTTGAAACTGGCCCATGCTTTCAGGATGGCAACCATGAGAGGGGACAAAGGAGACCTAAGGTGTGCTACAGTGAAAATCCACCTAATACTGCCCATCCAGTCTCCTCCCAAAGAAGGTGTGCACGTTTGTATGCTGCTAATAAAAAATGCCTTCCATGGCTCCTGCCCGCCGGCATAAGTCCCTGCACCACCATCTTGTAGAGTAAAGCCCTGCATTGTAAATTTGGATCAATAATATTGAGACCCCCTTCCTGTGTAGGGAGGATGAGGGTCTCCCAAGCCACCTTGGATAACGCATCTGTTGTGCCATCAAGCCGACTCCAAAGAAAATTTCTAATCGGTCTCCTGGGTTGAATGATGCAATCCCTAGAATGGCACCAACAAGAACAAACAAACCAGGCTGTGCCCAGGAGGACCTAGTTGACCACCACAACTCTAGAGGCAAGATCCAGCTTGGCTGAGCTTCAAAAAAGAAGCTTCCTCTTGATTCTCTCCAACACGAGAGCAAACCACTACGTGGAAGAAATATCCAAGCCGACCTGGCAGCCCAAATACTTGACTAGCACACCCCTCTAAACCAAAGTGAATCCTATGTCAAGCCCCAAATCTAGAGTGCCCTCATCACTGATCCAAAAGCCATTGGATTTAAGCCAATTTATTTGCGCCCCCACCGCCAAGCAAAATAAATCCAATGCTGTCGTGAAAGAAATGAGTGTCTGTGGTGTGGCATCCAAGTAAATTGTTGTGTCATCTGCCAACTCACTGTCAAGTAGCTCCTCTTTCCTTCTGATGGGAAGTCTCAGCCCAAAGATGTCAGCTTGAGATCTAATATAGATACTCATAGCTTCCCACGAACAAAAAAAGAAAAGGAGTGAGGGGGCATCCCTGACGGACTAATCTGGAAATCTAAAATCTCTCACCCCTTACCCCACCAATAAGTACCTAGCTGTGGGCTGATCTGTACAAAGAGGAAACACCTCTGATCCAAGTATCTGTAAAGCCAAAACATAGAAGGGTGCCCTCTAAAAAACCCCAATCTACTCTATCATAATCTTTCTCAAAATCCAAGAGTAGGATGGCTAGATTATGGCCACTTTGCATGGCCCTCTTTGAAGCTTACCAAAAGGAGAAAATGTTATCAAAAATGCTTTTTCCATGCACAAATCCCATTTGAGTGTCATGAATAAGATATGGGAGAAGGGGTTGCAATTGAAGGCTGATTGCTTTGGCCAAAATCTTGTAACATGCCCCCAAAAGTGTGATAGGCCTCCACTGGGACACTAAATTTCTGCAACCTCCTTTTGGGATAAGGTGGATGAGACCCTTTGTAAGTGACCTGGGCATCTCTCTCGAGTCCCAAATGCCTTGCAGGGCCGATGTAATGTAGTCTCCAATCATATCTCAAAATGCAATGAAGAAAGAAGGGGTGAGGCCATTCGAACCTGGGCACTTGCCCTTGTGAAGGGCTAAAAGTGCAATCCTGAACTTTGTGTTGGTGAAGGGTGCATCAAGCAAAACATGCATATCCAGTTTCACCAACAAAGGGATGCTTTGCCAAAAATAACCTTTCTAGCATCCTCTCTATCCTGTGTGTTAGGATCTATAGTAAGAAGGGTAGCATAAAAATCTGAAGCTATGCGCATGACGTCATCTGGATCTGTCTGTAAAACCCCATGTGAGTCAATAAGCTAGGATACACTCTCTCCACTATGTCTAGGGCCAAGAGTAGAAAAAAAGTGTTTATTGACTTTGCCACCCATCTAAATCCAGAAGGAATTTTGTGCATGAAAGGCATACTATGCTCTTTGATCAAGCAATGTCTGCTGATGAGCCCTTACTGCAGCAAGGCACTCCTGAATCCAAGCATCTGAAGGTTGTTTTTGCTCTTCCCTCTACAAAGCTGCCAACTACTGGCGAACACCAATCTCACGTCTGAGAATATCTTGTCTCCTGGCACTAGCAACTGAGTGGTAGAAGTCGCTAATACCATAAAGGGTAGCAGCTACATGTGATGGAGATGGCTGCCCACCCTAGACATGAGAAATCCATATCTGCAGGGCTGCCTCTATAAGGTCCTCCTTTGTATACAAGGCATCTGAAATCTTGATGTTGGCAAAACGGCCTCTCATGTGAGGCTCTGAGATAGCCAACACAACAGGAAAGTGGTATGAAGTGGAAACCCCAGTAGCAATGCATATTGATCCACCTCTATCTAGTGCCCAATCATCTACATAGAATCTGCCAATGCATGCATGAATAGGCATCTGCTACCTCCTATTCGACCAAGAGAATAGGAGGGACTGTGGCTGAATAAGAAAGGCATCGTCCAACCACGTATCTCTGCCACAATAATGAAAAAGGAAGGCATCCCAAGCTGCTCTCTCCAAAGAGTGAAGTCCTCCTTCTCTATCCACTTTTTTGTCTGATGGTAACTCAACCATGTTAAATTCAACTCCAATCACCAATGAATTCGCAATGGGGGCCCAGGAGAGCAAATCCTTCCACATAATGACACGTTCCCCTCTAACGTTGGCGGCATACATGTTAAGGAAACCAAACTTATGCACTCCAATCAAGAGAATAATCCACTGAGCCCTAGAGGGGATAATGACTCCGTGTCCAACAAGTAAGGGCCATATTAGAATGGCCACATCCTACAAACCTATAAGAATTGCAGATATTCTTAGATTTGTATGGATTTTGTAGTAGATTCATCCAAGATCATATTAAGATTGATGTTCCAATGATGGACCAGGTTAAGGGAAAGGGACGTACCTTCATATGGGATGAACCTCAAAGGAATAGTTTTGAGAAGTTAAAAGTTTCTCCAGCATCTACTCATGTCTTAAAGGTGATGGATACCAATGAACCATTCATGGTTGAAATAGATGCCAGTGATTTTGTTGTTGGGTTAGTACTTTTACAAAAGGGTCGACTAGTGGCTTTTGAAAGCAAAAGTTAGATCGTGACCAATGGAATTACTAAGAAGGAATTATATGTAGTAGTTTATGCACTGAAGAAATGGAGGCACTATTTTTATGGTGACAAATTTGAGATCATTTTTTATCAAGAAAGCACTAAGTGGATTTGCAATCAGCCAAAGCTTGAAGGAAGAAAAGCTAGATGGGCTGAAATAATACAAGAGTTTGATATCCAATTGACATATTCGAAGGGGAAGTTTAATGTGGTACAATAGAATCCCTAAGCCGAATGCCAATTGTTAATAAATTGAGTTTTACTCAATTCCACGATAATTTCCTAGAGTTCTTAAAAGGAAAATGTGAGATTGATCCTCACTTTTTTGAAATATGGAAAGCAATTATGAGTAGGGATCTAATTAATCGAGGAACTTTCGCTAAGGAGTCACATGGAAATGGTGACACACTAGAGGTTGGCGACGATAAAGGACTCAAATGAAAAAAGTGCACTATTGAAGATAGCTACCTACTCTACATGGTAGAATGCATCTTAGATAATAGTGACATTCAGTGCTGAATTCTTTTAGAGTGTCACGATGGTCTGAGTATTGGACTCCTAGGAATTTAGAAGATGTATGCATTTTTGAAGGGGCAATTCTTTTGGCCTGGAATAGATAAGGACGTCGAAGCTTATGTACTAATGTGCCAAAAATGCCATGTCAATAAGACTAAATGCCTTAAGGTCGAAGGACTCCCTACACCCATTGGAGATTCCATCTGGAAGATGGAAAAGCATCTCCATGGATCTTATTGCTGGATTATCTAGGACACAGAGGGGGCACAAGCCTGTGTAGGTAATTGTGGATTGATTAACAAAGATGGCTCACTTTGTTCGAACCAATGAAGAGGTTAAAACTTTAGAACTAGGTGGGCTATTTGTGGAGCATGGGCTACCAACCAATTTTGTTAGTGACCAAGATAGCATATTTAACAACCATTTTGAAAGGACTATGTTTATGAGATTTTGAATATGGGCACCGCAGATCATCCCAGAGTGATGGTCAAATTGAAAGGGTCAATCAAGTCATTACGATATGCTTTGAGCATATGTAAGTAAACAAAAAACTAATGGGGAGCAATATTTACCCATATTAGAATTTGCATATAACAATGTCAAACATTCAGGTACAGGTTTTAGTCCATTCATGATGATGTATGGATTTCAACCTAGAGCCCCATGGTAGTGGGACTTGAAAAAAAGAAGGTTCAAGCGGCCAAAGAATTTCTTAAAGATATCAATCAAATGCATAGATTAGCTAAAGATAGCATTAGAAGGGCTTGAGCTAGAGCAAGAAGTTATACAAACCCCCATCATAGAATGTTGGAGTTTCAAGAAAATGAGAAAGTCTTTCTCAAGGTACCCTTAGAATCCCATCAGAATCCCTAAAGACAGGTAAATGTCCAAAGTTATCTCCTAGGTATTGTGGACCATTCATAATACAAAATTGGAGAACTTGCTTACAAATTAGCCTTACTAGAAGGATATAGAGTGCATCCAATTTTTCATGTAAGTAGGCTTAAAAAAAAATTAGGAGATGATAATCTCATTGGAAATGAAGTCCTAGTTGAACTCATTGAGCCTACTACTTTACCACATGAACCGGAAATAAATTTAGATAGATAAGAAAAAAGAACATGACATACAATATGGCAAGAATGTCTGATTAAGTGGAAAGATAGACTTGAAGAGAGCTCAACATGAGAAAGGGTAAGCAATTTCCAAAGGAGGTTTCCCAATTTTGTTTTCAAGCTGTAAACCATTCTTAAGGGGAAGGGAATCCACCTTGGAATCCCATAGTGTGAAGGCTTGACAGTGTAATGGTGGACATACGAATTAATGCCTAGCAATAAATGGACCTGGCATTATAGAGGGCTTCCAAGAGGGGTTAAAAGATTAAGGAAGGAACTTGGCATCCGAAAAGGCATGCACTAGGCATGGGGGAGATCTCTAGAGAGAGATCTCCACATGGAAAGTAGGAGAGAGACAAGAGTGAAGGAACAAGGTGGTAGACAAGACGATTCTGAGATGGGGGTTAAGAGGGAGCACTTGGGAGATTGCAACTGGGTGGAAAAGATATGCAAGTTAGAATATACTTTTGATAGAGAAATAGATGATTTAGCATCTCATAGAGACGAAAAATTCTCCAAATATCCACGAAATTGTGCAAGAGCTGACAAATAGGGGTTTTTAGGCCTCTAAAACACAATTGAACAGACGGTTTTACAAACCGTGGTCCCAATCACTAGGTTGAAGACACGAACGAAACAACGTTTTTGCAAACAAATCTATTTGTAAACACCACTGAAGTGCAAATGATGAGCAACACAAAAGTTTTAGGACCTCTTGAGTCTACCAGAACTGAGCTCCAACATACTGGCAAAAAAACGTTGAAGCAGAGACAGTGAGTCACAAATCCAACAAAATATCCCAAATTCAAGAATGAAGGTGTTTTCAAACTCTCAAAGTGCAATGGACACCAAAAGCAGGCAAAGGTTGCCTCTACAGTGATGGGATATCTCAAGGTGTAGCTTCATGCTTTCCTTTCACTTCTTCAACATGGTATCAGAGCACTATGATCCTCCTTGAGCCCATTTATGCCATGTCATCATCTTCTTCTTCTCCATCTTCTTCTTCTTCTTCTTCATCTTCACCATTTCTTCCCCAAACTTGTGAGAGCTTGTTCTCCCTTGTCTTTTTGCCATACTCCAAATCCTCTGAGCTATAGACTCCTCGTGTATGGGTGAACTTCCACGTCAAAGGAATTAGAGAATACTGCCCACGAAACCGTGCAACAGTCATCTTCCTCTTGATGCCTTTTCTTGCAATGCGACTTGCTGGAGCAACCATTCCAAATTTCCTCTAAGCCAAGCTTGCACAACAGTATGAGCTAGCTCCTATCCAGATTTGAAGGGAAATGGTCCACCAGGGAGGGAGAAACAACAAAAAAACAAGTTGACCTTAAAGTTGCTGGCTATGGCGACGTGATGTGGCATTTTGCCTCTCCTCCTCAGTGGCTCTTCTCTGGTATATCAGCTTTGTTTCTACCTAGAAAGCCCTCTTTTCTTTGCTTTGAAGAGTGAGATACAAACCCTCCAAGTTTTGGATAATTTTGACAATGTTGTGAGTTTGATGCTATATTAGATGCTACTTTAGCATTTCTGATGTTTTAAAGTATTGAATAGCATAAGTACAACTATAGCTACAACTTTCCTTTAAGTTGCTATACGTGGATTTGCCTAGAATACTTTCATTTAGCCACCTCTATGAAGCATGCAAGTGAAAGCATCATTTCCATTATGATTTGTAGTATGGAATTTGGTTACAAGTCTTTGCTACTCTAAATGCTTGTACTTTGAAGCTCTTCAACTCTTTCTAGCCTTGTAAGAGAGTAGACACTACCCATTTTGGGTTAGACCCTCTCATGGCTACCTTCTTAAATATGGATAAGTTCAACGGTAAAGGCTTTCACACATGGCAGATGAAGGTTAAGTGTGCATTGATGAGGGAAAACCTCTAGGGGCTTGTCAAACCTGCTTCAACTTCTTCTTCAATAGCCTCTAATGCTGGAGAATCCTCAGCTCCTACACACTTGGTAGGAGATCCAGCTAGAGAGGAGAAAGCCTATGGCATTATTGCTCTTGGCTTAGGAGATGACTATATTCATCACATTTCTGATTTGGAGTCTCCTTCTGAAGCTTGGCAGAAGCTTGATATTATTTTTGGTGCTAGCTCTCACATCTCAAAATTGTCACTTAAGATTGCTTTCTTTGAAGATGGCTAGTGGCACTCCCTTGGCTTCCCATGTCAATCACATGTGGAGTCTCATGACTCAACTTGCTTCTATCAACTCTCCAATCACTACAAATGATGCAATGGTAGTGTTGCTCAAAAGTATGCCTGAAGATTATGATAATGTTGTTACCACTTTGAAAAATCTTCCTAATCCTACTCTTGAAGGTCTTATTACTGCTCTTTAAGAAGAAGAAAGGCACATGGAACTCCGGAGAGGCAATGACACAGCCTATGTCATAAAAACTCAAACGGGCAAGTTTTCACCTTGCAAACATTGTGGGAAGAATAATCACCTCTCAAAAGATTGCTTCAAGATCAATCCTTGCAAACATTGTGGCAAAAACAATCACCATGAAGAGTATTGTAAGGCCAAAAAGGAAGCAACTACAAAGCCAGAAACTACCAATCTACTTTCAGTTGATGTGCCTCCAAAAGATGAGGCATCCTATGAAGATTATGCTTTTTGAACCATCTCCATATATGCTCCAGATCTCTCTTTTTATGTTGAGTCAAGGTACTCAGCCTCCTCCAAAATGAATGAAATAAACTTTTGTGTGTTTTGTAAACACCTCTGGTCACCATATGATGTAGGCCATGTGTATGTGTTTTGCTCCATGGTACCTCCTGCAGACATTGTGTGCATGTACATGCAGGGGAGATAACCATTGGATGGTCTTATGTATCCCTTTTGTTTACCTCACACCCTTGGGAACCCCTTGTTAGCATGAGATCCTAGCCATAGATTTATCCTTGACCACCATGAGATGGCATGAGAAACTATGAGACTAGATGTATCCTTGACATAGCCTGAGGCATTCCCTTAAGGGGGGGTATGATGGGATATCTCAAGATGTATGCCCCAGGCACACCTTGGTTTCTATGTGTGTGTGCTAGAGGCACAGTTAGGTGCCCATAAGCACTGTTAGGTGGTGGTAGATGCCACATAGGATGATTGAGAGAATCTAGGAGCTGATTGAGGAGATGATTGAGGAGATGATTGTGGAGCATGGTGGCTCATGTAAGAGGTGCCTACATATGGACCTCACCTTTCTTCATTCCATAAGCAAGCAAGCATTCTCATGTCGTGTTTAGCTTCATGCTTTCCTTTCAGTTCTTCAACATACAAGTCATTCCAAACTCTCAGTCACGTCGAAAGGAATAGGGGAATCATAAAAAAACCACTCAAAGAACTTTCCAAAGATTTTTGCAAGGTCTCTACACACCAAGATGCAGGTAAAGTCACCCAACAGGGCTTCTCCTTCCTCCCACAGAGCTATAGTAGCAGACTTTGGGTTCCAAGCTCAACTTGGGCTCAGCTAGAACACCCACACTCTAACACCAGTTGACAGATCTCAACAACAGAAGTAGAATGGAAGAGAGTGAGAGAGGGAGAGGGAGAGCTAGAAGAACACCCTAATCTTCTATGTTATCCATATTTATATGTGTTTGAGTATTGTACATAGCCGAAGTTAAGGTAAAGTGGCCTTTAACCCCCCACAACATGATCTCCTTCTCTTAAGAACTTAGTTATGAGCTTGGAGATGGTGACTGGGACTTCGTGACTCATTAGTATCTCTCCCCTTCTTGAAGATTACATTAGGATTTTCATAGCCTCATCTATAATAAGTATCATCTATGGTGCAAGCGGAGGCTCTTGAGGGGCTTGCATAGTACCGTAATTGGGTGGCCCTTCTGGTGGATTATAGAAGGTTGTAGGCTATGTAGGTATTGTGCTCGCTAGTCCCGGTCTAATAAGACATGGAGCCAGCATGCATGGCGGGGTCTAGTGTATTGGCCTCGTCAGCATGGGCCTTGGCATGGGCATGTTTACATTTGGCACTAGCCTATAAGGTGCAACCATAAGGAAAGGAGCACCTTTTGGGGCTCCTCCTCAAGTTGAGTATAGATTAGGACAAGGGGCCATCATGTGTGGCAGTGCTTTCCCCAAAGTCCATTTGATCATTCCCCTACCCTTTGGGACTCGAAGGCCAAAACTTGGGTACTCAGATCTGAGGTTCTAGTGAAGGATGGTTTACCCTCATAGAATTAAATATGAGGCCATGTAGGTCCCACGGTCGAGGCGAGCAAGGGATTACTTGGAGCATTATCAGATGTAAAATTTAGCAGGGGACCTTGCTTCTCTTCAGATACGCTAGTTTGCCTAGCAAAGGGGTTGACTAGGTCGGGGTCAGATAAGCCGAACCATCCCATAAAATTGGAGAATGACTCCCTCAGTCATTGTGAGGCTATGGTTGATGGTGTGGGGGATTAGAGCTAGAATCATCCATGGTAGCCCTTGGATTTGGGTTCTACCCCATTTCAACATCAATCTCATGTCATCCTTTGAACTCGAGGACTCTGTGTGTGTAGGACCGTGTATTGAATAGGAACTTAATGTTGATATCTTGGATGGAAATGATAGTGCAAAATTTGATGGGCCAGTCAGTTTGTTGTTCGGAGCACTATCTTCTGGCTCTGGGTCAATAACTATCTGTTAGATATCAATGCTCCACTCTCATGTAACTACACAGGAACTAGCTAACTCTACTTGTAAGCCCCCCATATGAGGAGAAGGCATTTGAGTAGCTCGGTTATCCGGTAGGTCCTGGTTTGGACACCAGATGGGGGCCATGTGTGGCTTGATGGTTGGACAGCTTCAGATAGAGTTGACACACCGCCAACTAGGCTACATGCAAGTGCGAGAAGGCATCCCTTGATTGACTGCACTGAGGGTAGACATAGCATTTCTTGGGGCAGCCCACTCTCGGGTTGCAAGGCCCGCCGTTTGGAGCCTCAGATGATCCTGGATGGCGAACCGGGACCGTAGGTTAGTTGCTTTGTTTTGCGTACCGGTTCTATCGTATGGTCGGTGGCCTATTTTGGGACTGACCCCCAGTCGACCGTTTTGGGTGGATTGGGTCGGTCACCCAATTGAGCCTAACCGACTATGACTGGTGGCTATATAAGAGCAAGCCTGTGAAGCCCATTTCATCACTGGCTACAGCAACCCTGATTCCTTAGCATCCAGCCTCCATCTTCTACTGTTTCCAGCACGCCATCGAAGCTTCTTTCATAGGAGCGCACGGTTGGGAGGCAGCGCCATCTATTGTATCAGTTCTACAGTAATTAAATTTTTTATTCTCCATACTATCTTGTTTTCTCTCTTGTGTACGAGATCCTGTTATCTATTGAGCACAGACGTTGTATTATTTTCTTACATGGTATCAGAGCCTGGACTCTAGCAAGAAGATTTGGTAGTGTGTTTCTGTTTGCAAGCAGATTGTGAGAGATGGCCCAGCCCACAAGACTGTGAATCCCACCGTTCGGCGAAAGCGGAAAGTTGGACGGCTCTAACTATCCACTCTATAAGTTCAAGATGAAGACCATCCTAAGCACATACGAGCTTTAGGACACTACTACTGGGGTGGACGTGAGGCCGGTTACGAGATCGGATCCAGCCAATGCAGGACAATAGATAGTACCAACTGCGGATGAGATTCTCACGTGGACAAGAAGAAATGCAGATGTGCTGTGTCCTATTGTCTGTAGTGTTAGTAATTCCATCATGGTGTTAATTCAACATGTCACCACAGCAAAGGAGGCATGGACGGTCTTGAAAAATCAGTACAAGATCATGAATCAGATGCGGATTCAGAATCTGGAGACTCAACTCATGAACGAGAAGTTGTCTGAGTCTGAAGTGGCAGAGAAGTTCATCACCAGGGTGAAGAATCTACGCGATCAGATGACTGCGATTGGCATCACCATCACTAGTGAGAATCTAGCACGAAGGTGCATATGGATTCTCCCACCAAAGTATGATGGTCTTGTTACGGCACTGAATACGTAGAACAAAAATCCGCCCCTCAACTTTGAGGATTTCAGCGCGATGCTTCTTGAGGAGGAGATGCATCAAAAGACGAGGACTAGAGAAGATTCAGCTTTGTGGACCAGATCAAAGAAAGGTAAGGGTAAGGACTCTGGTAACCCATCTTCTTCTGATGATAAAAAGAGAAAGAAGAAGATCAAGTGCTTTTATTGCAACAAGGCAGGGCACAAGCAGAGTGAGTGCCGAAAGAAGATTGCAGATGAGAAGAATAGAGTAAAGAAAGAGTCCAGCAACAGCGCGCAGGCAATACCAGTAGAGCTATTCGTCGCAATTGAGGACATTTGCACGGAGGCAGTTCATGTACCTGTGGATGAACCATGGATCATTGACAATGGTACATCATGCCACATGACCAATCAGAAGGATTGGTATACCTCTCTATAGTCGGTAGGGAATGACATCCTGGTAGCAGTTGGCAATGATGCAAAATGTCCAGCAAAAGGAAAAGGTACGATTGCTCTCAAGTCAGATGGAGTTGTAAAACAGTTGTCCGATGTTTTTTATGTGCCAGATATCAAGAGGAACTTGTTGTTCGTTTCTGCTTTCAGTGCTCAAGCGGATGTGAAGAACACTAAGCTGTGGCATGAGAATTTTGGTCATCTAAACCTTAGTTCTTTGAAGGAGATGCATAAAAGTGAAATGATTGTAGACCTACCAGAAATTTCAAATCTGCCTGATGTATGTGAAGCTTGCATGATGGGCAAGTAGCATCGGAATCCCTTTCCTAAAGAGGCTAGCAAGGCAAAGGCTCCTCTAGGGCTCGTACACACGGACCTCTATGGAAAGATGGAGACGGAAGCTTTGGGTGGTTCCTATTACTTCATAATGCTGATCGACGACTACAGTAGAAGGATATGGATATACTTCTTGAAGACTAAAGATGAGGCTTTTAGTAGGTTCAAGGAATGGCATGTAATGGTCGAGAAAGAAACAGGGAGGAAAGTGACGAAGTTGAGATCAAACGGAGGTGGAGAGTTCACATCAACTGAATTCAAAAGTTACTGTAAAAGTCACGGAATCAAGAGGCAAAAACCCCCGCCACATACATCACAGCAAAATGGAGTAGCAGAATGCAAGATGCACGTCATCTGCGAAATGGGCCAGAGTATGATGAAAGGGAAAGATTTGCCAAAGAATTTCTGGGCTGAAGCATGTAACACTATAGTTTACATCCTGAATCGTAGCTACACGAAAGCTGTGAACGGGATGACTCCACTGCAAGCCTTTTCTGGTAAGAAACCTTCAGCTGCACATTTCATAGTTTTTTGTTGCTTTCCTATTTCGAGTTTGGGAGCAAATCTCTGCAGGTAGCACAGCCAGAAGTGCAGGAGTGCACTGTTTCAGATTGAGACGCCCTTCGCGGTGTGGCAAGAGCGCAGTATATGCTACGGATAAGGGCTTCACCCTAAGAGTGACTTTATTTTTTTGATTTGAGGCCGTTTCGGGGCCCGTTTTGAAGGCGGAAGTTCTTTGCAGGCACTCAAAAAAAGGCCCTGTTTTTGGCTGTGCGACCACTGCACGGCTAGTCGGTGGAAAGGTGCCGCAGAAATTGCATCGTATGCCTGTGTGCAGAGATATTGGGAGTTGCAGATTCATGCCTGTTGCCTGTTGATGCAAAATCGTCACTAGGAAGTGACTGTGTGATAAAATACCACTTTCCTCAGTTTTGCAGATCTGCCCGTGTGAGGCAAAAGCTGTGTTTTTTGCAGTGACAGAATATTTTGCAGTGTTCTGTAATGGCATCTGATTCTCTTTCACAGATTGTCACTGAAAAGCTTGACAAGAACAACTTCCAGGCATGGAAGTTTAGAATGATGAATTTCTTGATAGGAAAAGGCTATTGGGAATTCATTACTAAAATGAAGAAGAACCTGTTCTTCCTAATGTTCCCAGTCAACAGGAAATGCAGGCATTCAAAGGATGGCATGAGAGAGCCAGGAAAGTTATGTACTGGCTGTCTATCAGTATTTCGGACTCCATGATTGTGCATATTCAGGATGCAAATACGCCAAAGGAGGCATGGGATACTTTGGCAAAAATGTATAGCACAAATACGCAAGCCAGGAAAATGCAACTCAAACAAGAGTTACACAATGTGCAGAGAGAAAATTTGAGCATAAATGACTACCACATGAAAGTGAAGAAAATTGCAGATGCACTTGCTTCCATTGGGTCGCCAGTGGATGATGACAATTTGGTCTCTCTGACCTTGAATGGTCTAGGAAAGGATTATGCACAGTTCCGGACATCCATTGCCGTCCGTGAAAAATTTCCTGATTTTGAGGAGCTGATTGCTCTTCTAATTTCTGAAGAGTAGAGAAATGGTGGTGCATCTTCTTCAGCAGGAACTTCAAAAGAAACTGTCTTCTACTCAAATGCTGGCAGAGGTAGAGGCAGAGGTAGAGGAGGCCGATCTGCAGGCCGTGGTAGAAATTAGAATATGCAGCATACGCAAGAAAACTAGTCCTATGCAGGAGGACGTGGTAACTCTAGAGGCAGGGGGAGCCAAAGAGGCCGTGGTGGATGGCAGAGAAGCCAAAATGCAAACAGCAATGTTGAATGCTACTATTGTGGCAAAATGGGTCATATGGCTAAGGACTGCTACAAAAAGCAGAATGACATTATGAATGGAAAATTGCAGCAAGGCAATTATGCATCTTCTAGCAGGCAGGGTGATGACAGAAATGAGCATCTATTTATGGTGCAGCATATGACCAATTCTGTAAGAACAAAATGATGTGTGGTATGTTGACTCAGGTGCATCAAACCACATGACAGGTCATGCAGAATGGATGCAAGATGCAAGGAAAATGGAAAAGCCAAGATTTGTGGAGACTGGTGATGATATCGCACATCCTATTGTGCAGATTGGCAAAATTCCTTTATCTATGCAGGATGGGAAAAAGAAATACTTGTCTGATGTATTTCATGTCCCGAACATCACCAAGAACCTGGTTTCTGTTGGTCAGATGGTTGAGCAGGGCTTGCAGGTCAGATTTAATCCTCATGGATGCTTTGTTGAGGATATGAAAAATAATGGTTGCTTGATAGCAAAAGGAAAGAAGAAGGGTAGGATGTTTACGTTGGATGCAGACATGCCTGAATTGAGTGCAGCAATGTTTGCACATGGGACCGGTGTAGTTGCAGATATTGATATCTGGCACAAACGCATTGGTCATGTTAATATACAGTGACTTAAATCAATGCAAGCCCAAAATATTGTTGTAGGATTGCCTAAATTCAAGGTTGCAGAAATGCACAAGGTTTGTGAAGCCTGTCAATTTGGAAACAGGCAAGGAAACCTTTTCCTAGGCATGTTCAAGAGAGTAAAAAGCCATTGGAATTAATCCACTCTGATGTGTGGACTACAAAAGCTGCATCTATTGGAGGCTGTCACTATTTTGTCACATTTATTGATGACTTCAGCAGAAAACTGTGGGTGTATTTTATGAAAAAGAAAAGTAAAGTGTTTGGGCACTTCAAAGCTTTCAAAGCTATGGTTGAAAAAGAAACAGGCCTGCAAATAAAATGCCTAAGGTCAGATGGAGGGGGAGAGTACCTCTCAAATGAGTTTGCAAGGTTCTTGCAGGAGCATGGTATAAAGCAGCAATATTCAACCCCACAGCAAAATGGAATTCCAGAAAGAAAAAACAGGCATATTGGAGAGGTATCTCAGGCTATGCTAAATGAAAAAGATCTACCAAATTATTATTGGGCTGAAGCAGTTGCTACAGCAGTCTATATAATGAACAGGACTCCCACTACAGTCTATATAATGAACAGGACTCCCACTGCAGCAATACATGGCATGACGCCAGAGGAGATGTATATTGGTAGGAAACCAGATATTTCTCATTTGAAGATTTTTGGTTGCATTGCCTATGTCCATGTGCCAGATGAGTTGAGGTCCAAGTTGGATCCAAAAGCTGAGAAGTGCGTCTTTATTGGTTATTCTCTGCAGCAGAAAGGGTATAGAAGCTATAACCCTTCTACACGTAAGTTCACAGTGAGTAGAGATGTTGTTTTTGATGAGATGAGCAGCTGGTATAAACCAGTAAATGTGATGATTGATGTAGATGCACAAAATGGTAATGCTGCACAGAATGCACAACAGCAATCACAAAATATCAGTGGACCTGGAGTGTCCTCTACCAGTGGTTCACATACTTCGCCATGGACAGGTAGATTGAGATCAGGAGAATCCCCTCAAAGCAATGCAGAGAGTGGTACGCAGGTATCACAAAAAGGAAAAGAGAAAAGTAAATCAGCCCATGTTTGATGTGAATGCAGGTCACTCTTATGTGGATGGTGAATCCAGTGGCTCAGAACAGAGCATAGATGATGAGTTGGGTATTCCTTCTATTGTTACACCTGGAGTAAGGAAGACCAAGGATGTTTTGAGAGCACCTGGAAGTGAGCCTATTTTGCGCAGGTCTACCATGGTTAGGTATCCTGTGGATAGGCTGAAATATGATGGATTTACAGCCATTCACTATGCCTATATGGTCAAAGTGATACAGGAACCAGAACCCACTTCTTTTGAGCAAGCCATGGGAAATGAAAAATGGGAGAAAGCCATGGATGAAGAAATGGATGCCTTGGATGCTAATGCTACATGGGAATTGGTGCCTTTGCCTAAAGGCAAGAATGCAATTGGCTGTAAATGGGTTTATAAGATCAAGCACAATGCAGATGGTTCTGTGAATAGATACAAGGCAAGATTAGTTGTCAAGGGGTATGCACAGACATATGGCATTGATTATGAAGAAACTTTCAGCCCGGTTGCAAGGATGGCAACCGTAAGAGCAGCCATTGCTATGGCTGCATCAAAGGGATGGTCTTTACATCAGATGGATGTAAAGAATGCCTTTTTCCATGGTGATTTGCAAGAAGAGGTCTTTATGGAGCAGCCAGCAGGTTATGTTCATGCTATTCATCCCGAGTTTGTTTGCAGGTTGAAGAAAGCCTTGTATGGCTTGAAGCAAGCACCTAGAGCATGGTCTGACAAGATAGGATAGTATCTTGTCACTATTGGCTTTCAAATTTCCAAGGTAGATTTCTCACTCTATGTGAGAAAAACAGAGAAAGGGATTATGCTGCTGGTCATTTATGTTGATGATTTGATCATCACAGGTGATAGTGATGAAGATATCCTTCATGTGAAAATGCTATTGAGGCAGAAGTTTGAGATGAAGGATTTGGGAGAGCTGTGTTATGTCTTGGGCATTGAGGTGATTAGATCACCAAGTGGGATACAGCTCTTGCAGAGGCAGTATGGATTGGACATGCTGTCCAAATATGGGATGACAGGCTGTAAGCCTATTTCAGTTCCTTTGGAGCAGAATGTGAAGCTGAGCGCAGATGCAGGTGAGCTTCTGGAAGACCCTACTATGTACAGACGCATAGTAGGAAGTTTGATTTACATGACTATTACCAGGCCGGATTTGAGCTATGCTGTTGGGTTGGTAAGTCAGTTTATGCAGGCTCCAAGGAAACTGCATTTGGATGCGGCTAGACGCATACTCAGGTATGTGAAGTCCACATTGCAGTATGGACTATTTTATGAGGCTAGGGTTCAGATACAGTTGCATGGATACACTGATGCTGATTGGGCTAGTAGCATTTCTGATAGACGATCTACCAGTGGATATGTGTTCTCTTTTGGGAGTGCTGCAGTCACTTGGAGCAGTAAGAAACAGCCTACAGTTGCCTTGTCGAGCACAGAGGCTGAGTACAAGGGTGCAGCAATGGCTGCATGTGAGGTAGCTTGGTTGCATAAGCTACTCTATGATATGCATCAGTCTACAGATGGGCCAGTTGTCATTTATTGTGACAACATGAGCAGCATACACTTGGCAAAGAACCCAGTCTTTCATGCCAGAACAAAGCACATTGAGGTGCATTATCACTATGTGCGGGAGAAGGTTTTACTAGGTCTTATTAATCTAGTTTATGTCAGCACAGAGGATCAGGTAGCTGACATATTCACGAAAGCATTGGGCGCAGAGAAGCTGCGCAAGTTCAGAGACCTGCTTGGTGTTGTGCAAGAATTGGGATTGAGCTCGAGGGGGAGTGTTGAGATATCGAGCTCCACTCGCGATATGCCAAGGTGACTATTGTGCATTTATGTCACTAGCTGGAGATGCGGTTGGTACACCGTGGATGACAGCTATCCTTATCTACACTAGTTCGTGGCTCAGTTAGTATGCCACCTTAGTTAGTTGAGTTTGGTTTGAGACCCACATATAGGGTCCTTCTATTTCTTTGTACTAGCGTTCTTTTGGCTTTCACAACTAAGAAGAGGAAAACTGTTTTCAGCCTCCACCTTTGTGTGTATTCCCCCATTGTGCATGTGAGAAAGCCGCAAGTGAGACTCCTTCCCTCTCTCCCACAATCTTCACACTTATTTGCTACAAAATTCATGTTTGTTGTTTGACATTGCCATGATTATTGACCAAGTTTTGTATTTTCTTATCTTGACCCCTCACTAAGTGTTGGAAAACATTTGGTATGAAGTAGGGGTCATTGAGTTCTCTTTTGGGCTCTTTTGGCTCTCTTAGTTCTTCCAAATGGCTCATCTTTCATTCTTCCCATCCCATCATTATGACAAGTATAGTAAACATCATCACTGTCGTTATTTAAATTTGTATTGATTGGATCATCATTAAAAAAAAAAATGGGCTTTTACACTTGAATCTTCACAAAAATGTGGGACTCCATCAAAACTTGAATTTGGATCATAATTTGTACTCCTCAACATTTGCATCATACATATGAAAGATGGTATCCTCAAATAATTTATACAATAGGATGCATAAATATAGGGATAAACACTAGCTTCATTGCTTTGAATTCTTTCTAAACTATTTTTTTCAAGCTGATTGGAAATGAATCCCAAACCCTGCTTTTTGCAAGGGAGTTTCAATTTAGGATTCACAAGATTTGTACATGAATACTTATCTTCTTGCTTCCACATTCCATCAATAGCAAAAGCAAGTGCGAATGCATAGCATGCACTAGTAGAAAACAATTTCCGAAACCGATCTTGATTAGCAAAACATACCTCTCTTTAAAAATTGATAATCATCTTCTTGCTACTCAAGCTATCTATGGAACCTTCTAGAGCTTATTAATACTAGATGTGCTACTGATTCATCAGAAATATTGACCATTTATAGATCACTTTTTGAAACTAAAATTTGAGATGGGGGTTTGGATCCAATATGATCAAATCATTCACATAAACATTTGAATTCACAAAAGTACTCTATTTATCACTCAAAAATTGAAATTCAGACAAAAATTGCAACTACCAACCAAAAAAATTAATCTTTGTCATCCAATACAACATGTAATTCTATTATTAAGTTGCCCTTTGTGAAATAATCTCCACTCAAATTTTCCATTGATCCATCTTTGAATCTCCTAAAAATCCATCATAGGCCAAAGCTTCACTTATTGATGGTAAAGTAAATTAAAAATGTCACTATTCTGCTTAACAAACATGCTGCTATGTTTGAAAAAAGTCACAAATGATCATCCATGAGTCTTTTATGATTATTGCTTCCCCCATTTCTATGAGCTCAACATCCTTGTGTCTTGTATTTTGAAATCAAGACAATAATATTTTGCATAAGCTGCTTCAAACTCTATCATGGGGCTCAATGCTAGCTCGATTCTTGATGCTTCCTTTAATGGACTTGTTATGAGAGATTTGGAAGAGATAATCAAAACATGAATTAAGGATTCTCTTGTAGCCTTGGCAGTTGCAGCCATTGTATAACTGAAACAACCGCTACACATAAGGGGTAGTTGCTAGTAAGCTAATACACTGCTATGGCTTCTCAATTCTTATGCGCAATGTACATGGTGGCCTTACATGTTTTCTTGGCTAGTGGAGGAAGGCACAATGACTTGGAGAGGCTAGATTGAAGAGCTTCCAAATGGGTGGAACTAGAGATTAGACTAAATTGGGGGAGGAGAAGTACCAGATAATAGATGAACAAAACGGGTTGAGTTTCTTGCAGGATGATTGGAAGGGACATCTTTCGTAGGTAGGGAAATTGAGAGGGTTGTACATATTCTACATGTAGCCTTGCTTTAGATGATTCAAATGCAGCTACTGCTTGAAAAATTACTTGGGCTTGGTGACCTATGCATATAAATCATCAAGTTAGAAGGATTTTGGATTTATGCGTGAAGCACATCTCAAAAGTTCAAACATGTAACAACAACCTTGTTTGCCTTCATTGTTTTGATAGTGCAAAACCCAGTAGTTAACAATCTCAACTCACTAGAATAATGAGAAATGCATGTCAATACCTTCTGAGATTTTAATACCTTGTATAAATGTCTATTTCAAACTACCTCTAGTCTATATATGGGTCTTCTTCCTTCTTGACTCCATGATCGACAATTGTAGGTTTTTTTGTTCCTCATAGGATGATCATTTTCCAAAACCTTTCTCCTTTCTTTGTCATGGGACAATGATCCTTTGTGGACTACCTTCTCAATCTTATTGCACTCATTTACCCTTTGCCTTGGGAATAGTTGTAGGATTGCATCAAAATTGTACCTACAAAAACCTACTCTAGACTCGCCCCTAAGTGGCCATGAAAACCACAACCCCAACCCCAACAAAGGATCGCAAGTGCTTAAAAGAAGAAGTGATATAGATAAGGAGACATTCATTTAGCAAGATAAAGACACAAGAGATAAATCCAAAATGCAAAATGTAATTTCTACTTGTTCTTCTTTCCTTGCAAGATACTTGCAATGTAGGAATATTACACGATGGAAGACCAATGAGTCGTTTTGGGAGTTAGGAAACTCAAAGGTCTAGAATCCTTCGCATTCCCTATAGTAGATAGGAACCAAGAAGGCCCACAACCCTTCACATTCCACTGGTGTAAATCTAAACATATAGAGACTACTCTCTAACCTTAGTATAGGTTCCTATTTCACCTTCAACAATCCCAGCTCCCCTTCATTTATTTTCCTTTATGATCCCATATTGTCATTCTCAACATAAGGAAGTCTTTTATACTAGTGAGCATGTTGGAATCACTTTCAACACAAGCAATGTCTTTAGGTATAAAAGGATTTCTAGAGTTTAGGATTTAGAGTTGGGGTCTCAGATTTAGGGTTTAAGATAGGGTTTAAAGCTTACATTTTAGGGTCTAGGATCTATAGTTTTAAATTTAGCTTTAGAGTTTAGCATTTAGGGTTTATAGTTTCTAAGGTATGACTATCATTATTACATTAGAGAAGATGATTTCATAGATGTGCCTTATAATAAACTCAGTGATGAAAAGTCTTGACACTCCTCGAACATCGATAACTTGTCCATGCCCATGATCATTATATAAACAAAAAAATGCCTAGAATATTAAAGAGATGTCCTCAAATGAAGATTCATACAATGAATTGAGTTAGGAACCAGCTCAGCACAACATAAAAAGGTTAACTTATGAACGAGGCAAGCATAAAATAATATGGAAAAAATGCTCTGAACAAGGATAAAGATATTCAAGATCATAAAGACAAACCCAAGATACTTTTTGACCTTAGGATGGTTCCATTAGATATAATAGTAAGAGTACTTATTGTTAGACCCTATACCTATAGTAGTCCTTCTTTAGTATAAGAGATGATATTTTGCTAAAATTAGTATGTAGTCTAGTGATAGATGATTCCTCTAGTGGGTGACTTGTACTCTATCTTGAGTGGGGGACTCTACAGCAACACTAGGTTCTCTACTAGACATGAAGAGACTTGATCATCCATTGGGTTTTTTGGCTAGGGGTGAGGTTGTAGAGGCATTGGGACTTCTTCTTATTTGAAAAGGAAAGTGGAGCCATAATCTATTGTTGGAAAACTACAAGAGGCTCACTCTCCTACTGAGATGCCTTCATGTTTCATCCTCATTGAGATCGATGATTATAATACATCTCTCATTCTCTAATTGGCCCTTGCTCCATAGGTGGATAATTCTTTATACAATCTTCTTCATGATGCATCAATGTGCTAGCTTTTGGGGGTGTTGGGATGCATCCTGGACCAATTTAATGGGATGAGCAATTTTACCTACTTGCGGTCCTAGACAATTTGCTCTAAAAGCTACTTGTACTAAATTAGATAGATAATAGACAGGTACCTATAAATCATGGGCAAGGTAGGACTCCATCAAAATATTCTTGGCTTCACCTAGTGGGATCTAATGCCACTCCATTTAACACTTTGTTGTACTGGGAGTATGTAATTCGATTGGCCACCCACCCATCTCCACTATGTACATTGCTTGTATGGCCTTGATGTTTGATGAACCCAATGAAATCATGTTGAAAATCATTGGTGAGTTTTATAATCATTGAGTTTCCATCATCCAGCTGCCTTTACTGTGCTACCCATAGCCTCTATGTCCTCCACTGCCTACATGTAGTCAATCAACAATTGGCCAAGGATCTTGTATGATGTTTGATTGAGGTTATTCACCAATAATAAATGCACCTAGATACCCAACATGTAGGCAATGAATGTTCCATTCATTAAATAGAGAATACCCGTACAATGAATTCCCTTCTTGTTATTGAGCTCATTCTACGATGTTGCCGAGAATTAATCAGAGGATATTTAAAACTCAACAAAATGTCCAACATTCAGAGGATATTTAAAAACTCAACAAAATGTCCAACATTCAAACCTTGCAATCACGCATCAACCTCATTTTGTATATGAGGAATCCATAAATAGGAAGTTATTTGGAAATGAAGCAAACAAAATGCCTTGCCATTATAGCAATGCACCCAAAAGATGAGAGGAATGGCAAGTTTTAGTAAAACTCTAATTTACTCTAAGAGAGGTAAAAGGTGCAAACTCATGCAACCTCTCTCATAAAATGGTTTGTTTTAGGATATGAAACTCCATGATCAGTGGGTGAACTAGCCATTCTCTTCACTCATCTCATGCCATTAAATCACATTGACCTCAAGGAAGGTTTTGCTACCCTAAATATCCGAGTGAATCCACTATGTAGTGGGTTTCGAGGGTGACACAAAATTCCCTATGAACTACCCTCTTCCTTTAGCGCATCACTAGTTCAAATTGTATTTCCATTATTGAAATATGGCATTTGATGAATTTAATGAACTTTTTAATACAAAATCTTTTGATTTTTATGAAGCTTTTCTTTCCTATCAACTCACAACTCACCATGTAGTTAAATTGGACATTTACCATGTGGAGTGTGCTACCAACTCACACCTCACATGTAGTTAAAGTGAAACTTTTATACCATGTGAAGGAAGTGAAAAGTGGCTAGTTATTCAGTGACACATATTGATTGGGGTAGTTGTTGTGACAGATTTTGGTTTGGAGCTATGTGCATGAGGTACCCACCCCTAATTACCCAGCCATCCCATGTGAGCTCTACTCTACCCCAAAATGCTATTGACTTGAGAGATCTGTGAAGGTCCAAGGACATATATATGTTGGAAAAGTTTTTACTCAAATAATTGATAAATTAGCATAAGGTACAAAAGTCCTCTCCTTTATCCAAGCAAGATCCCTCAACGATCATTCTGATAAACATACCCACAAATCACCTAGCCTGGCACACTTCAATGTCATGCAATTGATATATTTGAGTCAAAGTCATGGTATGCAAAATTGTTCCTCATGACTATATTAGAATTTATTTAGCTCTATGGATTATTATGTCTTGTAAGACTTGAAATAATGAAATTGCCTTGGGTTGTTAGCATTTGACATCATTTTTGTCTCTTGCTTGTCCAATTGAACGTGCTTAACATTAAAGAATAGAAAGTTACAGAATGAGAAAGCACACGAGTTTATTTCACTACTTTAAAAACCATAAACAAAATGCTTCAAGAGAACATTTGATTCTCAAGAGAATCATCACTTTGCATCTTACGTCAGCTACATAATTGAGTTCCTCAATGAACTCATCCCACACTGTCTCTAATTTCTTCTCAAATCTCTACTAACTTACTCACTCACCTACATGTAGGTAGTTGTAAACCCATCACCACACTAACAATGTTTCAATTAAAATGTTTGATATCACCATTTATTTGGAAAGAGAACCAAAAGAATGTACTATTTCCATTTTAAAAAAATGACCCTTGACATGATATTGAGTTAGAGTTATTGTAGCATTTGTTTCAATCTATTGATCTTGTTTCTCAGTTTGTACCTTTTGGAATGAACCGTGTGTCAAGATGTGTTTGTAGGGGTGATTCCGCCTCATCCTCTTATCATAGCTACTTGCCTAAAGTCACAAATGTCTTTATTTTCATTTCTACTTCATTGTAGCTACCTGACATTGTTGTACCTAGACAGTGATGAGCTTCGCATCTCAGTTTTGAGGTTGAGATGCATGTAGCTCCTTTTGGGTGTGCAGGAGGCCTCATTCAACTTATTGACCATGTTGGAATACTCCTTCTACAAATCTGTCAATTGCACTTCATGGGCACATACCCATTGTCTTCATAGAATTTGCTACCATGTTGCTACCTCATATTGTAGGGCTTCCTCTTAGAACCTTTACTTGTGTGTGCGAGCAAATTTGTTTGTGTATCTCGCTTTTGTTTCACGTAGCACTTGACCTTGCTAGCAACTTGCTAGCAAGTGCTCTTGAATTTGTGATCAAGGTAGTCTCACTGGGCTTCAAATGCATATTTTCTAGCTATTGAATTTGTAAGCCTATTGATCATCACTTAAGTTGCCATCCTCCTCCTCATTGAAAGAAGACTCACCATGATGGATGATTCCTCTAGTCACAGGTGACTTGTACTCTATCTTGAGGGGGGATTCTATAAGGACACTATGTTCTCTACTGGACATGAAGAGCCTTGATCCACCACTAGGTTTTTGGACTAGGGTTGAGGTTGTAGAGAATTGGGACTTCTTCTTGTTCAAAGGGAAAGGTGAAGAGGAACCATAATCTACCCATGTCAACCTTATGATGTCAAACTAGTAGAGGTTCATCTCCTATTGAGATGCCACTTCTTTGGCACTAGTGGCTCATCCTCATTCAGATCGATGATCATAGTATTTCCCCATCTGTCCTCCTTTACCTCTTGTTCTCTAGTCAGCCCTTGCTCTTGAGGTGGATTGTACCAATTTAATGGGATGAAACATTTTGACTACTTGAGGTCTTAGACAATTTGCTTTCAAACATACTTGTCCTAAACCACATAAATAGTAGATAGGTACCCTTAAATCATGGTGAGGTAGGAATCCATTGAAATATCCTTGGCTTCACCTAGTGGGATCAAATGCAATGGGAGTATGCACTTCAATTGGCTACTCAACCGTCTCCACTGTGTACATTGCCTTCAAAGACTTACATATGCAACTCTCTTGATTAAGGAATTGATCTTTGATGAACCCAATGCGATCATGTTGAAAATCATTTGTTAGAGCTATAATCACTGAGTTCCCACCATCTTGTTGCATGTACGATGCTACCCATAGCCTCTATGTTCTCACTAGCCACATGTAGTCAATCAAAAAACTAATCAAGGATCTTGTGTGATGCTCGACGTCATTCACCATCAAACAATGCACCTAGACCCAACATGCAAGCAATAAATGCTCCATTCATTGGATAGAACAAACTGTGAAGATAGTGGGAGAGAGGGGAGGAGTCTCACTTGAGGCTTTCTCACAATCACAATGGGGGAATACACACAAAGGTGGAGGCTGAAAACAGTTTTTCCTCTTCTTAGTTGTGAAAGCCAAAAGAACTCTAGTACAAAGAAATAGAAGAACCCTATATGTGGGTCTCAAACCAAACTCAACTAACTAAGGTGGCATACTAACTGAGCCACGAACTAGTGTAGATAAGGATAGCTATCATCCAGCTATTGTTCGTGGGCGGTGTACCAACCGCATCTCCAGCTAACAAGTCGGTGACATAAGTACACAACGGTCACCCTGGCATATCACGAGTGGAGCTCGATATCTCAACACTCCCCCTCGAGCTCAATCCCAATTCCTGCACACCAAGCAGGTCTCTGAACTTGCGCAGCTTCTCTGTGCCCAATGCCTTCGTGAATATGTCAGCTACCTGATCCTCTGTGCTGACATAAACTAGATCAATAAGACCTAGTAAAACCTTCTCCTGCACATAGTGATAATGCACCTCAATGTGCTTTGTTCTAGCATGAAAGACTGGGTTCTTTGCCAAGTGTATACTGCTCATGTTGTCACAATAAATGACAACCGGCCCATCTGTAGACTGATGCATATCATAGAGTAGCTTATGCAACCAAGCTACCTCACATGCAGCCATTGCTGCACCCCTGTACTCAGCCTCTGTGCTCGACAAGGCAACTGTAGGCTGTTTCTTGCTGCTCCAAGTCACTGCAGCACTCCCAAAAGAGAACACATACCCACTGGTAGATCGTCTATCAGAAATACTACCAGCCCAATCAGCATCAGTGTATCCATGCTGTATATTAACATGACCAATGCGTTTGTGCCAGATATCAATATTTGCAACTACACCGGTCCCATGTGCAAACATTGCTGCACTCAATTCAGGCATGTCTGCAGCCAACGTAAACATCCTGCCCTTCTTCTTTCCTTTTGCTATCAAGCGACCATTATTTTTCATATCCTCAACAAAGCATCCATGAGGATTAAATCTGACCTGCAAGCCCTGCTCAACCATCTGACCAACAGAAACCAGGTTCTTGGTGATGTTTGGGACATGAAATACATCAGACAAGTATTTCTTTTTCCCATCCTGCATAGACAAACGAATTTTGCCAATCTGCACAATAGGATGTGCAGTATCATCACCAGTCTCTACAAATCCTGGTTTTTCCATTTTCCTTGCATCTTGCATCCATTCTGCATGACCTGTCATGTGGTTTGATGCACCTGAGTCAACATACCACACATCATTTCGTTCTTCTGCACTTGTCACAGAATTGGTCATATGCTGCACCATAAATAGATGCTCATTTCTGTCATCACCCTGTCTACTAGAGGATGCATAATTGCCTTGCTGCAATTTTCCATTCATAATGTCATTCTACTTTTTGTAGCAGTCTTTAGCCATATGCCCCATTTTACCACAATAGTAGCATTCAACATTGCTGTTTGCATTTTGGCCTCTCTGCCATCCACCACGGCCTCTTTGGCTCCCCCTGCCTCTAGAGTTACCACGTCCTCCTGCATAGGACTGGTTTTCTTGCGTTTGCTGCATATTCTGATTTCTACCACGGCCTGCAGATCCGGCCTCCTCTACCTCTACCTCTACCTCTACTAGCATTTGAGTAGAAGACAGTTTCTTTTGAAGTTCCTGCTGAAGAAGATGCACCACCATTTCTCTGCTCTTCAGAAATTAGAAGAGCAATCAACTCCTCAAAATCAGGAAATTTTTCACGGACGGCAATGGATGTCCGGAACTGTGCATAATCCTTTCCTAGACCATTCAAGGTCACAGAAACTAAATCGTCATCATCCACTGGCGACCCAATGGAAGCAAGTGCATCTGCAATTTTCTTCACCTTCATGTGGTAGTCGTTTATGCTCAAATTTTCTCTCTGCACATTGTGCAACTCCTGTTTGAGCTGCATTTTCCTGGCTTGCGTATTTGTGCTGTACATTTTTGCCAAAGTATCCCATGCCTCCTTTGGCGTACTTGCATCTTGAATATGCATAATCATGGAGTCCGAAATACTGATAGACAGCCAATACATAACTTTCCTGGCTCTCTCGTGCCATCCTTTAAATGCCTGCATTTCCTGTTGACTGGGAACATTAGGAAGAACAGGTTCTTCTTCATTTCCTGTAATGAACTCCCAATAGCCTTTTCCCATAAGGAAATTCGTCATTCTAAACTTCCATGCCTGGAAGTTGTTCTTGTCAAGCTTTTCAGTGACAATCTGTGAAAGAGAATCAGATGCCATTACCGAGCACTGCAAAATATATTGTCACTGCAAAAAAACACAGCTTTTGCCTCACACGGGCAGATCTACAAAACTGACGAAAGTGGTATTTCACCACACAGTCACTTCCTAGTGACGATTTTGCATCAACAGGCAACAAGCATGAATCTGCAACTACCAATGTCTCTGCGCACAAGCATACGATGCAATTTCTACGGTAACTTTTCACCGACCTGCAGAACAGTGGTCGCACAGCAAAAACAGGGCCTTTTTCTGAGTGCTTGCGGAGAACTTCCGCCTCCAAAACGGGCCACGAAATGACCTCGAATCAGAAAAATAAAGTCACTAAGGGCTTCGCCCTTACCCGTAGCATATAATGCCCTCTCGCCACACCGCGAAGGGCGTCTCAATTTGAGACAGTGCACTCTTGCACTTCCGGCTGTGCTACCTGCAGAGATTTGCTCCCAAACTCGAAAAAGGAAAGCAACACTGGTCCTCTTACCAGGACATTGCGAACTTGGTTTGCTTTCTTGAGCTCCTTACCACAAACAAGGCTCTGATACCATGTGAAGATAGTGGGAGAGAGGGAAGGAGTCTCACATGAGGCTTTCTCACAATCACAATGGGGGAATACACACAAAGGTGGAGGCTGAAAACAGTTTTTCCTCTTCTTAGTTGTGAAAGCCAAAAGAACTCTAGTACAAAGAAATAGAAGAACCCTATATGTGGGTCTCAAACCAAACTCAACTAACTAAGGTGGCATACTAACTGAGCCACGAACTAGTGTAGATAAGGATAGCTGTCATCCAGCTATTATTCGTGGGCGGTGTACCAACCGCATCTCCAGCTAACAAGTCGGTGACATAAGTACACAACGGTCACCCTGGCATATCGCGAGTGGGGAAATCCCCCCTTTACATTATCTTTTTAATCACCCCATACACCCCATATCTTTTAGACATTTTGGATGTAGGGTGGCAGGTGGTATCCTTTGTTGTGTCACCCTAGGTTTGGCTCCTGTTTTACCTCATTGTAGTAAGGGATATCCTTCTTTTGATCCTCCTTAGGAGGGGGTTTCAGTGCTTCAATTTCATGGGCCTCCATTTCTTTGAGAAGCTAATAACGAGCTTTATTATAATTCTTCATAGCTGGGTCAAGTTTGCTATGTTCCTGTTGAGCTAGTCTAAGAAGCCAGCCTTAGCATTAGTAGTCTATTGATTAAACCACAAATTAATTCTAGATAAAAAAATATACCAAAGGGCATGAGCTCTAACAAGTGACCATACAACCTGTTTGACCCTTATAGGCTCCACTAAGTGCATTTGTGTTACCTTGCACATTCTCCTGGTATTGGGACAAGCAACAAAAAAGTTGAAAAATGTCCTAGGCAATGCTTACATTTTCCATCTCCCTTATCAATACTTCTCCCTTGGCATTTGTGCAAAGTTGCCTTATGTAAGATTAACAAAAGTAGAGAGCACACTTTCTATGGTATTTCCTTAACCCATATTATTTTAAATTTAGCAAGCCAAACAATTCTGCGATCTACAAAATTTCATCTGGTCTTCAAGATTTTGAATATTTCCTCTATGTCATTTGATGGGGTGGGAATGGGCAAGAACCAACCCAATAGAATTCTTTCCTATAGGCTAGGGAAGAGCCCCTTTCCATTGCATCTTACCAATTTCTCATTGACTAGATCTGCAACTTGATTTGAAAGACATAGTTCCCTCCTTATTTCCAACCAAGTTTTCCATCTAAATTGATCTTTGTGCCACAATTGAAGTGGAGGTCACTTTGGAGTGCCTTTGAGGCAATCAAAAGTCAAATAAAATTTTCGGGGAAGAGTGCCTTTGTGTGTTTAGATTCTAATATGGAACCTTGCTTCACAAGTGCTTTCAAGTGGTCAAAATAATTTCAACATTTGATGACTCTTTCTTGGCCAAGCTCGTCTTGAGCTTTGAATCTCAAACACAATTATAGCTACTAATAGGATCATGGCCACCTCTCTGACCATTTCATGATCACAACCATTGCAGACCATGACCTTGCTTCTTTTTCATGCTTGTACAATCAAAGATGTGCAAGCATGCCACTTCTCAAACCAAATGGAAAGAGTTGTGAAGACATCCTATAGACAAATTCTAATGGGAGATGCATGCTGCAAATGTGGTATCGATTGGCCAAAACACTCTCATACAATTTCTCTCATTGAGTGTTCAGTCTACTATCTGTGATTGGAAATTGTGTCTTAAGAATGATTTGAGATGGTAGATGCGTTATGAGTGCTCCTCTATATGACAATCGTTGTCTTGTTATTGAATCATCATAATGCAATACAATCAATGACATGGCTCTAGAATACCATAATTATGAGAGAGAGAGAGAGAGAGAGAGAGAGAGAGAGAGAGAGAGAGAGAGAGAGAGAGAGAGAGAGAGAGATTTGTCTATCTATCAATCAAACCTATCTATCTTCATACCTACCTATCTACCTATCCATCTATATATCTATCTATCTATCTGTCTATTTGTCTATCTATCTATCTACTTATCTATTTGTCTATTTGCCTGTCTATCTATTTGTCTATTTGTTTGTCTATTTCTCTGTCTGTCTACCTATCCATCTATCTATTTGTCTGTCTGTCTGTCTGTCTATGTATGTATGTATGTATGCATGTATCTATCTATCTATCTATCTATCTATACATCCATCCATGTCTAGCTATCTATTTGTATAACCTATCTACCTGTTTGTCTATATATCTACCTATCTATGTATCTACATATCCACCTATTTACCTACTATCTATTTATCTATCTACCATTTGTGTGTTCATCTATCTATTTGTTTCTTTTTCTGTCTGTATGTTTGTCTAAGGTTTCGTTTTATATATGTAAAGTAACATCAACAAGTTGCTAAAAGGCCTTCATAGTAAGTCTACATTTGACTTGTTAACAATTTAAAAAAATAAAATAGCTAAATGATGTTATTTTTCATGCCAACAAATGAGAACTGCATTGTTGTTTTATGCTTTAGACTTTGTGTTTGACAACACTTTTAGGATATTGAGCGGATGCATATCATTTCGAATGCATTATTGACACTTTACATGCAAAATTAAATTTTATGATCGCATTAATTGTCATAATTTAAATCAAATTTAAGGAAATGGCATGCAAAGTGTGTGATGCTTTATTCATAAGGATATTTTTTATGATAGTTGTAGCGTAATGAGTTAATGTTCTCATCCTTGCTACCAAAAGTTGCAACAACCACACATGTCTCGATTTATTCTTTCCTAAAAGATTTTGGTGAACTAGCTATTAAATTGACTTTTGGAGTTTACAATCACATAAAATTCATTGGCTTATGATATGGCATTCATAGAATTCAAAACAATAGTCACTCTTCTTGGTAATTTTTCTAGTTGTAGGGTTGTTATCACTTCAATTTCAATCCTCTGTATAAACTTCGAGATGCTTCTCAATTCATAGGGTTCAAAACAATAGTCACACCTCTTGCTTTGGTATCACTTCAATTTCAATCCTCTATCAATGCCACATGGGATTGGTTACCACCAATAATTTTGGGATACCCTCATGTCCAATCTAATCTCATTGTCATGTGGACCTGTGCCTTTTGACAAAGTATAGCAATTTCTAGCTCACTTGATTTGTGTCTTGTCTTGTCTAGATTTGGTGACCTACACAATACCTACATGTTAAGCAATTGCTCCTATGTATTATTATTACGTGATCGCCTATGTATTATTATTGCACTTTAGATGAGTGCAAGCCTTTGAGATAGGTGCCATAGACTTCTCTTGAGTGTGCAAGGACTTTCTTCAAAGAAGCTCCAACAAAATTCTCTTGATGGTGCAAGGGAAGTTATCCCCTCCCCTTCCCCTATTCCCCCCTCTATTGCTACTAAAGAGTTGAGCCCACTACACATGCCCTAGGTAAGTAGGAGCTACCTTTTTCATTTAAAAATTGCCTAGTTTATCACGATATTGAATTTACCTTGATAAGTTTTGGGAACTTAAGGAAGGATGTGCTTGTTTAGCTCATGTGCATAAGGGGGGGAACATACCTTATTGTGCTCATAAGGGGAGTATGGGAATTTCGTAGCATTTTTGGGTCAGGGTTACAAAACTTGCTAGAGTTGAATTGAATGATATTTTGGATTATTGGTAATTATGTAGGAGTTAATTAGTGGTTCGATTTTGATTTAGGCAGATTTAGAGCTCTTGAAGCTTTGGCGGGCCTTTACTAAACATGGGGGTATATGGAATATATGACCAGGGGCTCTAATCCCCCCTTGCCTTCCCCCTGCCCCCTGCCACCCCCTTGCCTTGCCTCCCGTCCACCTCACAAAGTAATCTCCATCCTAGGAACTTCCAACCCTTTCAACTTCCGTCAACACTCAAGACAAACCGTTGAAAATTAGTGCTCTTGCCTCTGTCTTCAAGTATCTCCTCGATTATGTTGAGCACATTGCCAGTATTTATGTATCATAGCTACATTCATTCTATATTAGGGGCGCATATGTGTAGTGCCTAAAACACAGTGCATAGTGCCACGTGGAGGTAGTTGGGACCAAAAAAGAAAACGATGGGAAAACAGTTGAATATTGATGAAGAGTTTTTTTGTTTTGGGTGGGGATAAGAAAACTCCAAAAAGAGAGAGGAGGAAAAATGTTTTAGTAAGGGCCGGAAAGGGCGGCACGTGGACAAGGGAAGAGGGAGACACGTGGAGGGGTACTTTTCATTGACGCCTGCCTAGTACTGCATAGACAGATACAATGATGGTGATGATGGTAGCTGCCTTGCTTGCTATTGCTTCCCAGCATCCTCCGCTTTGCTTCCCCTTTCACCTCTGCCTACATTTTCATCCTTTTCCCTCCCTCTTGCCACGCTTTTTAGCTTCCTGCTGCCACAGATTGACACTCAGAAGAAGATGGCGCAGAAATTCGCCCTCCTTTGAGTGCCCACAATTCGTCTTGAAGCATTTGAGATCGTGCTCTGCTGCAGCCTTGTTGCATTGACACTCGCTTTGACGCTGCACAGAGAGAGAGAGAGAGAGAGAGAGAGAGAGAGAGCATTGACACTCGCTTTGACGCTGCACAGAGAGAGAGAGAGAGAGAGAGAGAGAGCATTGACACTCGCTTTGACGCTGCACAGAGAGAGAGAGAGAGAGAGAGAGAGAGAGAGAGAGAGAGCATTGACACTCGCTTTGACGCTGCACAGAGAGAGAGAGAGAGAGAGAGAGAGAGAGAGAGTTTCTTCTCCAAAGCATATCAACTCTTCTGTAAAGCATATCAAGCGCTTCAGCAAAACACAGTACCGGCAAGGAGCTAGGCGATCTTCACGTAGCTGCCACGTCTTGTTGATCAGTAGACTCCATGGGGTGGGCTAGAGCGATCTTAGTCAATTGCGACACATTCTTGGGGTATGCTATGCTGAATTTATTCTGTGAAAATGGTGCAAGTCCTAGTGTGCTTTATGGCAGCCGTACAGCTGTTTCCTGATAATTAGGCGCAATGTCGTGTTGCTTTTCTTTTCTGGAAACGTTATCTTCGGAATACGTCCTGCCGCAGTAGTTCTACAAGTGCTTTTGTTTCGTGTAGTGTTTTGACTACACCGTATTTTTCCATTGTCAAATATATCTGCATAACGCTGGGAGAGGAATGAAAGCTTTCTTTCATAGTAGTCGAATTCTTATCTGTGGGCGGCACGATCATAAGTTTAGCCTTCTTTGACAGGGTCGTGCAGAATGACAAATGTGAATTATTAAATATTGTTCAAGCGCCTTATTATACTTAGATTTGTGAGCTTGCTGTGTTGAAAGGGAGTAACCAGTGTCATGTTCTTGCATGGTATACTAGATGAGAGGCAGCTCAAAGTAATGTAACCAATTGTCGACCAATTAGAGAACAATCACGCAGCACGGAGGCTAGCTTGCATCGATAGAAGAGACTAAGACCCCAGTTTACAAAGAAATACAGTGACTATTGAAAGAGAGAGAGAGAGAGAGAGAGAGAGAGAGAGAGGTACAGCTCGATCGATCTATGGAGAAGAAGATTGAAGAGCAGGTCCTGCACTTGCTATGGATTGATCTATGGAGAAGAATGCTTAACCTGCAAGCAATGGAGGTGAAAATCTGCAAGGCTGGACACCGAACTTGCAGTACTCAAACTTCTGCGAGATGGACACGACAAAGCCTGCCTTTGGGCAGCTCCTTCGTCAAAGCGTGAACTATTAGAGTGTTTCCTACAATGGAGAAATGTATAGGATTTGAGTGAGAGGATGGCAATTTTTATAGACAAGAGGAGAAGGGGGTCAGACCTGGGGATTGGCGAGGTGGCAAACTGTTAAGTGGCACTCACCACATGTCAGCTGTGGATGCCACTGACAAGCATCACACTCACATTGTGATGCTATACCTGTGCCAAATGAGAGTATATATAGCAGAAAATAATGGCTATTGCCTTGAATGCAAACTGCATATGAGCTGCCTATAATAATCTTGGGGCTGGCTAGAGTGATAAACGAGCCACCCATAATTTCTATTTTTGAAGTGGAACGTCCGCTGTAGTAGAATGGGTCATCTTAGAGCTCATTCCCACGTTGACCTGATCTGTAGGAGGTTTTTACAGCAAAAAAATTTCAGGTCTTCCTCCTTCCGTCCGGACGACTGTCACGCTGCAAAGCAGCTTCTTCAGCTCCCATTGTTGCCCCGCCATTGGAAGAAATAATTCAAGACTTCCGTATTGCGATTTTCACGCTTAACGTCAAGCAAATTGGCGATTTTAGGGGAGGCTTCTCGAGCCCGTAGGGAGCTTCGAATTTTTTGGCCGGGAGACTATTTTCACACTTGTCATAAAACTTGGCCGAAGAATTCTGCTGCGTGGGAATGCCCTCTTAGTCATGTCGGGATTTCAGTCACCTGTGAGCGCCCATATAGGGACATGGGGGAGAAAGACCAGTACAAATAGAAGGAAGCTACGTGGGCAAAAGAAGGGCTGCTACAGCGACGGATCTGAGAGAGAGGAGGTAGGTGTGCCTGTCTTGTGGGCAGCATGTAAGGTTGTCACATGGGCAGCATTATGGAGGGGTTGCCAGGTCTGAGAGGGAGAAGGTATGTGTGCCTGCCTTGTGGGAAGCATGGGAGGAGCCAGAGAGGAGCAGCCATGTGGGCAGCATGGAGGGCTGCAGGTCAGGTGAGCCACATGGGCTAGTTGGCCAAGCCTGGGGCTGGTATGCTGCAAACAGGGGCAGATTTGGGCAAGGAGCAGGAGCAGACCGCAGAGGCAGTTGGGTGGGGCCAGTTGCAGTCTGCCTGCCATGTGGCAGGTTGGCATGCTGATTGGCACCAAGTGCAGGTTGGCATGCTGGTCAGCCTTCCAGGTGGTTAGAGCAGGTCCCCATGGACCGGCATATCCCATGAAAGCCAGGATCGTTGCCTACTTTTGAACCCGCCCCGAATTCTGTGGAGAGGCACCACCGGAGAAGAAGCTCCTTTCCAGGGGGTGGCAAGGGGCCCCCCTGGCGACCGGAGATGCCCGCTCCGTAGTTTACGTGCCTTTTTTGGGTGTGGTTCTAGGTTCCGTGATGCCCAAACTATGCTGCATTCCAGGCTCGCGGTGGCTTTAGCTGGTGCCTGGCATGGGGCCTGGAGGCATTGGAGGTAAGTGAAAAAAGCTTTGAGCAAGCTTGTTCAGCCGGTCCATGGGGACCGGCTCTTATTCCAGAGAAGTGAGGGCAGCCACCCTCTCTCCAATAAAAGGGGCATTGGGCCCCTATTTTGGCATCCAATAGAGCATCAGCTCATAGAGTCCAGCAACCCACTGAAACTCAAGCAGACAGCACGCCTGCAGTCGGGTGGGGCCAGTTGCAGTCTGCCTGCTATATGGCAGTTTGGCATGCTGGTCGGCCTGCCAGTTGGTTATTCCAGAGGGGTAAGTGTAGCCACACCCTCTGGAATAAAAGGGGCATTGCAACCCACATCACGAAGGCAGTCGGGTCGGGCCAGTTGCAGTCTGCCTGCCATGTGGCAGGTTGGTGCAGGTCGGCCTGCCAGTTGGTTATTCCAGAGGGTTGAGGGCAGCCACCTGTCTGGAATAAAAAGGCATTGGGCCCCTATTTTGGCATCTAATAGAGAATCAGCTCATAGAGTCCTGCAACCCAATGAAGCTCAGGAGTTGCCAATAGGAGGTAGAAAACAGTATTCTGAAGGTCACAGGGGTGGCAACACCCTGATGCTTGATGGTGGTACACTGAGATCTCATTTTGTATCAGGGTGTGTCCTGAATACACTGTGTTGGCTGTTCTACATGCTGTGTATTCTCAAATCTGTGCTTGTGTGTCTTATGAATTGTGTGCACACGGAGTGAGTGTTCACTTAAATGTTGTGTGATCTTAGGGAAGTGGAAGTGGAAATTGAAGGATGCAAGTGCACTCTCCATGCTTATAGGGACACCTGTGGATGTGGTAATTCCCCATACCCAGCTAGCGGAGATGGTGCATGAAGTATGGAAGATATTGAAGGATGTCTATAAATATAAGGAGGATCATCACACTTAAAAATCCATGATGATGCAGGGTCAGCCGGCACGTGACGACTTTGTAAAATTGAAGGTTCTCAGGGATCAACTGGCGGCAGTTGGTGGTAAGGTGGACAACAACTAGTTTGAGATGCTCTTGGACAATAAGCTTCCAAGAAACCATTACAGCTGGAGAACGATCGAAGCTGATTACCTTCAAAGAATTGGGCTCATTGTTGCTTCAGGTTGAGGCTCAGATCAAGCTATATGATGGAGAGAATGGTGACAGGAAAGCATTCATTGCCAAGGATAAGCCTGGCATGAGTCCAATTTTTTTTTAGAGCACTAGTACTCTTCAGATGCTGAAAGAAAAGAAAGAAAGAAGAAATTCTTTTACTGCCACAAGCTTGGACATTTTTGTTGGGTGCGGGAAGCAATGGAATGGGAGCGGAGTGCAAGGGAGCAAACAACAACCCAGAGAAGGAAGGGGAGAACATTCAAAGCTTGCAGAGTCACCACATGAATTCATAAACACAAATCAGTTAAGCAAATGACACGATGGTGAAAGAACAACCAGCCTCTTTCAGGGGGCAAACTTAACCCTACCTTTCTGTGAAAAATCTCCAAGATCTCATTGACAGCTTCACCTGGAGGAGACATGCTTCACCACAGACAATGTTGAATGAGACTCAAATTGTAGCTTGGAAGTCTCAGATTCCATAGAGCTTGGAGGGTAGAGCCAGACAGGCCCGAGAACTTCAGATATAGGAAGAGTCACACCTTCCACCCTTCGGGGATTAGGAGAAATGACCTCTTCACAATTTTCTCAGCGCAGGCCTGAGCCTTCCATAGTTACTGATTTCAGCTCTTGCGTATTTGGGACTGAGGACAGCGAGGAGCTGCCCAATCCAAGATTTCTGACACAAGAATCCAGCTTGGAGAGCCGCAACTGCTCTCTGAGAGAAGTTGTTTCTCATGTCCAGCAGCGAATCCCTGTAACAGAAGCAGAAACACAATATACCGAACAGTAAGGGAAAAAACCTCTTCTCTCTCACACACACATACACTTTTTTTTGTACAAAAACCATTTCATTAAGAAGTATGTACATTCATAGTTGTCCTGAAGCGGGACAGCTACTAGAAACACTGAGAGAAAAGTTCCAACCACACATGCGCATACCAAGAACTCTGCATTGTTATCCACGCCTTGGGGAGTGGCTGACTGAGAACAAGCAATACAATCATACCTTGCAGCCATTTTTGAGAAACGCTTGCCAATTGGCATTAAAGGTGGCCTTTATGTAGTATACGTCATCATCTTTTTGTTGCAGTTTCTTTAGTTCTCTGTAACTCATGTGCTCTCCGAGTAGCTCGCTATGGCCTTCTGCATCTTCTTCTGTTCCTGCTCTACTTTACTTTGGTTCCTGGTTTCCAATGCCTCTGCCTCGCTCCTCTAGCTTGTGGTCCAGGTGGCTCCTTTGGTGTGTGTGTGGGGGGGCGGGTGCGTTTGGCCGGGAGGAGGGGGGGGCGGGGGGCTTGGCTGTCATCTCCGTCCATGGTGATTCATGCATTGTCTCCAGTTGACCTGTAATGTGGGGAACGGAAGGGGGGAGATGTTGATAAAAAGTCCTGCATGAGTGGTGGGTCTGTACTCGTATGGTCCCCTCCACTATCCCCTCTAAATCTCACTAGAGTACTCCTAAGCTAGCCCCCTTTTTCTACCCTTCATTACGGGGAGATTTATGGTTGAAACATTCCAGATTGTTCAAGCGACTCGGATGTGGGGATATAGCGAGTGTCTGTCTTTCCCAGTTGAGGAGAGTAGCTGCTATCTCGCTATGAAGGCAATGGACAACGGTTCTCTAGCAGCTGCTGCCGAGCGAGAGACTCTGCAGTCGCTCGACCACTATACACCCATTTCAAGCTGGTAAAGTTTTCGTGTTTGGTTATGGAATTTTGCTCAGGAGGTGACCTGCATAAGCTGAGGCAGAGACACCTAACACGGTCAGCTTGACCAGATACAAAGGAAAAGAAACTTCAGCCCCAATTAGCGAAAATTTTCCCCATGATTCCATAGACCCTTGGCAGGGCCAAAAACAGGACACATGTTTGGAAACAGTAATCAAAAAGCATCTCTACATTCATTCCCGCAATTTTGGTGTGCACAGTCTATATAAGTTTTAAAATGAAATGGCTAGTCAGTCCATCCATTCTTAAATCTCCATGCTTTTGCTGCTCATTTTGCTGTGAGAAAATTTATCACCAGCATTCCGTTGGGGTAAGATTCATTCTTCCGTTAAAAGTAGCTAACTTTTCAGGAGAAAGCTACAGAGTGGAGCTTGATTGGTTGTGCAGCTCCCATTTAGTTTCTTTTGTAGGACAAGCCGTGGTATGCTTTATATGTCTAATCATAGCTTTGATTTTCTTGTTTAAGGATTTTGGGATTATGTACTTGCCTAGAAGAGCTATGAAACTAAATTTGTGCTTAGATTGGGCTAGATAGATACGTGCTTTAATTTGTGTATTTTGGTTAGCATTTGCAATTAGAATTTGGTATAGCTGAGCCTTAGGTTTAAATGACCTAATTGCAGAAACTGATACTTTTATTTATGTTTCTGGCAGGCCAATTGTGATGCTCCTGTATCCTCTGTAAGTAATATATTCACAGACAGAACAGTTTGAAAGCAGTTTAGTGAGTGTCTTACTTCTCATTGAATTATCTGACACAGTGTATCTGGGTGCTACAAATATCATTTTTCAAGTTTGGGTCTATGAGCATTTTTTAACTTTCACTTTGTGGTGGCTGCTGAACAATGCTTAGGATGATGATTTGTTGATTTGATATCGCTGGGCGTTTGCCTGGTTTCAACAACTTAGAGGGAAAGCAGAAATGCAAGGTTTAAGTTCATGTAAGCCAGTGTAAGTGTTTGGCTTTGCAGCATGGCCATATTTTGCAAGCACCAAAAGCTCGGTCTTATTCTCTCACACTAAAGATAAGTAAGCACAGGGGGTTGGAGTTATTTTTGTAAAATTTCAGTTTCTACATCCTAAAAGGCTGGAGAAATGCTTATTGCTGCAGCTATATTATTTAGATACAGAAGATTCTATCATTAGCAAAAGCAATATCCGCTAAGCTATGGATAGGGCTGAGGCGTGTGCGAATGAGAGAACATCTTTTCAAAGAGTTCAAGAAAGAGAAAAAGGTCTTTCTCAGAATTCCTTCTCACACAAAGTCCTTGACCATAGGGCAATGTGTTAAGATATCACCCCCATTATGTGGGCTGTGGTTGATTTTTAGGAAAGCAAGCAAGGTAGCCTATAAGTTCGACTTCCCACCAGGGTGTGAGGTGCATCCATTGTTTCATGCTTCTCATACAAGAGATAGAGGATAATGTGGAGCACAAACCATCCACAATACTAGATTGAAAAGGAATGCCAGTTCGGAACTGCAAGGTTGGCTACATTATACATGGCATGGAATTTCTATGAGAAGCCTCGTAGGAAATTGTTTACCAGATACAGAAAGAATGTTTAGATTTTATCATCGAGGATGCTGATTCTTGAGGAAAGGAATGTTACGTTCCACTTTGGATGTAATATGATCTTCAATGGATCAGTTAATTACAAGTCTTTAGAGAGGCATAGAGTGGTTTAACATTGAGTCAAGGTTGTAAGTGAATGCAAGTATGAGTGGCTTTTGGCATGTAGCCTCATGTGACCTTGAGCTCCCTGAGTAATGGTGGTTAACCCAATGGTCATATATTCTGTTGAAACGTCTTGGTGTGTGTTGTAGTAGGTGGGGGATGCCAAAAATTGCAACCTAGCAGGAGGAGCAGCGAAACAACACCAGTAATTCTCCATTTGTTTTTGAAAGAAAGGACGTAGGAAAATAGTGACTACCAAGCTCTCTAGCTGCTACAAAAGAGTGTAAATGGTCTATGATAATGATAAGAGCAGCTTCAAGGTTAGCTTGTTGGTATATGATCTTGAATGGATCAGTTAATAACAAGTCTTTGTGCCCATAAAAAAGCCAATAGATTTGGTCCACTTGATCTGAGCACCGGAGGCCTTACAATAGATGGCCAAGGCGCCCCTAACTGTCTCAAGGCTTGCTGCTGATACCTCCACACACACAAGGCCATATCATCTACGAACTCTCGGTCAAGCAGCTCCTCCTCCTGTCAAGTGAGAGCATAGAAAATAGCCCAACGCCTCAGCTATGAATAGGAAGAGGAAGGGGACGAGGGGCACCCTTGTTGAACCAGTGTGAGAGAGAAAAGGCCTCGCCCGTTTGACCACCAATGATCAAGAGCTGAGTCCCATCTGATCCACCTCTCCGGAGAAACCCAATCTCTGCATAGTGCCCTCCAAGAAGGACACTCCACCCTGTCATAAGCCTACTTGAAATCCAAGAGAAGAATAGCAACTCCTCTCTGGCCCAATCCACTGCCTGTGTTCCTGAAGAAATCCTGTCTACGTGTCATGAATGATATGAGGAAGGTGGAGCCTCAATGACAAGCTCAAGACCTTGGCCAAGATCTTGTAAGCGGTATCCAGTAAACTGATCAGTCTCCATTGGTGAATAGCCAATCTATCCCCTCCCCTTTTTGATCAAGCAAATCCAGCCTAGACTCATGGAATGAGGAAACGAGCTTGAGTAAAAAATCTCCTGGCAAGCCAGCTGAAGCAGGGTGACAATATGCTCCCAAAAACACCAAAAGAAACTGGGCGTTAGGCCATGCTCCCCAGGGCACTTTTGAGGAGGGAGGGCCTGGAGGGCCTCCCAGAGCACCTTGTCCGTGAATAGAGCCTCTAGCTGTCTGCTCAGGGACTACTAACGTAACCTGCTGCCAAACTGCCTCTCGGGCTACAAGGGCGACTCCTACTTGGACTGAAACAAACTATCGATAGAAGTTCGTGGTGAACTAAACAATCTCCTGAGGGTCCGTGTGCATCTGCCCTAGTGCATCCCGTATCCGCTCCTCCCTGCTTATCCTCCCCAAACTCTAGGTTATTGAAGTCTCTTCCAACAATCCAAGAGTCTTCCAAATTGCTCGACCTATGATAAGCTCACCTTGATCAAAGGCCTTCGGGGCCAATGCCTAGGAGATTGAAATGCAGACCCCTCCACTCCGGCCTACTACGAGGGACCAAACCTTTGGGCCCCTCTGCTGGAGAAGGTGGTGGCGACGTTTGATGCCCGCTGTTGAAAACATGTGCTTTTGAATCAAGAGAAAATATATTGTCCGTCATACCACTGCTTCATTCAACTCCTGGCAGCTAAGTGCGTGCATGATCATAAAGTCCATGCACGTTCCAATCGACCATGGTCCAGCTCATGGGGAGGGGGAAGGAGGAAACAAGGCTCGCCAATGAATGGGAACTTGCACAAAAACCCTCGACTTCTATGACTCGAAGGGAGTTGGAAGGAGAGTAGTCTGTATTTGTGTGATGGTGAACTAGGGTCATGACAGGCTCAATGCCTACCTGCCTTCTGTGCCCAGTGCAATACGAAGGGGACATCTATAGTGGTCGCACTGCTAAAGTGTCCGGTAATGCGGGTGATCTCCACCTTGCGCAGCAAGTGGATCACTCCAACTGCCAAACCTGTGTCCGGCCTCTCCGGGGTAAAACCAAGCCGGAAGTGATTTGAGGCACCAAAGGTAAGTCATTAGTCCAACCCCTGTGGGTCCATCCACTCCCCCATTCTGCGATACACCTAATTGCTCATCATAGCATGGAATATAGAAGGTGTCCGTTGCCCATCACCTGTGGAGGCCAAATGGGAAACCCCAAAAAGGGCCCGCAACCACACCGATCGAACCCCTTTTTTGGGGCTGCAGGATCAAAATCACCTCTAGAGCCATAGGATATGAGTATGGGACCTCAAGGTAGCTCCACAGTCCAAGCCTCTAGAACTCCCTTGGCAAGTGATGCCTAGGGCGAAGTCTCAGAGCTGGAATTTGGGGGGACCCGTCGCCTTCCCTTGGCGCCCACAAAGAGGCAGAGTCCTACTAAGAGACTGGGCTGTTGGAGCAAAGAAGGGGGGAGGGGGGAGGGGGAAGGCATGGCCTTACCCTTGCCTGGATCTTGGGGTCAAGGAGAAGCAGAAGAAGCGGACGAGCCTACTGCAGTGGGGGCGGGGGGGGATGCAGAGGGGGGGGAGGGGGTGGTGAGGGCGACTATAGCGGGGGGTATGGGCAGAGGTGGGAAAGAGGAAGAGAGTTGGGGGGAGGGGTCGTGGGGAGGAGGCAGACGCGCAGGAGGGGTGGCAGCTGTTGGCGAGGTAGAAGCTTGCTGCTGAGCAGACGCTGGAGAGCTTTGAGCCCCTTCCTCTACAACCATAAGAAGGAGAATGAAAGAGATAGCGGCCACTAAAGCGGCGGGAGCTCCTGTGGGGATGCCTGAGTACTCTGGACGACTCCTCGAGGGATCTGTTGGGAGGTCAAATAAGGTCTCGTCCTTTGGCGGAGTTTGCGGACGTCTTGAAGGCGAGTCCCTAGCTGATTCTCTGGGCGTGAGAAGTTACATCGTGTGCTGCGCTTGCCCTCTCTCTGAGTCTAGCCTATCACCTTTCGTTCTCAAAGGCCCACTTGCTTGGTTTCTTCTTTTTCACTGTGGTCCACTTTCCTTAGTAGGGATCCTCCCAAGGGTTTTGGTACTCTTGCTGCTGTTGCTACATGTGAGGAGCCGTGTCCACCTGAGGCTTCCTTTGCTGTCTTCTGATGGCCCAGTTGTTGGCAGCGGATGGTAATCCAGAAATCTCTATTCTCCGATGGAGCTTTTCCCCATCTATGGTATCGAGAAAGATGGTCTCTGGAAGGGCCTCCAGGCTCTCTACAACTAGCATGAGACGGGGAAGTCCATCATCCCCCACAACTGAGCTTGCAGACTCCGGGAGGGACTCCAACAGTATGCCAAATGCCCAGCCAATGGAAGGAAGAATGGCCCTGTACTCCCTCGGGAGCCCTGGGAAGTGGGGCACGTGATGTACCATATCCATGTCCACCATTGTGAAACAATGGTACCAAGTAAAAAGGTACGTCAAGTGCAGGCCAAGAAAAATGGGGCTTTTGCTCCATAAGAGACATGGTGGTGGAGCTTGACACATCCCAGCACTCCTGAAACCCCTGATCTGCAAAATAACCACACACAACATCAGAACTGAGCAGGCTGCTCTCCACCCAACCGTGACATCTACGGGATGTGATCCCGAATCAGAAGATGTCCCCCCGAGCCACGAGCTGAGCTACTGGCACGAACTCCCAATCAGATCCCAACCAGCCTGGTGTCCCATACCACCAGGTGGCGCTGTGAAGCCCTGGATCTGCCACTGGGCCTTGGGCTACGCTAAGATGCAGGCGCGCGTCCGCGACACAATCCAGGATCAGACCTAGCACCTGGGAACGAGACTTGCTCCCAACTGCACACCGAGAACTGAACCCCTTGGGCCTCTTTTATAGACTCGGGCCCCGGCGCCAAAAATAGCGAAGACCTATAAATAGTTCGTACCCTTGCCACTCAACCCGAGAATCAAGCCTGCCTAGCTCTAAGCCTCCCCAGGCTAACCTGAGCTAGTTCTGTGTACCTAGTACACGTCAGATACCGATCCGTGCACATGACATACTCCCCCTCCTCTAAGAACTCACTCCTGAGTTCGGTAAGAAATCGGGAAATGTTCTTTGGAGGTTTTGTAATGTCTCCCATGTTGCATCCTCCTCAACACGTTCCTTCGCACTCTCAGGCTCAAGAAAGAGGGCCGGTGTTTTTATTGCGAGGAGCGGGGCCACACGAAGAATGAGTGTCCTAAGCGGAAGAACCAGAGATTGGTGCTAGGACCGAAGCTCCAGGCAGGTCCGCGTACCGCAGCCAAGGGAGCCAACCAGGTTACAATGACAGGTATTCTGATACCAACTGACACATCCCAGCACTCCTGAAACCCCTGATCTGCAAAATAACCACACACAACATCAGAACTGAGCAGGCTGCTCTCCACCCAACCGTGACATCTACGGGATGTGATCCCGAATCAGAAGATGTCCCCCCGAGCCACGAGCTGAGCTACTGGCACGAACTCCCAATCAGATCCCAACCAGCCTGGTGTCCCATACCACCAGGTGGCGCTGTGAAGCCCTGGATCTGCCACTGGGCCTTGGGCTACGCTAAGATGCAGGCGCGCGTCCGCGACACAATCCAGGATCAGACCTAGCACCTGGGAACGAGACTTGCTCCCAACTGCACACCGAGAACTGAACCCCTTGGGCCTCTTTTATAGACTCGGGCCCCGGCGCCAAAAATAGCGAAGACCTATAAATAGTTCGTACCCTTGCCACTCAACCCGAGAATCAAGCCTGCCTAGCTCTAAGCCTCCCCAGGCTAACCTGAGCTAGTTCTGTGTACCTAGTACACGTCAGATACCGATCCGTGCACATGACAGAGCTCAACTGCAACCTGTTGAATGTGGTCACCTTCCAAAGCTAGGCTCACTTGAATCCAATCCGCACTTGACGCCTCGAGGGGGTAAGGCCAACAATCCTGCCTATCACTGCCTTGTCCTGAAGAGATTGGACTGCTTGCTTAAACTATTGCTTGTCTACGGGAGAGAGAAGAAACTTGATGGTTTGGGGAGTCGAGGGTGCTGTCATGAGAGCCCTCTGGCCAGATCAAGGGTCACCACCAAGAAATTCTCTCTCCGTGTTGAAGCAAAAACCATTGCTACAAAGAGGGAAAAACTAGGCCGGTGTCAAACACTATTTCTATTGCTCCATTCTCTCAGCTCACGGGCGATGGCAATAAGTTGTTCCACCCAGCCTATTCTCATAGATCGCAGATCGTCAGATTCCATTCGTTATTTCTTTCATACTTATCCATGAGACCCTCATTTCCCCAGATAGTTCTCCTTGCCAAATGTCATCATTATAGCCTCTCCACTTGGTGCACCTTTTTACCCCTCTCTTGGGGCACATTAAAAACCACTTGCCCCTTGGCATTATTGCACATTTAGGTGCACCTAGGCCTTAGCAGTCAGAACTACCTAGTCAATGCCATTCCACCCTCACCTAGGACCTTGGTAGTTACTTCTCTTGACCATTTCAATTACGCACATTAACTATTACAAAAGTTGGTCATCTAAGAGAAAATGCCCACCGATCTATCCGAGGTCATGCTATCTCGGCTAGAGCATAACATTCCTTCCCTCTTCAAGCATCAGCGTCCTCGATGATGAAATCTGGGAACACTCTCCGTAACTGGTATACGGATTCCCAGGTAGCTTCCGATAGAGGCTGACCATGCCATGCAACCAACACCGTGGGTATCTTTCGATTTCGTATCTGCATTGTTCCTCGGTCCAGGATTCTTGTTGGCTTGCGCCCTGCAATATCCTCTATCTCCTGAAACAAAACCACACCTTCAATTAGTTAGTCACCTGTATGCAAAAATTTCTTTAAGCGCGAAACATGAAAAACCGGGTGCACCTTACACCCCTGTGGCAATTCTAATTTATAGGCTACACTGCCTATTCTCTTTAGAATTAACCACGGCCCACAGTATCGAGGTGATAACTTAGCACATTCTCCTGAAGTCAACGACTTCGAGTGCGAAGGAACTCTGAGAAAAACTTTTTCTCCTTCCTTAAATACTCTTATAGACCGATTTTCATCCGCATACACCTTGGCTCTATCCATAGCCTGACGGATATTAGCTCTCGCAAGTGCTAGCATCTCCCGCATCTGAACTACAAAGTTCGCGGCACTAGGCACTTTCTGAGGTACTCCAACTATAGACGGATTGGCTGGTCTATAACCATAGTTCAGCTCAAACGGACTGAACCCGGTAGAGGAATGTTTCCTATCATTGTAGGCAAACTCCAACAATGGCAACCACTTGTCCCATGTATGTTGCCTCAATGACACATATGCCCTCAGCATATCCTCTAAAGTCTGGTTGACTCTCTCCGTCTGACCATCCGTCTCAAGATGATTCCCACTACTCATTCCCAACTCAGTCCTCAGTGTCCCAAATACCGCTGTCCAAAAAATGACCGGTAAATCTGACATCTCTGTCTGACACTATGGATCTAGGCAATCCATGCAGACGAAATATATGTCTAATGAACAAATCCGCCACTTGCGGGGCACTAACAGACTCTCTAGTCGGAATGAAGTGAGCCATCTTGGTTAGACGATCAACCACCACAAGGATAGAATTATATCCTCCTTGTGTTGCAGGTAGCCCTACAATAAAGTCCATGGAAATGCTTTCCCACTTACTTAGTGGTATTTCCAAGGGCTGTAAAAGTCCGGGTGGCTTCACCCGCTCGGCCTTACTTACCTGACACGAGAAACACCGTGTCACATATTCATGAATATGCTTTTTCATCTTTGGCCAAAAGAAATCTCGCTTCACGAGATCATATGTCTTCTCGACACCTGGATGTTCCGCACATGGGCTATCATGGCATTGTCGAATGACTCTGCCTGAGATCATTCTGACAAGGTACTACAACCTTGCCATTTCTAACTAGCATACCATCCCTTATGGTATATCTTGCATAAGTTTGGCCTTTTCTGGATGCCACGTCATCCTTTTCATTTTCCCCGGGTTTTAACACATGAGCTTTAGGCCATAAGCTCTGGACAAACTCGTCCACCTTTTGAGTTTCTCTGATCTCGGTCATTAGAGCACTCTCTAATACCGTGAAACTCAGGTTGTGCATAATGCCGTGAAACTCAGGTTGTGCATAATGCGAGACAACGCATCAGCCACCTTATTATCTTTTCCTCTTCGGTACCGAATCGTCAAATTAAACTCCTGCATGACTGCCCACCTAGCTTGGCGGCCCCTCAAGTCAGGCTGTTTACAAAAATGTTTCAGAGTATCATGATCTACATCCACATAAAACTCTGAACCATACAAATAATGTCTCCATGTTTTCAAAGCATGGATAACAGCATACAACTCCAATTCATGAGTTGGCCAATTCCTTTGAGAGGGAGAAAGCTTCTTGCTTTCAAAGGCTACTGGCCTTCCCTCTTGAAGGAGAACTGCTCCTACCGCAATGCCACTTGCATCGGTTTCTAGGAACAACGGTTTCTGGGGATCAACTATTTTTAACACCGATCCTGAGACCACAGCTTGTTTTATGGTGTTAAAACTTTCTTGTTGATTTTGTCCCCAAATAAAAGGTACTTTATTTGAGGTCAAATCAGTCAATGGCGATACTATTCCGGAATATCCTTTGATATGCCTTCTATAAAACTGGACAAATCCCAAGAATGATCGCAACAACGCGGTCAGACTCTGAGGGATTGGCCAAGTTAGTATCGCAGCCACTTTCTTCGGATCCATTTCTACCCCCTGTGGAGTAATTATGAACCCTAAATATTCAAGCCTAACCATACACAGTATAGTTTTCTTTCTATTCACATAAAGACTGGCTTTCCTCAAAGTACTGAACACTATCCTTAAGTGTTCACGATGCTCAGTAACACTTTTACTGAATATCAAGATGTCGTTAATAAAATGTACTACGAACTTTCTGATATACGGATGTAGTAAATCGTTCATAAGCATGACGCATGTCGCTGGAGCATTGGTAAGTCCGAAGGGCATTACCAAAAACTCATAATGACCAAACCTGCTTCTGAAAGCGGTTTTATGCACATCCTCGGCTCTAATCTGGATTTGATGGTAGCCGCACTTAAGATCTATCTTACTGAAAATCACGGCTCCATGTAATGCATCTAGCAAATCATCAATCCGAGCCATCGGATACCTGTGCTTAACAGTGATATTATTCAATGCTCTGTAATCTATACAGAGGCGAAACGTATCATCCTTTTTCTTCTTTAATATCACTGGCGAAGCAAAAGGTGAGAAACTTGGTTGAATCTGCCCCAACTTGAGGTATTCTTCCAGTTGTCTACGCACCTCTGCCTCCTCAGCAAAACTCATTCTATAGGGAGGTCTATTTACAGGTTCTGCCCTCGAGATCAGTTCAATCTTATGTTGAACTTTCCGCTCTGGAGGTAACCCATAAGGTAGTTCATCCCTAAAACATTCAGAGAACTCCTCTGTTATAAGATTAGCCAGCTTGGCCATCTCACCACTTTGCGCAACATTAGTGCTAGCCGAAGAATCACCAACCGGCTCTACCGATGCTGTGCAAAGGAATAAAAACTCTACTTGAGCCTTTTTTATTTCCATCACGGAAACCAACGGTCCCTGAGGTATATCTTTTTCACCTCGCAAGACATAAAGCACATCATTCATCTTGAATTGATATACGTGCTTTTTCCAATCAATGGCTGGATTCTTCTTAGAATGCCATGCCATACCCAGGGCTATATCTGCATGAGCAAGCTTGGTCATTTCAAAGTCAAGCTTCTCAGCATAGTCCTGAATCCGAAGCTCCAACTGGGTAACCCTTTGGTCCCATACTTCAGTTGAACTTCCATCTGCCATCCTGACTGTATACGCATAGTCAGATGGACTTGTCTTTAATTTCAGCCTCTTCACGAGCTTGGAGTTAATCACATTGTGAGTTGACGCCGAGTCAAACAACACAATGATATCATGACTGGCCACTTGCCCTTTCATTTTAATTAACTCCGTATCATTGAAGGCTGTATACCCCGTTGCTGCGGGCTTAGATAGGATGTTATCAGGTGCACTCGTCACTAACTTAGCAACAGATACACATAACAAACAAGGTACTAACGTCTGAGAAGGTCCCGCCAGTTGCATCTGCATATGTTCCGCATTGGGACTCTCCTGCATTTCCACGTCGCATTCAGATATTATCATATTAGCCGTGCGACGGTCTTTATTCAGTGGACAATCCTTCCACTGATGTCGCTGAAGGCAGCCGAAGCACAATCCTTCTTTTCTAGCTTTCTCTTTTTGTTCAGGGGTCAACGAGGACTTTGACCAAGCCCGGGCTGCCATTGGAGTTATTTTCCTTTTCACCCCAACGGTGGTACTTGTTTTTACTGGTCCCTCAACCGGCTTCACCTGCTTGGTTTGGCCACTTGGCTGTGAGACACTTGTCTTTGAAACCCATTTCCTTGGAAATCCCCCTTTTTTCGGGTACTCATACTGAGTCCCTGCCTGCACAAATCCACCAGATCTGCCTCTGGCATCCTCATAGTTCAGGGCTACTAGTTCAGGGCTACTGCAATAGATTCATCTAATGTAGTCACATATTTAGCCCGAACTTCCATTTTGATCTTGTCGTTCAGTCCATAGATATAGTCTTTTAACTGAACCGACATAGGGAGAGGGTCTGTTATTTTCATGACACATTCCCTGAATTTGTCAGTGTACTCTGCCACTGACAGACTCCTCTGACGAAGATTTCTATAAGCATCCCAAGCTCGGGATTCTTCATCAAGTGGGAGAAAGTGTTTCTTGAATTCAGCTTTAAACCCTTCCCAGGCGGTTGGAGCAACTTGATCCTTCTGTTGCTTTATCCACCATCTGTCCGCTGCCTCAATAAACAGGTGTGTGGCCTCGCGGATTTTCTTTAGATCGGATCTAATCTCACAAATGGCGAAGGCTTCTTCCCACTTGTGTAACCAAACCTCGATCACATCAAAACTGCGCTCGGTCATCCGACCAGCGTACTTCTCCGGTCTATAATTAGCGATATTAGGCACTTTGACCCTTGCGCGCTCTAAGGAATGTATACTGGGCTCTGGCTCTGTTGGAGCTTTGCCCTTATCAATTCTAGACGGTCTAGCCGACAAGGCTTGTACCATTTTTCTAATCTCATTCTGACCAGCATTCACTTGAAGCTGCTGGTTCATAATCTGCTGTAAAGCATCCTCTAATATCGAAATCCTACCAATCAAAGTAGGTGCTGCATGATGTGACATCTGTTGTGTAGACTGTACTCTAGACTCACTAGGATTCACCCTAGAATTCTGCCCTTCTGCCTCCATAGTTTCACAATGGAAGACGGTATTCTTTTTTTTTTTTTTTTTCTCTTCAGTCTTTTCTAGAACCCAAATAACCAATATATACACCCTTCACTTCTGTTCTGCTTTCCTGGTTTTTTTTTTCTTTTTTTTTCTACGGTGCAGAAATAACAGGACCATATGAAAAACAAAAAACTGTATGGAAAGAAAGGGCTCCCTGATTTCTCCTCAAAGTCTCGATGGGTTATAGTAACGCTTTTCTAGTCTTTGTTCCCATGAAGATTCCGAATCGTCTTCTTCAGAACGAATAAACCTGTATGTTTCTCGAAGAGTGTCCTGGTCTGTCTTCAATGGTTGCCTTTGGTCTCCCGCTGCTTTGCTGTAGGAGCGTGATTCTACGCCTACGCAACGAATGTCCACGTAACCTCTGCGCTCCACCTGCTACCAGCCTGCTTTATGCGACCCCAAAGTCCAGCCACCAATTCAGCAGCCCCGTCTGGTCTTCTTCCCCGTCGACCGTCGAACCACCACGCTACCCCAAGCCCAAATGGAAAAAAACATCGTCAATCGTTGACGACCTCAATCAAAGTAATCCAGCGCCCACGGACCTTCGTAAGCCAATTGCGCGTCAGCGCGTTACGGGACCCCAACTAGCCTTCTCCGTTGACAGTCCAAAACGCCACCGACCACGCGTCGCCAGCAACTCCGTCACTGTAGAACACCAAACAGAAATCGGCCGTCCACCTTCCCTTCACGCACAGCCATTTGCTGTCACACCTGCGCTCCAGCAACGGCTCGGATTGATCATGCAATACATGGATTAGATCATCCTTGCGGGAACCTTGCGCTCCATCGCTTCATCACTTCACGTTCCGTCACCAGTAGCCTTCGCAGGTTTCGTCGTAGATCACGAATCCCCTTTCATCTGCCTCTAGCCTTGCTCTGATACCAAAATGTCAAACACTATTTCTATTGCTCCATTCTCTCAGCTCACGGGCGATGGCAATAAGTTGTTCCACCCAGCCTATTCTCATAGATCGCAGATCGTCAAATTCCATTCGTTATTTCTTTCATACTTATCCACGAGACCCTCATTTCCCCAGATAGTTCTCCTTGCCAAATGTCATCATTATAGCCTCTCCACTTGGTGCACCTTTTTATCCCTCTCTTGGGGCACATTAAAAACCACTTGCCCCTTGGCATTATTGCACATTTAGGTGCACCTAGGCCTTAGCACTCAGAACTACCTAGTCAATGCCATTCCACCCTCACCTTGGCAGTTACTTCTCTTGACCATTTCAATTACGCACATTAACTATTACAAAAGTTGGTCATCTAAGAGAAAATGCCCACCGATCTATCCGAGGTCATGCTATCTTGGCTAGAGCATAACAGCCGGGGTGGGGGGGAAGGGAAGGTAAAAAGCAAAAACCAGCCAAAAGTTTGGGCAGGGAAGCTGCACCAAACTCTAGGAAGGGGTGGCAAAAGGGGAAAAAGGAGCCGCTCCTTCTCGAGAAAGTGTACTGCGAGAGAGCCCTGTTCCAAAGGCCTGGAGGAGGGCAACTGAGCTCGAGGTGGAGCCCAGCCGCTGCTCAGAGAGGCTGCACACTACCTTAGCTGAGTTGGAGCATGGAGCAGCCGCCTAGCTGTCCCATGAGGACCTGGCGCAGCCAAGAAGTATACACAGTGGGCTGAAGGGGCATTAAATGCCAGCCACCTTCGGCCTCCAAGGAGCTGCTGCAAGGGGCACCAGGGGAGTTGCGCATGGCCTGAAAGGGGGTCTGAGGAGGGCAAGAAGGTGCCTAGAGCACCTTGACTAGCCAGGCGGCAGCCCGTCCAAGAGCAAAGCACAGCCAGAAAAGCGTGCGGGGGGGAGCCAGGGTGGGAGAAAAAGGAGGAAGGGCAGGGGGGGAGGAGTGATGCGGGGGAGAAGGAGAAGAAGGGCAGGGGGGAGGAAGCAAGACGGGGGGAAGCAGAGGCGGGAGGGGGGGGTGCTATGGCAGAAGGGGAAGGTTGGGGCAGCGAGAGGGTCAAGCTTGTCTCTGCCAGTCCTATCATTTTTCCCACGTCCTTTGGATGTGATTTGCATCCAAAAAATAATGGAGGGTTTATGGACTGTAGGAATTATATTTCTTAAGTTGTCATGGGTAAAAACCCACTGATAAGGCAGAAAGTAGGCGTAGATTGCGAGTGAACGAGTCTATCTGTGGTTATTTTACACAGGTTGGAAGGATTTGCTAGCATTTATTGGATCCATAGAGCAGATCGCCGGCTTATGTAGCAGAAAACACAGTTTGCCTTTGCTTCTAGGGGTTATTGAAGCTCAATTTGAATAAGCATAATCAACATAGCAAACGCACCAAGCAGGTTGTCTCCCCCAGATGCTGAAGTTTTGTGAACATTTTCAATTCCTGCTGGGTCTTCCAAACTTTTGGAGTTCAGGAGGAATGTTATGGTTTGTATCTGTGCAATCGCGCCAACATATGTCTCCACGTCCTTGATCCTCCATTATATTTATTTTGTAAACTGTAGGCTCTGACAGCTGTGCCCAGTGTAAGAGGACTAACACTTGTTTTCCTTATGTAGGTTTGCATCGATTAGGGCAATTGAGAGTCGCGACAAGCTAGATGATCAGCAATGGTTGACTTACTGGGTACTCTATTCATTTGTAACTCTCGTGGAGATGTCGTTCTGGCGGGTTTTTTATTGGTATATCAACTTCTTTATCCCATGTGTATCTCCTTTAGGATTGTATGTGTGGGCACTAGATCACCATCTGTCAACTTATCTCTGATAATTTGATTCATATGGTAACATACAAGGGACAAATTGAGGAATGGCAATTTTCAATAGGGCAACATTGAGTAACACAGTTTAGTAGTTTTTTAGACTGCCTGGATTTTTGTGAATTCAAAAAATGAAGTATCTTTTTCGTTTCTTCCACTTTTAAAAATAAACCGTTCTGATGTAAAGTTCCATAGTATTTGAAACGTAGACACTCTTTGTTTTGAACCCCTCAAGCCTTGGTAGTAATAGATATCATATGACTTTATTTACACTTGGGAAAAATTGTCGAGTAACATATTTTCAGAGGGATGGATCATATGGACTGCTTAGCATGTTTTTTCTACTGAATTTCATTCATGGATACTATAGTATTGAAGTAATTCTAGAAGACGTAGCCAATATTGATACTTGTTTTCATGCATTGTCGGTAGCTTGTGGGTGAGCTGTACATGAACTGACATCTGATAATAATTTCTTGTCCAGGATCCCGTTCTGGGGAAAATTTAAGCTTTTGGGAGCTTGCTGGCTGGTTCTGCCACAGTTCAATGGTGCGGCATTTGTATATGATTACTTTGTCAAGAAAAAGCTATTTAAACAGAATGAACCTGATACCAATGTCGGACACCATTTGGAAATAATGATGAGCTCCAGTGCACGTTCCTCGGTGCAACAGTTTATAGCTAATAATGGGCAGGATGCATTTGAAAATGTTATTGCGGCGGTAAGGAACTCTTATGGCTTTGTTAAGTCGTGGCTAATGATGCCCATGGATTTTGACTACATTTTATCCAGGCTACAAGCTTTGCTCAAAATTGTTGAGCCTTGCCTTCTCTGTTTTTCCTTCAAATATTTTTTTTAGCTGTGGTGTGCTATGCTAAGTATACCATGGACTTTGGCTATCTTTAATGCAGGCTACCAAGGAGGCTCGCAAATACAAACCTTCTCCGTCGAAAGAAAAGCAAGAAAGATACTGATTATGCCTCTTAATCTTGTTCGGAGGTCTTATCATTGTAAAGATCACTAGTTGGTTCCAAGAACATTGTCTAAGGATGGCGTTAGATGGTCCTTTATGGAGTATCTTTACCATGCAGACACAAGAGAAAGGTTGAAGGCACCCAAGGACTAAATGTTATAGTTTAGTGCAAAGGAACTCAAAAAATGTGCTGATCATACATCTCCATGCCCCTGAATTATAAGCAGTTAGGAATGCAATGAGATTAGACACTGGTATAATGAATAGTTGATCTCTCTATACTTGTAAAATTGCCAAACAATCACATAAATAATTTTGGGGTAGCCCAATTTTTTCATGGCAAACTTGGGGCTTGTTTCAGTCTTGTATCCTGGAGGATACGTTTAATATTTGTGGATTGCATACAATTTGATAAATTGAGATCATCTGTTGATTCTTTAAATAGTCTGAAAGAAGCATATGAATGCATTCATGAGAATGTAGCTTAGTAGCCTGAAAACATTAGATGTCACTTCAGACGGCGAGTGCATGTTGAGATGTGGCAATGGGAGGCTGACAATACAGAGAGATTGGACAGGAGTGGGAAAGCGGCAGCCGCAGGTGAGAAACAAGGAAACAAGGAAGCAAGGAAACAAGGAAACAAGGAAGATGATGAAGACATCATAATTCTAAAATGTTGTCAAGGAGGATGATATGCTGTTGCCCATATGCATCACTACATAAGCATCATGCTATTAGTGGTTTGGAGATTTTAATAAATGCATGCGTCTTTTGTCAACCGTATAATTCCATAAATTGACTGCTCTTAAACCTTAAAGTATTTTCATAGCCTTTTTCTAGTTACTATTTTATTCCTGATTGTTATGAATGTATGATTTACGGCAACGTCTTTATAAATATAGATTTGTAATTTAATTTGTGATCTCAAACTGTTAATTGTTTCAAAACTCATAGTGATAATTTGAACCAGTATTGGTGGGATTTAATGGCATACTCGCTTTTCACTTGCTTGTAGTCATGGGGTCTGCTGTGACATTTAACACTAATGAGGGATGATGTGTTCAGTTCTAGGAATTGACATATTTGCTTTCTAGTGTTTGGATCAATTGGCATTGATAGATAATGTCGCAGGAGGACAGTTTTTTTTTTTTTTTTTCAGGGGGGGGGTTTTTCAAAGCCTACATTTTGAGAGTTGGATTCAGAAGCCTTTGTTGGAAACAATGAAAAATACTTCTATGCACTTGTAAGATAATGGTTTGCATGCTTGGGTCGCAATGTTTTTTATAAAAGATCGTGTAGTCGAGAACCGTCACTGGTCCTTCTTGTCTATATGAAGTAAGCATATAAGCTAAGCTTTGATCCAATTTGAGTGTTTCAACTAAAGATGAAGATGTCCTTCACCTCCGTAGTGCCGATAGAAACTCAGTACGAAGACTTTGTATAAATGGATGCTCAAGTATGTGTGGGTGTGTGGATTTGTATGTGTGAGAGCATATTTTTAAACTATGGTCTACACCCACTGTTGGGCGTTGATGATGTCAGTGGGGATGTCATAGTAGCTAGTCCCTGCCATGCGTGATGGGGTTTATGGTTTTCAATCTTATGAGTGACTATCGTGAGATTGAAACTGCACTACGTTGTGTTTTTAGAGGATGAGTTGGGAATGTTCCTGGATTCATTTAGGTATATGCTTCTGCCGTATTAGCGGACATACAAATTTCACCTTGTGAAGTTTTCATCCAAGTTACGGCTTGGTGGTATTGCGATAATTCTTTCTATCTTAAACGGTGCGTTGTCCTATCAGCTAGATTTAGATGCTTGTTTGGGAGAAACTAAAATGAATTCGTTTAGACTTCACAAGCAGTTGTAGCTTGAATGAAGAGATTTTTGGACTACTTTTTTATTAGCCTTGTCCTTTAGTGCTAGCCTTCGTAATGGCTGAGTTTTCCCTTCACCTCCGGAGTGTCGACAGAAACTCAATACGAAGATTTTGTATAAATGGATGCTCAAGTATGTGTGGGTGTGTGGATTTGTATGTGTGAGAGCATATTTTTATACTATGGTCTAGACCCACTATTGGGTGTTGATGACGTCAATGGGGATGTTATAGTAGCTAGTCCCTGCTATGCATGATGGAGTTTGTGGTTTTCAATCTTATGAGTGACTATCGGGAGACTGAAACTGCACTATGTTGTGTTTTAGAGGATGAGTTTGGGAATGTTCTTGGATTCATCTAGGTATATGGGGTTATAATATTGTTGACTAGTATTGAATTTGTCTTTTTACTGTAGCTTCAACATTGTGGGTGGGCCATTACGAAATTTAGATGTAGCTATCAGTACAACTAATGACTGAACATGGAAGGAAATCCATTGATGAATGTTGGTGATGGATATGCCAGTAGAGCTAAAAAAGGCAGAGTTCTAGAAGAATGCGAATTTTTTGAAGATTATGGTGTGTGCAATTTGATATTTGGAGATCACCGTGAGTATATGTCATAGTCACCTCGAGTTGTGCTGCTTGTTTTTTGTTTTAAAATTCGAGAATGACTTTATCCAGCAAAAGAAAAAAGTACAACTTGTTGGGCAACGCATTCTATCTCTTGACACCACTCCTAAGCCATCTAATTGTTGGTTGCTTCCCATGGGGGTTGGATGGACAGTCAAGTGTCTTCCTATTGTATTGATAATTGAATAATATAAAAAAGAGATCAATTGAAGTCCACAAAAGATTATTTATACCCTACTTTGTAGGTTGGCAATTTCGCTAGACCAGCAAAACCCTGCATCATGTGTGAACTAAAGTCTGAGATCTTCCACTTAATATCCGTCATTGAAAGCTATGCAACGCCACCCTTTTTCCTTGGTTTTCACACTGCATGTCCACAATGCAAACAAACAATACCCCTAACGGTTGGGCACACCATCTTTAGGTTCAAGAGCCCTCATCAATACCCCTAATGGGGGGGGTTTCAAAGCCTACATTTTGAGAGTTGGATTCAGAAGCCTTTGTTGGAAACAATGAAAAATACTTCTATGCACTTGTAAGATAATGGTTTGCATACTTGGGTTGCAATGTTTTTTATAAAAGATCGTGTAGTCGAGAACCATCACTGGTCCTTCTTGTCTATATGAAAAATACTTCTATGCACTTGTAAGATAATGGTTTGCATACTTGGGTTGCAATGTTTTTTATAAAAGATCGTGTAGTCGAGAACCATCACTGGTCCTTCTTGTCTATATGAAGTAAGCATATAAGCTAAGCTTTGATCCAATTTGAGTGTTTCAACTAAAGATGAAGATGTCCTTCACCTCCGTAGTACTGACAGAAACTCAGTACGAAGACTTTGTATAAATGGATGCTCAAGTATGTGTGGGTGTGTGGATTTGTATATGTGAGAGCATATTTTTAAACTATGGTCTACACCCACTGTTGGGCGTTGATGATGTCAGTGGGGATGTCATGGTAGCTAGTCCCTGCCATGCGTGATGGGGTTTATGGTTTTCAATCTTATGAGTGACTATCGTGAGATTGAAACTGCACTACGTTGTGTTTTTAGAGGATGAGTTGGGAATCTTCCTGGATTCATTTAGGTATATGCTTCTGCCATATTAGCGGACATACAAATTTCACCTTGTGAAGTTTTCATCCAAGTTATGGCTTGGTGGTATTGCGATAATTCTTTCTATCTTAAATGGTGTGTCATCCAAGTTATGGCTTGGTGGTATTGCGATAATTCTTTCTATCTTAAATGGTGTGTTGCCCTATCAGCTAGATTTAGATGCTCGTTTGGGAGAAACTAAAATGAATTCGTTTAGACTTCACAAGCAGTTGTAGCTTGAATGAAGAGATTTTTGGACTACTTTTTTATTAGCCTTCTCCTTTAGTGCTAGCCTTCGTAATGGCTGAGTTTTCCCTTCACCTCCGGAGTGTCGACAGACACTCAGTATGAAGATTTTGTATAAATGGATGCTCAAGTATGTGTGGGTGTGTGGATTTGTATGTGTGAGAGCATATTTTTATACTATGGTCTAAACCCACTGTTGGGTGTTGATGACGTCAATGGGGATGTTATAGTAGCTAGTCCCTACTATGCATGATGGAGTTTATGGTTTTCAATCTTATGAGTGACTATCGGGAGACTGAAACTGCACTATGTTGCGTTTTTAGAGGATGAGTTTGGGAATGTTCTTGGATTCATCTAGGTATATGGGGTTATAATATTGTTGACTAGTATTGAATTTGTCTTTTTACTGTAGCTTCAACATTGTGGGTGGGCCATTACGAAATTTAGATGTAGCTATCAGTACAACTAATGACTGAACATGGAAGGAAATCCATTGATGAATGTTGGTGATGGATATGCCAGCAAAGCTAAAAAAGGCAGAGTTCTAGAAGAATGCGAATTTTTTGAAGATTATGGTGTGTGCAATTTGATATTTGGAGATGACTGTGAGTATATGTCATAGTCACCTCGAGTTGTGCTACTTGTTTTTTGTTTTAAAATTCAAGAATGACTTTATCCAGCAAAAGAAAAAAGTACAACTTGTTGGGCAACGCATTCTATCTCTTGACACCACTCCTAAGCCATCTAATTGCTGGCTGCTTCCTATGGGGGTTGGATGGACAATCAGGTGTCTTCCTACTGTATTGATAATTGAATAATATAAAAAAGAGATCAATTGAAGTCCACAAAAGATTATTTATACCCTACTTTGTAGGTTGGCAATTTCGCCAGACCAGCAAAATCCTGCATCATGTGTGAACTAAAGTCTGAGATCTTCCACTTAATATCTGTCATTGAAAGCTATGCAATGCCACCCTTTTTCCTTGGTTTTCACACTGCATGTCCACAATGCAAACAAACAGTACCCCTAATGGTTGGGCACACCATCTTTAGGTTCAAGATCCCTCATCAATACCCAAATCCACCATTGTCTCTAATGACAAAAAAGCCCATAATCAAAATTAGACAACTACTTTCAATCACCAAGTTGACCTTACAATTTTGCATTACTAGAAGAGAAAACTCGGTTCAAGATTGAGGACACCGTTTAACAATGTCGTTACTCTTCCTTTTGCAGCGATCTTTTGTTCCACTGCTTTGCTTGTTTCAGATATCGTTTGATCTTGATGTATAACTCTAATTGGAATCCTGTATTTTGATGCAATTGCAATTTGTGACTTGCTTTAGATGCTTGGAAGTTGAGATATTCCAATCATTTACTCTCCGTGAGGTATTAGAAATCATATGTGATGGCCAATCCAGTCAGTACATATATCGAACCCAATTGATTTTTAGATGTGCCACCTCTACAAATGACACATGACAGCCCATGAGTGCTACTCCACAATGGAAACACATGTCAGGCCATAAGAATGCCACCTCTACAAATGACACATCAATCATATATTGAATCAAATAGAATTTTAGATGTCCCACCTCTACAAATGACAGGCCATAAGAATGCCACCTCTACAAATGACACATGGAAATCGATAGGAGTGCTACTTTATAATTGAAACACTTGTCGGGCCATAAGAATGCCATTTTGTAAAAAACATGCTAGCAAAAGTGCCACAAGTGGCACATGAGCTTGCCATGTGCCAGATTCAACCCTTTCATGAGGGGCATATATATGCAGGCCTTTACCTCCCTATTCCTTGTTCGTTTATGTACTTGGACTTATTCATTTAGAAGGACCAATCTGGTGGAGTAAGTAACCCTTCATTTTCCAACGAGACTATGCCTTTTTTATTTATTATCAATTAAACTTAAAACAAATACGACTCTTAGACCACACTAAGGACCTTCTTGGTGGCTCCATTTAGCTCATGTACTCTCTCTTTTTGGGCAAACAAGTGAAGTTCTATTGAGTATGACTATAATACAAGAATTTAGGGGAAACTCATGTGAAAACCATACAAAACCGTGAAAACCATACAAAATCATGCAAAAATGAAATGAAGTTATCGTAACCTATCTAGGCATGGAAATGCCACTCACTTGGTCTTTTGAAAAATGAACCATGCTCCCACTCTCACATGGAAGATGCTCTCTTGGCAATAGCAGCATCTATGAGAGTGTGAATAATGGTTTGACAGATAACAGAAATTTATGGGACTATTAAGAGATACAACTCAATATACGCAAAATAGATACATCTTGGTAGCTATGGATTATGTTACTAATTGGGTAGAATTCAAAGACTTACAAGATAACTAAGCTCATACCACTACTAGATTTATTTTTAAAAATAATTTGTGAATATGGTTGCCCAATTGAGTTTGTCATTGTGATTTAGGAACTCATTCTATGAATGTTGTATTTGAATTGTTGATAAAGGAGCAAATGGTGGTTGTTCATCGAGTTGCCAACACATATTACCCTTAATGTAATGACATGCTCATTTGACCAACAAAACTCTTGAATTGGTGCTCACAAAGGTGGTAAGCATGCAACAATGAGATTGGGAGACTAAATTGCATGTAGCCCTTTAGGCATATCGCATACGTTATAAGATAACCACTAATCTTACCACCAGTCACAGGGCTATCTTATTAGTGAAACCATCAATCTAAAGATGCAACCTTTCTTCCAATTCCTCTTAGAGTATATCAGATTGAAAAAGAGCCCCAGATACATCCCTAAGGCATATGTAGCAAAAGCCCTCTAGCTTATGAAGATAAGGTAGTGTAGATGCCTATGATTGTGAATCTCCTCACAATTTGTTTGCCAAATCACCAAATCCAATCAGCACCAAGTAATTAACATCATCAACATCCATGGCCAGCATGATAAAAAAAGGAAGTCTTGAAATTGCCATTAAAAAGGAGGCTATAACATTATAGCAGAGGGGCAAGGAAGTGAGGACTAAAGTGAGCATGGTAGAGTTGATAGACCAAGTAGCCAAGGGGGATTTATAGAAGGTCAACATGTCAACCTTGTACTAATAAGATGGCCTACTGACAATCCCTTGAATAGAACTGTACCATGCTTAAAAGAAGGACACCATCCAATTCAATGAGAATGATACTACAACATCCTCCAATGAGCAACAAATAAGGATTACCAAAAAGCGAGTGCCGAAAAGTGAGCAAACCAAAAAAAGAGAGCAAGAAAAAGTGAGTGATCCAAAAACACAACCAAAACAAAACAATAATAGATTGGCAAATCCCCTATTTTAGTAGCAAAAACATATAAGTTCTCCAAAATTCCATGAGAGAGTTGGACCTATGTCATTGCCAAGGCATCATTAGTAAAGACACATCCTATCTTCGCTCACTTTTTTGTCATCCTCCATAACCAAGTTTTATCTCTCCACCAATGTAAGTGGGATCAGCAATGAAACCTTCCACATAGGTCAAAAGTTTCGTAGGACTCTTTGAATGGAATAGTCCACATTACATGCATGTGCAAATGCTTGATTTCTATTCACTCTTGGGAAAAAAACCCATGTTTTGGTGTTCTTACAAAAACATCTTTCCCCATGACTCACTCTTACATCCCACCAATCCAACAAAATCTAAAAAGTAGGTGAATCCCTTTTTGTAAATGAATAAAATTCCAAAATCTAAAGAGAAGGTACATGCCTTTCTGTAAATGAATCAGATTCCAAAACAAATCAATCTTTGCTTATAGAAATCAATAGTAGAAGCCAAATAGACAACATATTGACATGGTCCCTATAGTTAAACTTTCCTCTAGATCTGATGCAACAAATCGATCAAATTTTAATTAAATTCATATTTTGATGCATACAATTTTACGAATGGTGCAAAATGGCATGATAATCATCTAAATCATGCCTTTCCATTTGATTTAATATATAACATGACCCCATTTTGATTTGTAAATCAAAAGATACATCATGTCCAAAATCTCATATTTTGGGCCAAAACAGGGAGTGCGTTAATGCACTCCCTGTTTTGGCCCAAAACATGAGAATTTAGACATCCTAAATTCTCATGTTTTGGTCCAAAAGAGGGAGCACGGATGTCTAAATTCTCATGTTTTGGGCCAAAACAGGGAGGGCGTTCCCATGTTTTGGCCCAAAATATGAGAATTTCAACATCCTGTATCTTTTGATTTACAAATCCAAATGGGGTCATGTTATATATCAAATCAAATGGCAAGGCATGATTTAGATGATTATCATGCCATTTTGTACTATTTTGTGAAATGGCATGCATAAAAATGTGAGTTTAATGAAATGTTTGCTAGTTTCTTGCACCAGATTTAGAGCAAGACTGGTTATTATAGGAAGCATGTTAGAACTCTATCTATATTGGCAAAAAATCATCAAATCTTTTTTATGCAAGTTCATATGATTAAAATATATAGAACACTTTCACCAAGGTAGACTTTCAATATTATGTTATCATCATGTTCAATGTTGAAGTTTTTATTGATTACTGCACTTCAACTATGTACTAGTTGGTTGTAGCCAAACCATTTCTATGCAAGTTCATCTCATGAGAATAAATAACACTATCACTAATGGAGACTTGCAAGATTATGCTATAATCATCTTCAAAATTATTGTGATACTATAAATTTTTATCAACAATGAGTACCTACATATAGTGAGGTTATGTTTTTATCAAACAATGCAGTTCAACTATATAGTAGATGTTGATAGTCTAACCATTTCTATTCAAGTTCATCTCATGAGAATATTGAACAGAATCACCAATGTACACTTGCAATATTATGTTATAATCATATAATAATCATGTTCGAGCTTGAGAAAGCACTATAAATCTTTATTAATTATGATTACATACATACAATGAGACTGTGTTGGTAAACAAACCATTTCTACTGTGCTCGCTTTCTCACCCACTAGTTTGGTCCTGCTCTCTCAACATCACTCCTTAATCTACTACCTCGCAACAAATGCGTTTGTGCATATAGTAGAAAATTTTGTTTTAGCAATGGATAATGCCCAAGAGGAACAAAAGAGAAATCAAGAGGAGGAATGCCCAAGGCTACGAAGCAAGTGTAAGGAAACCAAGGTAGAGGAGGCAAGCATGAAGGCCCAAATAAGGAATGCCATGAAGGAGATCACTATGCTAAAACAATAGCTAGCAAAGCCTAGGCAAGAAACACAAGATGGAAGAGGCCTTGTGGACACTTGAACAAAACGTCTAAGGAAAACTTGAGTTCATTAATCCTAGATGAAACGTAAATAAGGTAAAAAAGATATCAGATGAGTTTAAATTACGTTAAATTTGAATGTGAAGATCAATCAGCTTCCCCCTCATTCATCCTTATGCCCCCTCCCCCGTCTCTCATGTGTCCCAACCCCCCCCCCTCACCCTCCCCCAATTCAGGCCACTCTCTCATGCGCCCGCCAACCTTCAAAGCTTCAATTCTGATTTCCACCTCCCTCCCTTTTTGCTCCATTTATTTGAAAACTTAATCAATATATCAACCTCCCTCACTATCTCGACTATGTCATTTACTTGTGTAACTCATGGCCATTCCTTCTTACTACTCTCAGATTTGATAATACATTATCGAATTTTGGAAATATTGACATCTATTTGGTGTGCATTGCACCTTACATAGATTCCCCACAATGATATGTGCTTCCTATTCTCATGACTCATGAGATCCCACATGGGATGGTGAGTGATTTTGTGGTGGGGCACCTATACATGGGTTAGGAGGCCTTCTCCTTCTGGGCATCACCTGTCTCATGTAATATTGTACTTTTTGGGGAGCTACAATTTTGTATGCACGTCCGTCAACTAATAGTGTTGTGCAAGAACAAGAACAAGAACATAATGGTCATGGGGGGGAGAGGATGTGGATTATAAAGGTGGACATTCACAAATAGTGAATCAATTGGAAAGACTAACTTCTTGGAGCAAGAGGCCTTGAAGTTCTATTGAAAGATTGTAGGAAGTGGTGCTTGTGAGTTCAAGGTTGGCAGCAACAAGGGCGTGTCGCTATGGGCTCATAGACTAACAAGTACGACTTCTTGCATATGTTCCTTCTTGTGGATCATCGTTTGGATATGTAGGAACGTGTTACAAAGTCTTGGATATGTTGGAAGCATGTGTTGTGTAGTCTTTGGGTACTTTCACTCCCATGGCGTGTTAGTCTTTAGGTACATTGATAGCAACCTAGTGGTCACTCCGCTCATTCAACATATTGTTGCTCAGAGTACCCGCTCTCATGCTCTCTTCTCTCCATGTCTTTGTCTTTAACAAAGTGAATATGTGTACTCGTAATGATCAGGCCATCCTCAAATAGATAGATGGCCATCTAGCTATACTGCCCAAAAACCTCCAAATCGGCCGGTCTAGTTTTATGATTAAATAAGAATGTAATCGACTAAAGCCAATTGGAATGTCTGTCATGTTTAATGTGGTTCCATCAATAATTACATCACTAATTACACACTTTATTTCTCCATTTCTCATAAATTCGTAAGTTTCCTTAGCATGAAAAGTGGTTTTTACATTGTCACACCTACAACATCAATGCATTTGGCATCATGAATTACAACAACCAATGAACTTTTCTACATAATGGACAACGTGGCTATATGTTGCCGTGCCTAACCTTTGGGCGGATGGGCTAGATTTTGGACATGGGCACCAAATGTATGCCTCTTCAGCAACATGTTGATCATATTTCAAATTCATTCATGGGATTGCTCTTGTGATTAACATCTCACAAATATAAATTGGTTCTCACATTTCAACTCATTGCTTACTTGCTTGGGATATATCACAAAAGAAATTAAACTCAGTACGCGAATTGGAAGAGCCCATAATCATATTGGAACGAGCACCTGCAAGTGTTAGGAGAGCCATGGAAATACATTACTATACATTGAGCACAATTCCACTACCCTAACATACATTAATGAGCACAGTTTGTGGGTCTAAAGGCCCCTTTGCCTAACCCCGGTACATGAAAAAGTATCACTACAAGCTGAAAAGATAGCAAAAGGATAAGAAAAAGAGTGCAAATTAGGGTGCAAATAAGAAGGAAGAGAGTCCAAGGGAGGACAAAGGAAAAGTGAAGATTGAGGAGATCAATGCAATCTAGTGACAATGACATTCTCTTCATGTCTAGTCTACTTGCAAAGTTTCTTACCACTTCAGATGATGCATATTCCCAAGATTGGATTTGGATTCTAGTGCTTCATTCCATGTTACTCCCCATAGGGAATGGTTCTCCACTTATGAGAGTGGAAGGACAAGTTGTGTGAATAACTATGCATGTGACAGTGTGGGAGCAAGTGACATAAAGTTTTCTTTTACAAATGGGTCTATTTTTGTTTTGAAAAATGTGAGACATGTGCTTAAGCTAACCAAGAGTCTCATTTCAGTGGGTCAGGTAGATGATGTTGGTTTTTAGAACACCTTTGTCTTTTAGAGTTGGAAAATCTAGAAGGGCTCTATGGTTTTGGCAAGGGGTGCCGAGTGTGGGACTCTATATCCCTTACATGTATCAAGGGTGTCTGATCATGTTGTTGCAATAAGCGAGCAGCCAAGTACTTTGTGGCATTTCCAGTTGGGGCACATGAGACAAAATGGAATGAAACTCTTATGCCGTTTGGGTTATGTACCACATTTGAGTTTTTTTTATTTTGAAATTTGTGAGCACTATCTCTATGGGAAGAAGACTAAATCAGCCCATAAAAGAAGGGAAAGAAAGAGCTTGAAAGGATTGATTTGGTGCATTCAGACATATGTGGTCCCATGCCTATACAGTTATTAGGCGAGGCTGAATACTATGTGACATTCATTGATGATGCAACTAGGAAAGTGTGGGCTTATGCTATAGCTTGGAAGAGCGATGTGTTACAGGTATTTCAGAAATGGTTGGCTTTGGTTGAAAATCGATTAGGTAGAATGCTTAAATGCATATGGACTATGGTGGAGAGTATCTCTCTCATGACTTTCAGCATTTCTATGATACAGGTGGGATCAAGAGGGAGCTCACATTCCCTCATACACCAAAGCAAATTCCAATTGCAGAATAGATGAACTGCACCATTCAGGAAAGGTTGCATTATATGATTTCCAATGCAAGTCTTTGTAGTGGTTTTTGGGCTGAGGCAATGAAGACTGCATTGCATGTGGTCAATACATCACCTAGTAAGAGTTTGGATGGTGGTATTCCTAAACTTTCCTAAAGAGCCATGGAGTGGCAGAATCCCTCTTACTCTCATTTTCATATCTTTGGGTGTGAGGCATATGCACAAGTGCCAAAAGAGCTTTGAAAGAAGCTAGATCCTAAGTCTAGGAAATGCATCTTTCTAGCTTATGGTGAAAGGGGAGAGATGGGCTATTGACTTTGGGATCTAGAAGCAAAGAAGATCATACAAATCCATGATGTGGTCTTCAAGCAAGCAGTTCATGCACTGAATGTGCAAGAAATGGTGCAGCCAGGTACTCCCATAGGCACACAATCAAGGGTAGATGATAGATCATCTATTGGTGGAAATGATGAGCCAAATGTGGCTCATATGTGGGCAGGATAGCAAGCTGAAATTCCCTTGATAAGACCAACTAAATTGTCTAGACTACCTGAAAGGTTTGTTCCAGGGGTAGACTATGTGATGCTTACTGATTGCAGGAGCCTTCTTGCGATACGGAAGCTATGATGAGTGAGGATCAGTGCAAGTGGGAGTATGCTATGCAATCAATGATGAATTCACTCGTGAAAAATAATACTTGGGACTTGGTTTCTTTGCCACATGGAAAGAAATCATTGCCATGTAAATGGGTCTACAAGATGGTCACAAGTGGTGATGTGCCTAAGTACAAGGCCCATTCAGTTGCTAAAGGGTTCAAGCAAGAGAAGGGCATGGACTTTGATGAGATCTTGTCTTCAGTTGTGAAGATGACCACACTTAGATGTGTACTTGGACTTGTGGTAGTAGAGGATATGGAACCAATGCAGATGGATGTCAAATCTTTCTTGCATGGAGATCTGCATGAGGAAATTTACATGGTACAACTTGAAGGATTTGAAGAAAAGGGCAAAGAGAATTTGGTTTTTAAGCTAGAAAAAATTCTCTATGGCCTTAAGCAAGCACCTAGAGAATGGTATCAAAAGTTTGATGCTTTCATTCAGTCCCAGGGTTTCAGAAGAAGTGAGATTGATCACTGCTTCTACACTAAAAGGGCTAAGGATAATTTTATTTTATTTTTGCAAAGAAATATTTGATTATATTATAATCATATGATTTGTACAATGATGTCCCTGCTGAACAAAATACTCTCCGCTAAGGAGAAAGATCTGGTCTAATGAGAAAACTTCCACTGATCAGTGGAAGAAAACAAAATTTCAACTCCTCTAATCTAGTCGGTAGTACTTTGGTAACATGCTCTGCCACATTTGTTAGAAAGAAAATTCTCTTGCATACCCTGGATAAGGAATAACAAACTCAATAGAATGCAGTCAACCTTTTGGTTCTTCTTTGACTAGGAAGAGAGGAGGGATGATCTGGGTTTGTAGGTCCTAGTTGGAGTTGGAACAGCTTCCAATAGCTCTGATATGTTCTTCTAGTTCCACCTGTAGCTGAGAAATCTGATCATTCAAGCTATGAATGTCTTGGTCCAATAGGTATTTAGCTTGATCCACAGAAGATAAGATTCAATTAGAAACTAAAGTTGCATTTTTTCCATACCAACTTATGAATAACTATTCAGCACTTAAGTACTCATCATTAAACTAAAAGGCATTTTTGGCAATCCATATGAACCACAGTGCATGTGCTCTAATGATGACCCATAGGGCATAAGGTATCTTTAAAGCATCTTCCAGTAAAATTGACTTCCAATTGATAGGTTCCCCTAGCACAAGCTGGATCACCTTCTAGACCTTCCTAGCTCTTGGGCAAGTAATGAACAAGTGAACAATATCTTCTTTTATCCTAGTGCAAGCTTTGCAAGTTCCGTCTCCCTTACCAATACTTAGGCTTCTACAGTTGGTCTAGACAGCTTTATGAAGGATCAACCACAAGAGTGTGGACTTTTTTTTTGGAATCTTTTAATCTAACATCCCACTTGCTCTCATCATTAGAGACGTTCCGTCTAGAGTTGAGAGTGAACACCACCTCTTCTATACCTTCAGATGGAGTGGGTATGGGTAAAAATGAGGAGCTACCCACCCAACTAAATTCTCTAGTGTAATTTAAAAATCTTCCCCCTTTCCAAGTAATATCACCCTCCCAGAGTTGAATTTTTTTCCATAGCCAGTTCTTGATCAGCATTAGTTAACCTGAATTCCCTTCTGATATCTAATCAAGACTTCCATTTAAAATTGTTCTTGTCCCACAAGTCCCCCCAAGTGTTTAAGCCTTTCTTTGACACAACTGCCAGGCTCTAGAAAAGTCCTCATCACATAACTAATGCTTTGTGAAAAAAACTAACACCTAGATTGAATCCAAAGCCATGAAGCTTCCTTTTCTAGAAAGGACTAAGTGACTCTTGATCTATTTAAAAGTACCCCACAGTGTTTTCCTAAGCTGGCTTCCCTTAGTCATACAAGGCTCAAGATTGCCAATAGCAGAAAGAAGAGGGAAATTTTTCCACTTGGGAGCCTTGAAAGGTCTGACAAATTTAAAATTTCTAAGAAGTAGGTTAGCCCCGTCACTGTCTGGGGAAGTGATGGCTTTTACAATCCAAGTGGCAACAAGTTTGTAGGCAGCTACATTAACCACTCCCAATCCTCCTTCATTCCTTGGTCTAGTACAAAAAGACAATCTTGAGAGATCTCAACAACGGAAGCAAAATGGAAGAAGGTAAAAGAGAGGGAGAGCTAGAAGAGAGAGCCACACAAGTTTTGGTGGGTGCAGAACACCCTAATGTTCTCATCCATATATATATGCATTTATATATTGTACATAATTGGGGTTAAGTTATAGTGGCCTTTAACCCCCACAACCTCCCACTTAAATTCCAATGTGCCTTTAAGGTAGAGCAACCAATGGACACACTATCCAATGCCCATCAAAAAATGAAAATACTCAAACTGCTGACTAGATAGACTCTTCGTCAACATATCTATAGGGTTATCATCTATATGAACCTTGACAAGTTCTATGCACTTGTCCTCAGGTACCTCCCTGATGAAATGGTACTTGACCTCAAGGTGTTTGATCTTTTCATGAAAGATCGAATTCCGTGCTAGCTGAATAGCACTCATGGAATCACTATTCAATGTTAGTACATTTTACACACAAATATTCGAACACCTATAGCTACATGTTTGATTTCATAAGTGATGATAAATTTGCGAGGGCATGGATCATTGATTAGGTAATCCTATACATTGGATATCTCTAGATTCTTCTAAGCAAGATCCAACTAGCATGCCCCGTCTAAGATTTCTTAGTTTTGCAAAAGAGATCTATGTGACTGAAGGTGCATTGTCCAAAACCAAAGGGCTCATGGTCAATGCAATCAAAGTCCTTTTATGGTGGGTCGGTAATCTAGAAAAATGGTCACCTTATTGTGCAAAAGTGTGTGAAGACAATTGTGTTAGGAATTCAAGGATTGTAAACTCTTAGATGAATATTGAAAAGATTTAAAAAAAGAGAATCTTTAATAGCCAGCTTCCTCATTGATTGTGGAAAAGAGTGTCAAGACAACTGTGTCAGGAATTTGACAGCTATTAAACTGAGTGCACAATGCACTTATGATCATTGCGGCAACAGTCAAAGACCATTGACAAATAATCTTTCTTGCGACTTCATGACAAGAGGTCTCCAATCTAGATAAAGCTCTTCTATTGGTGGCGAGATACTTCTCATCTATTTGGAGCATGAAAAAAATTAGGGTCAAAGTTTAACCCAATGGTGAATTTAGAGCCTTGTCCTATTAGTAAGGCTAAATTTTAGAACTTCAAATTTAATAAATTTGCCCAAAAATACATGTGGGCTAATATTTAGAGCCGCAAGTTTAATAAATTCAGCACAAAATGGTAGCAAGGCTAATATTTGTAACTGTACATTGGGGAAAGATTCACCCAATGGTCCCTACACTTCCATAACTAAGGGGCCCTCTTATTTTTTATCTTGATATAGAATACCTTCTGAAGGAGGGAGACACATGAGCTTATCATGGATACTTCCTCCATTACACTATTGATTGATATCCCATAGCTCCTCATCTTGTGTAAACCTTATTGCTTAACACACAGCTCTATGAGTTAGTTTCATCATTAAATTTGCCTTTAATGAAGCATGATTGTGTGCTTCTTCTCATCTACTTTTCTTTTCGACATAGACACTGGTGACACAGCTAGTCAAAGATACTACTTTTCTTTTCGACATAGACACTGGTGACATAGTTGGTCAAAGACTCTGTACCCCACAACATGCACATGGTGCATATTTCCTTCCACTCTCTTACCCAACTTCTCATGAATCCACAATGCTAATAATTGAAAATGCACATCAAAAGCACATGTCTGCATGTTTGCTACACAATCAATACACATTTATATGTATATCCTCCCTAACTAGTTTGATTTTTAAATTATTGTTGAATACATGCTAGCAAATGAACTCAAGGGAGGGGAAGGGTTTTTTCCATGTAGATATACCTCATACTAGAATTCAATGCATAATTAAAAAAGCCCTACTTTTATGAATAAATAAACTTAAAAGTTTTTTACTTCATTTCCAAGGACCTTGTGTCTATAATTTTTTTCTTATTAAGGATATTACAAAAACACCTCTTGTTGAGCACATTGTCTAAGGTTACATATGTGTTAGTGACCTCTCTCCATGAATGAGGTTAAGGCTATTAGAACATGAAGTCAAGTTGAGTGTTCTAGTGTGTACTAGGAACTAGTATTTGTGTGAGAGTGCCACGTGTCATATTGGGAATTATCCCATATACACTAGGTACTTTAGTTTGTGTGTGCACTCTATAAGAGTGTTGTACTTCCTTGTGTCAAATCAGAGGAGTCAACATCTACATCAAGCTTTCCATCATGTGAGTACTTTGGTTATCTTTGCTTTGCTCTAGCATTTTCATTATGTCTTTCCATTCCATTCTTGCACTTTCATGTGGTATCAGAGCCAGCTCCCCTTCCTTCTTGCCTTCCAAGGAATTGAGTTGAGAGAGGCCAGAAAGAGAAGCTTCTCTCTCTCTCTCTCCTTGGAAGGCTTCCCTTCCCGTACCCCTTCATGTGGAGCTGGAGCTTCCCTTTGGTCTTCATAAACATGTAGCTACCCACGATTTCCCTCTTCATTTGCCATCTTCTCCTCCAAATCTGGCCGCTCCCCTCGTGTTTGCTGCCCGCCACCTCTTCTCACTTACCTCGCCATTCTCTTGCTGCTACCCGCCTCTACATCAACTTGCCACTACCCTGCTGCTGCCTGCCTCTACATCATGTCGCTCCTATTTGTCCCTGATGCTGCTCCAAATCTGGCCGCACCTCTTCCAGCCATCTTCTTCCTGCCATATCTCTAATTCTCCTTGCCAAGGCTACCTCGATTTCTATCCACCATTATCAGTTTCTGCCCGCTCCTGTTGCTGCCCCACATTAGGCTACCACGTCTTATTTTCAGCATCGCCAAATTGCTGAATCTTCCCAGCCCCTGTTTCCTGTACGTGCTACATTTGGTCGCTCCTATTTTTTGCAAGTGTTGCACATTTTATGGCTGCCCCATCTCTGAAGCTGCCCGTCATCTTCTTCATCGAATTCATTACCAAATTCAGCACACTTCTTTGGTGAATATCTATCCACGATTTGGCCAACATATGTGATTCCTCACGATGATGAACACCCACGCTGCCATTGAAAAGTTCAATGGCCAAGGATTTCACACCTGGCAAATGAAGATCAAGTTCCACTTGATGAAGCACAATCTATGGAGTCTGGTCAAGGGAACTTCTTCATCAAAAGAGAGGGAAAAGGAACCTCAACGTCTCAAGCAAGCATTCGCAATCATTGCATTAGGTCTTGGAGACAATTATGTGCATCACATTGCCAATCTTGAAGATCCTGCTGAAGCTTGGGCTGTGCTTGACCACTTATTTGGTGCAAGTAGCAAGCATTCTAAGCTGTCACTCAAGATTGAGTTCTTTGAGTTAGAGCTGACATCTGGAGCACCTCTTGATGCTCACATCAACAAAATGAGAAGTCTCATGAACCAGTTGGCTTCGGTTGATTCACCGGTGACAGAAGATGATTCTATGGCAGTGCTTCTCAAAAGCATGCCTGAAGAATATGACAACTTGGTCACAACACTAAAATATGGTCCCGATCCTTCATTTGAAGGGATCATAAGTGCATTGCAAGAAGATGAAAGGAAGCGGGAGAAGCGAAAGGATCACCAAGTGGAGGGAGAACAAGCTTTGGCAACCAAGTTCAAAAGGATGAATTTTAAAGCTTGTAGACATTGTGGCAAAAACAATCATGATGAGAAAGATTGTTTTCGCATCAAGCCATGTGGGATTTGTGGCAAGAATGGCCACTCTGAAAGTAACTGTTTCTCAAAGAAAAATTCAGCAAATATGGTGGAGGACACAAGTGATGAAAAAGCAGATATGGTAGATGATAAAGATTTTTGTTTCTAGGGTTCCTTGCTTGGATCATGTTTCCAAAAAGGATTTTGTAAACCTGTTGCAACCGCTATGAGTATGCAAAGGTATCTTGTCTTAATCTGTTTGACCTCTTAGAGGTATCTATTATGTTTTTGTGTGTTTATCCTGGTATATCCCATATTATGTACCTACCCAAGGATGTCCAACTTGCATGAGAGACTAGAGCCGTGGATTTATCCTTGACCAGAGACCCTGGCATGAGAGACCATGAGCCTATGATTTATCCTTGCAGTATGAGGCATTTCCTTGAGGGGGGATTTTTTGGGAATATCAAGGAACTGCATCTTTTATGAACTCATGCTATCACTCACCTTTCCTTCATGGGGGGGTGTTAGAACATGAAGTCAAGTTGAGTGTTCTAGTGTGTACTAGGAACTAGTATTTGTGTGAGAGTGCCACGTGTCATATTGGGAATTATCCCATATACACTAGGTACTTTAGTTTGTGAGTGCACTCTATAAGAGTGTTGTACTTCCTTGTGTCAAATCAGAGGAGTCAACATCTACATCAAGCTTTCCATCATGTGAGTACTTTGGTTATCTTTGCTTTGCTCTAGCATTTTCATTATGTCTTTCCATTCCATTCTTGCACTTTCAAAGGCTATAACTCAACATTTAAGGGCCTCATGAAATTTAATAAGAAGAATTATCACACCCTCTATCACACAAGATGCTTGAATCTACATGTACATACATACACAACCTACAATGTGATTTTTTGGGTTTTATAATTGTATGTTAAGGTAGTGGAACTATGTGAGGAAACAACAGAAGCCAAGAGGGAGAGGGAGCCCAAGAGACACAGATTTGTGGTGGGTGCTTCAACACCTTAATCTTTTTTTCAAATTTCTTTTTTGAGTATACATAACCGAGGCTAGGCACATGGGCCTTTAACCCCACAACCTCCCACTCAAAGGCAAATGTGCCTTTAAGCGAGAATAACGAGTGAGCATACTATCCAATGCCCATAAATACATGACAATACTCAAATCACTGATTGGGTAGACTCTTTGTCAGCATATCTACAGGGTTATGATCTGTATGAACCTTGACAAGCTCTATGCGCTTGTCCTCAAGTATCTCCCTGATGAAATGGTACCTGATCTCAATGTGTTTGGTCTTTACATGAAAGAACAAATTCTATGCTAGTTGAATAGCACTCATGGAATAACTATGCAAAGTTGGTACACTTGTATGAATCCCCAAGTCTCCCACAAGCCGATCAAGCCATATAGCCTCCTTGTAACCCTCTATGGCTGCATCATTCTCGGCCTCTATGGTAGACAAAGCAATGCACTTTTGTGCATGAGACATTCACGACACTACACCACCTACAAAGGTGAACACATAACCTGAAGTGGAACTCTTGCTATCCACATGCCAGGCATAGTTTGAATCAGTGTATCCAAGTACACGCATCTCTCCTCTGCCAAAGTAGATGCACATCTCCTTGGTACCCTTCATGTACCTCATGATGCACTTAACTACCTCCCAATGCCTCTTTCTTGGATTAGCCATATATCGGCTAACAACTCCCACTGCAAATGCAATGTCTGGTCTAGTAGCTATCATAGCATACATAAGGCTCCGAAACGCTAATGCATACGGAACCTTGGCCATCATGGCCTTCTCTTCATCTAATTTGGGACTATCTGCCTAACTCAATTTCACATATGGAGGCAATGGGGGGCACTGACATCCTTACCCCCCTCCATATTGAAATGCTTCAATACTTTTGTAACATATTCCTTCTATGAAATCCAAAGGAGTTTCCTACTCCGGTCACACATGATATGCATACCAAGAATATGACCTGCAGGTCCCAAATCCTTCATGTCAAAGGCCTCATGCAACTTAGCCTTCAATGCATCCAGCTCATAAGTGTTCTTGCTAGCCAATAGCATATCATTCACTAGGAGTATCAAGCTATTATCCTTATCCCTTTAAGGTCAAGAGATGGAGACTGATACGGGAGGAAAGGAGTAAACGGTCTATTTCAACTAAAGGGTTGAGTCAAGTTGTTGTCTCTCATAGAGTCTTGGGTCTCAATCCAAGGTGAGCAAGAGTGAGAGTCATCAAGGCATTGGTTTTGGGGCTATGCTCATTTGTAATTCAAATAAACAACTTTTAGTAATACAATTGTGTTTTCTATTGTTGACTAATTCCTTAACTATCCATGTACATCTATTTCTACATCCCAAGCAACATAGGAGATCCTAGCAGAGCAACCTTAGGATTGCGAGAGAGGGCATCTTCCTGGCTTAATCGACCACACACACCAAGTTGGGCACAAGGTTATCAAACCGAGGATTGCGAGAGAGGGCATCTTCCTGGCTTAATCGACCACACACACCAAGTTGGGCACAAGGTTATCAAACCGAGGGGTGAGAGAAAGACCATCAATGTTTGGCAATCTTGATGGGGACAGATGTGCCAAAAGCTTGAATTGAATGGATTTAGCATCATGATCTATAGGACTGAGGTGCATAGATTTGTTTGAATTGAGCATCGTGATCTATAGGACGACTGAGTGCATAGATTCCCAAAATAGCATTAGATGTTGACCCGAGAAAAGCTACAATGATTGCTTAGATTGGAAGCTTATCTCAAAAGATATCTACAAGTATCATCTGATTATAAGTCTTGCAAACATATATGATGATGAGATGGCAAATTCGATGTGAGCAACAATGAGTTAGCCAAGCCAGTATCGGGTTTATTAGTCAAAACTTAAACTTTGACTTTGCAAACTTGAATCCAAACGGTATCACATCTTAAATAATAGAGATTGTGCTACCTACCTTTATGAGGATGCATAGAAAAGAGTTGGAATTATTTTGGAATCCAAATTGTTATTTAATATTAGATGCTCATTAGATGTGGGAAGAGTGTGGGAGTTGTTATTACCATCTGGCATACCTTTAAACGAATCTTATGAACCCTATAAGACTAGTTACTAGCGCAATATGAAACAATCATAGACTAAGTTTCAAGAAAAAAGTGTCTTTAAAGGGATTGGTCAATATCACTAAATTTAAAGCCGTCTAAAAGGACATTATGTTTTCTTTGAGAAAATGAGAGCAATTTAGTACAGTTGGGACAAGGAAAATATCCCTCCTAGTGGTAGCTGCTTTCGAAGATCCCTACATGCTCGCCCATATGACCATCAAAGTGTGTATAGTATCAGTCCATATGCTGGCCATAGTTTGGGAAGGGTGAACCTGGGAACTCTCCATCGCCTCTGTACATCTGGCCCTCCAAATATGCCAAGCTGAAATACAAGCCAGAATCTCCCAAGATGTGTCTACAGAGGCATGGGTTGCTCTTAAAGGAGTGAAAGGAACATCTTGGAGGAAACATGACTGCACAAGATGACATCGTACAAAGAAGGTTGAGTTTGAGCCATGATTCAAACAAGACCCACTATGTAACGTATTTCCTAACACTTGAGACATATTTGATTCTTTTTTTAAATGTAAAAAAATTAGCCACACCAAATACTATTAAAATGCTAAAAATGTATATACACACGTCGAGCACACACATGCGAGGCTCGAGTGCACACGCATATATACACATCAATCTCTATTTTTTCAACACAAATATGATACGTACACATGTGTGTGTGTGTGTGTGTGTGTGTGCATACATACACGCACACACACACACACACACGCATACATACATACATGCATATATATGTATATAGAACATGTATATATGTAGATACATGTGCATATATATGTTTACATGTGCATCTACCATAAATAGAATACATGTATATTGTCTCTATACACTATAATGCTTGCACTATGCTCCTAATCGCTCCTCGCATCTATTCAATTAATTAATTTATCATTTGAATTCTGATGCCCACATTAACCTAAGCTTAATGGATTGATTGATTGTGTGAATGTCCTATTTACTATGTCACCGCCTCTCCCTCTCTCGCTTACCCCTTTGTCGCTGCCTCTCCTTCTCTTGCTTTCCTTCAACCTCGCTTGCCCTCCTCTCCCTCCCTCCCTCCTCTCTCTCTCACTTTGCATAGCTCTTCCTGCCTCTCCACTGCTCTTCCTCTCTCCCACTCTTTCGCTCCACTCTTCTTCTTCCCCTCTTCCTCCCTCTCCACTGCTCTTCCTCTCTCTCCCACTCTTCCGCCCTCTCCACCACTCTCTCGCTCCCCTCTCCACTCTTCCCCTCTTCCTCCCTCTCCACTGCTCTTCCTCTCTCTCCCACTCTTCCTCCCTCTCAATTGCTCAGACCTTCCCCCCCCCCCTCCTCTCTCTAATCACTCGGGGGCTTGCTTCCGGAACACGTATGCTTAATTCTTAGTGCCTTAAGTTAATGGCTTGTTACTTAATGTTTCAACCTTATCTTAGCTTAATTCTTTCCATCTCCTCACTACTAAATGCTAATACCTGTTTTTTAATCAAGTGGGGGGTCGTATTGTAAAAAGATGTAGGTACCTTACGTTCTCTCTCCCTGTAATATGATGGGCTATTTTCAAGAGAGTTCGAAAAGCATAATATTTGTTCTTGAAATACAAAACGGCTTTTCCATGGGCTTCCAATACAGTACACGCAAAAAGTCCACATTGAAAGCAGTCTTGCAAGCTAAGGACGAAGCCATTGCTTGTTCGTATTTGCGTTTACTTTGGTATCCCAATGGCATCTGCATAAAATACCGTCCACAATTCAGCATCGTGACAGGGATGGAGAGTCAAGAGTCAAAGAGCTGCAGGTGCGACCAAGGCACGCGAGGGGAGTCGGGACTCGGTTGGAGCCGGAGAGGCCTGCCCGTGGCGCCGCTCATGAAAAAGAGCGGCAATACTGTGCTAAAAGACAATGAGTAAGCCTCAGTACGAACCCTGCTAGGGAGTTGACCGAGACTCATGTCTCAGCTGCAGTGATCTGGATTCTGGAGCCTCAGACTCTGAACCCGCATGAAGAGACCCGGAGAAGTGAGAACAAGCCAACTCAAGCAAGAATGGCGTTTCATTCAAGGGCGCTATTGTTTTTTTAAATTAAAACGATCAACAGCAAGAAACTTGAAAGCATCTCGGCAGGATTCATGAAGCATCATCCAGAAAACAGTGTGAGCCTTGAGGAAAGCTTTGCGCATATCTATCTTTAGATTCTTTGAACTTTCTTCGAGAATGGAGACTGTAGCGAAGCTCAAAGAAGTTGAAAGAAAGTCTTGTTTTAGACCCTACACCAACGCCAAACATGCATCGGTTGTCACCCTTCCCGCGTCACGACATTAACCACGACCCTTCAACCATCTTGCACGCTCTCTTCATCTCGCCCATACACGCCCTCATGATCTCATCTGATTCCATAGCTCACTGTCCCTCACTCAGAATTTCTTTTCCCCTCCGCCTGATCATCTTCTCTGGTCAATACCTTCGCTCGAGACAGTTGTAACCGCAGAGGCTGCATGTTTGCCGTTCAAACATTATTCTAGCTACACGGCCCAACGCTCGCTCCCATGCTCTATATATCCTAGCATCTCAAACAGTCACTTTTCAGCTGCGCCTACAGGCCTCTCGATTGATCTCCTTATTATAACGACCCTTGACGACAATGTTTCACCAGACTCAATATGCATAAATAATGAGCTCCTGTTAAGTTGGAATACAGAATACGATACATATGTGATCCTTCAAAAGCTCTTAAGAGCATCTTTCCCAGACAATGCGACTGAAATCCATTCATATCCAGATCTCGAATCCTCTTGCTTGCTTCCCTCCGCGACAGTCAAAGGTCATCGTTCCGGGAAGTGGAGGCTTTACCGACAACGTCTACACTCCTCCAGTCTTTTAATATACAGATTCCAAACAAAACTATAGAGTGAAGTGCTGCGCATGCGCCACGGTGTGTCACTTTTGGAAGGAAAAGTGGAAAACACTCGAAAGCAGTACTCGTCGACCTAGCATGAGTTGGCACAGACATAGTCTGGATGCGCAACTTTGTCTTCCAACTCCCTTCGAAGCATGCAATCACGAGTAGAGTCGTCGCAGGTCACATCGACGCTAACCAACGCTTCCTGTCGTTGCTGAAGTTGCTGCGTGTGTTGCACCTGCAGGTAAAGGAAATGAAACATCAATCTCCATGGGTTTGGCGATGCCTGTAGAGACCTTTCCAACTCACCTACCGATGTAAAATCTGTATGGGTCTGGCTATGCTTCTAGAGACCCTTCAAGCTCACGTATGAGCTGCTCCCTAGTATTACAATTGCTGAGAGGTAGAAACGTAAATATCGAACCCCAACGAAATATCTTCTTATGGCCCGGGTAGATAATTGTGTGGCAGTACTCGGAGGACAAACCTTAGCAGAAAGGTCGTTCGCTATGGTGATTGTAAGCGAAGAGCGTTGGGAGGAAGCATGGTTGGAGCTGCCTGCATGTATGAGAAGAAGCCAGAGATTAAGATGGTGATAGAGAAAGCGAGTGAAATAATGAATGAAAGTGAAACAAGACGGGGGGAAACGAAAGAAGTTGGAGGAAGCGATGGGCTAAAAGGATATAGTAGTTGTACCAGGGAGGTCGAAGAGGGGGCGGGTGGAGTGGGAATGGCTAGGAAGCAACAAAAGGAGGAGGAGGAGGAGGAGGAGAAAGGGGAGGAGGGAGGGGGGCTGCTGCATGATGGAGTGAAGGAGCTGCAGAGGGGGGAGGGGAAGGCGATACGTGAGGAGATGAAAGAAGGGGAGTGCAATGGTATTATATGTAGGAGAGGAGAAGAGTGAGCAAAGACGAAGGCATGACGAACTCTTGGGCCTCTTGGACTTTACCAAGGGATCCTTGGATAGAGAGGGATTAACGAGGCCTCAAAGACTCTTCCAACGCCACATCAACCCTCACGTTTCACATCCACCTCACCTCAATAGGTGCCTCGTTGTGTAGTCCCTTTACACCTAGATACCGGAAATGTATTTTGCACCTTCCAGCCTCTGCTCTACACTCATCACACTTTATCGATCGAATCCCACCAGTACTGCTACCTTCACATCCCCTGAGACAGGCGCAAGTGGGTAGGGAGTCTTAGCTACCCCGCATAAGAATCTCGCATCCAATAGCTTTTTTCCACGTGCAATGGTATTTTACATAAGAGAAGGCTAAGTAAGGACGAAGGCACCTTGGCCTCTTGGGCATTATAAGGTACACTTCAATAGAATGGGATGAATGTGGTCACAAATTGAAATGTCAACTCTTCCATGCCACATAAACCTTGCTTCCACCTCTCTAAAGCTCATCTCTTCATGTCATGGGACTAAAGGCCTTGTGACATTGTGGTGGTTTTGTGGGAATAGGAAATTCAATGCCATGGTGCCATTTGGAATATTTGCCCCACCCCTTTTTCCCACAAACCCATTAGCTTCTAAGGTCTATTTTTTGTGGGGAAAATAAGCTTGTGAAGCTTTTAACTTGGCTTGAAAATGACACTAAATTCAACTTTTTCACCAAACATTATGATATATTTTAAATGGGCAGTTAGTTTTTCACACTAAAAACCATGTCCCTTTTAGACTCACACTTGATTGCAACATTAATGCACCATCTCCATGCCTACCTTGCCTTCCCCCATCTACCCATGGTGCCAAACCGGTTGATGTCAAAGATGAGTACTCATGGGCAACACATTGCCCTCACACTGCCAGGCCCAAAGCAAAGCCGTGTTCAAAGGTCAACACTAGCTCGCACCATATTGCTAGGCTATAATGCCTCCATTGTTTAATTGGCTAGAACCTCAAACTCAATTATTTAATGCCCATCAAGAATATAGAGGTAGGGCATGGGTATGGAGCAAGCTGATTTCCTACAAACTAAAGTTGAACTGCTATCACATTAAGAAAGAGAGAGGCACAAAATTTTTCCTAGAACCTGCAAGCACTCGCACATGGAAAGTATTGAGTATAGCCTACAATTAAATAATCTTGAATTACCTAGCATAGGCAAATAGTATGGGACATCACTCTACCTTGGCATCAAAGCTATGTTATAGAAAGGGGGAACACAGTCTCAGGGGGTTCACCTAACATATATGTAAGTTACCACATGCATTTAGATGAAGGGGTTTTTGAATTCAAAAATTTAAGGTAAATTTACAGAAATACATTTACAAAAGCAGTTTTTAAATGCATTTTTTTAAAAAACCTACAATTTCATAAAGAAAAAGGGGTCATTTAAATCTTGAAAATATTTTAGGAAAGGGGTCTTTTAAACACTATACCATTTTCCTCATTTCCTCTCTCCGAACACATTGTTATAAAGACATCTCATTGAATACTAGGTCCCTACTAGGTCCCACTCAAAACTTTGCAGACCATGCACCTTCTAAAGTATGCAATGGCTATCTTTTATTTAATCAATGATTTCAATGATATAAAATTTGAATAATTATGTAGGTTCTATGTGTAGTACCCATCATACGTGAAACTTACTTGTTTGAAAAAAAGTGCATACTCTAAAGTTAGACTGGATGTTATTCTTTGAGAATGATGTTCAACATTGCATGATCTACTCTTTGTTTTGTCCCATTATGAAACATTTATATTATCATTTGAAAAATATGCTCAACATTGCATGCTCTCCTCAATAATTTGAGGAAGATTCCAAAGATTGCATGATCTCCTCAATAATTTGAGGAAGACTCCCAAGATTGCATGATCTCCTCTTGTCTTCTCCCATAAAAAATAATGATTTGAAAACAATAAGGATTATATTTCACTAACTATGAGCCATGAATGACACATTTGATGTTTAAAAAAATCCAAACCTTATACGGAGAAACATCTTAAATCACATTGAATTGGAGTTTAATTTTTGCAATAATTTTTTAAAAGTATAGGTAGTAGGCTAGGAGAGACTAGCCCAAGAAAGAGTAGATGTGGTCACCCTTAAAGTATTTTAGAAAAAAACTTGAATACTTACTTTTACATGTATATTTAACTACCATAAAAATACTTGTACCCTAATAAGGGATTTAAGTTGCCCACCTATTTAAATTCATGTGCAAATATGACTATGGCATAGGATACACGTAATTGAAGTATTAGCAAGCCATCCATTAAATTGTAATAATCCCTTGAGTTGGTGATATAGCAAGGTTTGACAAATCGTATGCAACTGATGGAGATGCCCTAAGGCACGTCTATATGGGAATGGTAAAATGCTACAAAGATTGTTCTAATGCAGTGCCATAATGGCTACTAGATGATGGGCATAGACCACGTGAAACTCATGAAGTGCCATCATGTGGCAATAGATGGGGGTCCATTTTTTATGCTTGTTTCCCAACACTTTGCATGCCTTGGAATGTGTTTTCATCACAACTAGGGGATCGTCAGTAAACCTTATTGGTGGCATTGGTATGCGGGTCCATATAGACATCAATGTAGGCATTGGTTGGGGTATACCAATGTTATAGCAATGCCTATACTAACCTCTGCATAGACCCTAGCATTCTCAATGAAATTATAGAAAGTAGTTTGCAATAGGACCCCAAATCATTTTGACCTATAGATTTTGCCATTTTGAAGATGCAAAATTTAAGAACATCTACACCAAATTTGGGACCAAAATACACATATATTCATGATGAACTTATAATAAAAATTGACATAATGCAAGTACAGAAGTGAAAGAGCCAAGGATAAGAATCCTTCTCCTTGGCAAAAGAGTCAATGAGTAGTATTTAGATCAAAGGCTGCATCTTTAGCCAAGTCCATCATGCCAAATAAGTGTATCTCTAGTTATATTCCCAACTCACCTATATCACCAGGCTCTATATTGCTACTAAGACTTGGTTCACTTTGTGAAAGTGCATGGACTGGTGGATGAATCCTAAGAGAGATCAAGATCTATAACTCAAGTCAATTAGGTTCCAAGATAGATTAGCTTGGACTCATAAAGAGAATCTTGAGATAGTGCAAAGTTCTTGATTGATATTACTTCAAATAAACCTCCCTTTTATAGGAGTGGGTACTTACATCCATTTGCATGCTCACATGTGGGATATCTCCTCCATGCCATGTGGCAGCTTGCCCTCTTTACTCATACCTTTGCTCTACATGTGCTCATAGCACCACAACTCTCAACACCTCCCCTTGGTGCCATGATCCTTTGGCTACTGGGTCATTGTTTGCTTGGGTGTAGCCATTTTCGGTGAGGTTCAGGGACTTTTTTGTATATGGGTATTTTGCATGACCCATAACTTATGCATTGCTCAATGGAATTCGGCAAACTTTGTCTTCAAGTTTTAGTACACATTCCAACTTCAACATGAGAGCAAAAAATTATGGAATAAGGATTTGGAACAATACCGTTAAAGCATTACAAGTGCTATGTTGCATGTGAAGCATGCATCCTAAAGACTATAGAATATAGCAATTTATTCAAAAACATCAAAATTTCTATACATACATGCAACCAAGTAATCATTCTAAAGTACACTACGTGAGCTTTTCCTCAACTCAAGGACACACCTAAATGAGATCATTATGCATGAGTTAATGGGCCTCCAATGTTGTGCTAAGTGATGCATACCCATTTGAGGGCACGCTCCATAACTTTTTTTTGATTTGTTGAAAACCAAAAAGGATTGAAAATTTGGAATCCAAACTATTGGGACTAGTGCATGGTGGTCTTAAAACATTGATAGTTGTTAATATTGGTATCTAGGTTCACTCTAAAATGGAAGGAGTTGGAAAAGTGCAATTTGTGCATGTGAAAATATATGTTAATAAATCCAACAGTATTTACAATTTTGAATTGTTTCTTTTTCCATGCACTTGCTTTCTATATGGCTCATAAGCATGCCAAAGGTCATTGCATTTAATAATACATAGCAACAAACCCAATAGTGTGCCCCTTGGCCTATTTGTGTTTTCAAGCATTTTAGGCCACATTGCACTTGTTTGCGATATCCAATTCTGTTGACATGTATCGCTGGAGGGGAAAAACCGGCGGTTGAAATTTCCTCAAAATTTCACTACTCCCGTGAATTTCAAAATGTTCACATCTCCCACCCATCAAATCTTGGAAAATTAAGTACCTGCAACTTGCCCCCGCCTTGCAAATGCCCTATAACCCACACACACCTCGACGTGACCTTGCACAGACTTTGGTTTGTCATTGTCTTCTTTCAAGTAAGTTGTCTTCTATTTTTTGCTTGCCTCACCAGCTAGCTTCTCTCTGTTTTGGTTTGGCCTTATCGTCTTTCATTGATTGTCACCATGGCAACATCCCGGCAACATGCAACTCACCATGGCTTACAAGAGAAGTAAAGAGAGGCTGTGAGGTAGAAAAGTTGAAAAGCTCGGTCAGGGCACAAGGAATAGAAGACTCCTTGCAAAGCAGCACAGCAGGAAGCAGTTGTTGCAGATGCACGCATTCGATCCTTGCCATCAAAGCGAAGAAAACGAGCTGTGATATCATGATTGGTGGTAGCATTCAACATTAGGCCATTCAGGTAAATACCATTCTCGAGTCTTCACAAGCTTTAGCCTGCACTTTAAAGCTCATAGAATGACAACCCTACCAACACCTTATATTTTTATGCCAAAACATCACCACTATTACAATGACTTCTGCACTTAGGTTGTCTCTCCTTCTCTTGCGTTCTGTTGAAGCCCATAGACTACTCGGATTGGGATGATCAGGCATTACTTCCACTCTTCATGCATCTCTCGAGAGTTTCTCCAAATAACAAGGACATCTGTAGAAAGCAGATGCAATACAAGATGTTTGACGAGCACATCATACACATGCTTGATACAATGTAGGTCAGGGGTTCCCTAAACCATCCCTGTGGTTGCTTGTGATTGAGCTTTGGGATAGTTTACTTGTTTCATTTCTTGATACAACGTAGCTCAATGGTTGCCTAAACCAGCCCGATGGTTGTTTGTGATTGAGCTTTGGGATAGTTTACTAGGCTGGCCTTGGACTTAATGTGATTGTCCTAAACCAGCCCAGTGGTTGGAATATCATGCAACCGTGTGGTTGGTTCAGATCAAACACCAAAACCAAGCTGGCTTGGACTTAATGTGATTGTCCTAAACCAGCTCGGTGGTTGGAACATCATGCAATCATGGTTGGGTCAGCTCAAACACCAGTTATGTGATTGTCCTAAACTAGCCTGGTGGTTGGAATATCATGCAACCATGTGGCTGGTTCAACTCAAACACCAAAGCCAAGCCTGGCTTGGACTTAATGTGATTGTCCTAAACCAGCTTAGTGGTTGGAACATCATGCAACCGTGATTGGGTCAGCTCAAATACTAGTTAAGGCTAGAGGAGGTAGGCACTGGCTAGAGGAGGCCGTAGGCAATGGCAACAAAATGTATTTTTGTTGGTTTAGGATTACCTACAACCCCCACAAAATATAACCTTTAGTAAATTCCAAACAACCATCGCCGCTTGTTTCAGTAAATCCCAATCAATAAATCCCAAACAAGGGAAAATGTAAATCCCAAACAGTATACTAATCCCAAACAACCATCGAGCTTATTTTAGTGATAATGACTGTGCATGAGGGACCATCTAATTAATAGGTTCAGATTAGCATTCGATCGGAATCAGACTATAATAATAATCACTATGCATGAGGGACCATCTAATTCACAGGTTCAGATTAGCATTGAGCCGAAATCAGACTATAATAATAATGACTTTGCATCTAGTTCAGAAGCTTAGATTAGCATTCAGTCGGTTTATCAGACTGTAATAACAATAGTTTAGAATGAGAACTAGCATTAAGCTGAGATAGACTATAAGAACACATCACACAGTTAGAATTACCATCTAATTGCATGTCATGAGTGAAGCAGTCATAAGAAAATAGAACCTTCGAATCCAACTTGCAACATATTTAAATTATAAGGTCCAAATGAGTGAAGCAATCGTATCCAAGGATATAGCGAATTATTGCTTTAAAACTCAAGTTATATAGAAAAGCCAAATATATAGTCAGCCCCTAAAGTTATATACCCAAGTAGTATACAACCAAGTTTTACTCTTATACATTTTGAAAAGAGACCACCATCATATCTAAGTATGGATAAATACAAAGACAATTTACTTTTTTTTTTTTCAAAGAAGACGATTTACTAAACGCAAATTCTATTGAAAAGGCGACTGTATTAGAGGGGTGGTCAACCCCTAAAAAAGTCCGGGCTAATATATATCCAAGATTACAAGAGATAAAGTCTGAGATCTTTGAAGCACTTTATATTTATGTAAGAATTCCAAGACGTAGGCTCGACACTTCGCATAGTGGGAGCCTTCAGCAACATACTTCATAAACTGTGGGTTCTTATAGTATTAAAGGCCTTCCCATAATTCCTCATGCAATATGACCATCTTGTGAATGACACCCTTGGGAACTCTATGTTCCTCCTCCAAGTGATCAATCTCATCTACCACAATCTTGGGTTGTTGAGGGACCCATCACAAAATGGCTTCATCAAGCGGTAGGAAAAATGTCATTGCCTTTGTGGCTTTCCATCTCTGTTCCTTTGTTGTTCCTTCACTCGAGACCTGTCGGGTTTTTAAACTACTTTGCTCTCCTGCTATCCAAGATGTAATTGTTCACATATTCTAATCTGTCAAATCAAGCCATCTTGACATGCTTAATGATGTAATCTAGTGAGATCTTTGCCATCTTTGAAGACCCATGTATCGATAGATTCCCCACACATTACATTGATGAATATGATAGGTTAGTTGTATGATAGTTAAGGCTAGAGGAGGTAGGCACTGGCAACAAAATCCATTTTTGTTGGTTTAGGATTAACTGTAACCCCCATAAAATATAATCTTTAGTAAATCCCAAACAACCACATCCCAATCAATAAATCCCAAACAAGGGAAAATATAAATCCCAAATAGTATACTAATCCCAAACAGCCACCGAGCTTGTTTTAGTGACACTGACCGTGCATGAGGGACCGATTAATTCATAGGTTCAGATTAGCATTCAATCTGGATCAGACTGTAATAACAATGATTGTGCATGAGGGACCATCTAATTCACAGGTTTAGATTTGCATTAAGCAGAATCAGACTGTAATAACAATGACTTTGCATGGGGGACCATCGAGTTCACAAGCTTAGATTAGCATTCAATTGGTGTGTCAGGCTGTAATAATAATAGTTTAGAATGAGAACTATTGTTGTTATTACAGCCTGATGAACCGACTCAATGCTAATTTGATGTCCTATTTTAATCTTTCCTTTCTTCAGTTGACTGTAATAAGAATGACTTTGCATGAGGGGCCATCTAGTTCACAGGCCGCCTAGATTAGCATTTTTTGATGACCGAGAAATTCTCCCATGGCAACCATCTAATCACACATCATGGCTATCGACGATGATGTATATGACTACCTACACTAGGCTGGGCTACCAGCAAAGTTGGGTGTATGTGCCACTGCTCCTCCCCCCTTATCCCATTGAATTATTATGATATTGGCTTCGATGACTCAGAAATTCTCCCATGGCAACCATCTAATCACGTGTCATGGCTAGACGATGATGTATATGACCACCTATGCTAAGCTGGGCTACCAGCAAAGCTGGGTGTATGTGCCATCGCTCCTCCCCCCTCATTCTATTGAATTATCATGATCTTGGCTCTGATGACCAAGAAATTCTAGCATGGCAACCATCTAATCACACGTCATGGCTAGATGATGATATAGATGACTGCCTATATGCTAGGCTGGGCTACTGGCAAAATCCAACTGGTGGATTGTGTGCTCTTAGCAATGATAGGCACCCAGAGTTGCACAATTGACACAAGATCTTGGCTCCAATGACCAAGAAATTCTAGCATGGCAACTATCTAATCGCATGTCATGGCTAGACGATGATGTAGATGATTGCCTACGCTAGGTTGGGGTACTAGCAAAATCCAACTAGTGGATTGTGTGCTCTTAGCAGCGATAGGCACCCAAAGTCACACAACTGACACAAGAAACAAAGGGGGAAAGAGTGGGAGGGCAACAAGTCTAGCTATATAAAGGCCTTAAGGGAAAAGAAACAATGCACGCTCTCTCCAAGCCCCCTTCTACCCCTATGATGAATCTTTTGCTACTACCTCGATACCCCTTCATAATGTTGCCCAAGTCATGGGATCCATTGTTTGCCTTGGCTCTCCATCCTGCAACACTCCACCAACCATAGCCATGACCAAGGGAGTTGCAGGATGGGGAGCCAAGGGAAATGGGTCATGGTTGAGTCCTCTCTGCCAGTGGTGCCTTGAAAGAAGCAATTCTTTTATAACCCCACCAGTGCCTCAAGAAAGAAATTGCTATGACGAAGGAAATTCCTTGAAAGACTTGAAAGAAAAACCTCATGACCAACCATGTTGCAGGATGGGGAGGCAAGGGAAATGGATCGTTGTTTCGTGAGGCACTGGGAGAGAACTCAACTTGGTGTTGAGCCTCTCATAATTGCATACAACCTTCCACACTGGGGAAGGAACTCAACTTGGTGATCAACTCTAATGCACTTAGAGCATGCGTCAGTGTGCTAGAGCTCACCACCATATTGAGTTCCCTGTCCATTGTCGAATGTTGTGCTCGATTGTTCTCACCTCCAAGTTGAGTTCCCTTTTCTAGTGCCTTGACTTCTAAAGTTGCTATGAAAAAGGTTATTTCAATTACGAGGTGCTCGTATTGTCCCCTGCATATGAGGAGTTCCCGGTCAAAATTATAAGAAATTCCTACCTATGATAGCACTACAAGGTGCTTGTATTGTCCCCTACATATAAGGCACCTAGTCAAAAGTGTAAGAAAGTGCTAACAAGGGCAAAAAGTGACACCTAGTTGCCACAGTGGTGGTGTTGACACGAGATTAAAGAAGTGTCACAAAAACAAAGTATTAGCATTTTTGTATGTAATCTGTTTTGTTAAATGTTTGCTTTGGATGTAATTTATATTGTTTCAATTTCGATGTAATACTATTATTGCAAAAACTCTCAGATGTAATTTCTTTTGTTTCAATTTCAATGTAGTTCCATTATCACCAAAACTATTGTTGGCTATTACCTTGGTATTGAAAGTGGCTCTAATGAAGAAGAAATGGCATATTTCTGCCCTCGTTCACATTTTACTGTAACCATAGGGATCGTTGCACAAGAAATTGTTGAAAAAACTATTCTTACCGTAGTGAAAATGGTTCCAATAACCAGCGCGATGCTTTAGAACTATGATAACTCCAATAACCAGTGCAGTGGTTGTAAGGAAACTATACTAAATTTTAAATGCTACATTTTCCTTAGCTTGGAACTAAAATGGCTCCAAGAATGTGTGCGATCGTTGAGAAATTATTGCACAAGGAGTAATATGACTAAAATATCTCTAAAATAACACTATTTTCCTTGGTTTAGAACTAAAATAGCTTGTATACTTGTGGGAGTACTTGGTGGTACCATTTCTTGCACATTTGCTGCATGGACATCTTGTTGTCTATCAACATATGCAGGTGGATTCACATCCTGGAAAGTGATTTTCCTCATTTCCACATCCCTCATGGGTGCCTTATGCATCTTCTTCTCATTGAAGACTACATCATGGTTGCGTATGATCTTCTTTGCTTCTGGATCCCAGAGACGATAGCCCATCTCTCCACTTTCACCATAACCCAGAAAGATGCATTTCCTAGACTTAGGATCTAGCTTCTTTCGAAGCTCTTTTGGCACATGTGCATATGCCTCACACCCAAATATACACAAATGAAAGTAAAAGGGCTTCTTGCCACTCCATGCCTCTTCAGGAATACCACCATCCAAACTCTTACTAGGTGATCTATTGATCACATGCACTGTAGTCTTCATTGCCTCAGCCCAAAAACCACCAGAAAGACTTGCATTGGAAAGCATGCATTGCAACCTTTCTTGAATGATACGGTTCATCTTCTGCAGCTGGATTTTGCTCTGGAGTATGAGGGGATGTGAGCTCCCTCTTAATCCCATGTGTATCACAGAAATGCTAAAAGTCATGAGAGAGATACTCTCCACCATTGTCAACCTGTAGGCATTTAAGCATTCTACCTGAATGATTCTCAACCAAGGCCAGCCATTTCTGAAATACCTAGAACACATTACTCTTCTGAGCTGTAGCATAAGCCCACACTTTCCTAGTTGCATCATCAATGAATGTCACATAGTATTCATCCCCGCCTAATGACCGTGTAGGCATGGGACCACATACGTCTGAATGCACCAAATCGAACTTTTCAAACTCTTTCTTTCCCCTTCTTTTATGGGCTGATTTAGTCTGCTTCCCATAGAGACACTGCTCACAAAATTCAAAATCAGAGAAACTTAAATGCGATACATAACCCAAACGGCATAAGAGTTTCATTCCATTCTGGCTCATGTGCCCCAACCTGCAATGCCACAAAGAAGTGCTTGGCTGCTCGGTTATTGCAACAACATGATCAAATACCCCTGATACATGTAAGGGATATAAAGTCCCACACTTGGCACCCCTGGCCAAAAGCATAGAGCCCTTTTGAATTTTCCAACTCTGAAAGCCAAAAGTGGTGTGAAAACTAGCATCATCTAGCTGACCCACTGAAATAAGACTCTTGGTCAACTTAGGTACATGTCTCACATGTTTCAAAATAAATTCAGACCCATTTGCAAAAGAAAACTTTATGTCACCTACTCCCACTATGTCACATGCATAGTCAATTCCAAGATGCACACAACTTGTCTTTCCACTATCATAAGTGGAGAACCATTCCCTATGGGGAGTAACATGGAATGAAGCACCAGAATCCAAAATCCAATCCTTGGAATATGCATCATCTGAAGTGGTAAGCAACTCTGCAGATAAACTAGACATGAAGAGAACGTCATTGTCACTATCATGTGTGACTGCATTGATCTCCTCGACCTTCACTTTTCCTTTGTCCTCCCTTGGACTCTCTTCCTTTTGATTTGCACCCCAATTTGCATTCTTTTTCTTATCCTTTTGCTCTCTTTTCAGCTTGTAGCAATCCTTTTTCATATGGCCCTTCTTGCCACAGTGGTAACACTCAATGTTCCGTGCCCTGGAGTTGCTATGAGACTTCCCTCTTTCTTGGGACTTCCCCTTGAACTGTGATGTGCCCCTTTGCACATTTAAGGCTACATCCTGCTTGTTTCCATCCATAGACTTCCGTCTAATCTCCTCGGCCAACAAGCTACCGACAACATCGTCAAATTTCAGTATTCCACCAGGTGCAAAGTTACTGACAGCTGTACGGAAGGTATCCCATGAGGATGGCAATGAACATAAGAGAAATATTGCCTTAGTCTCTGCATCAAAATTCATCTTTTGAGCCTGAAGCTGGCTGAAAATAATATTTAATTCATTCAAGTGAGAAGCAATGGAGACCCCTTCCTTCTCTGCAGCTCAAAGAACCTCTTCATGAGGTAAACTTTATTAGAGGCAGTTTCCTTCTCATAAGTGGCACACAGTTTCTTCCACAAATCTTCCGTAGTCTGCTCATTTACTACTGTGAAATAAACTGACTCTGCAAGATGAAGTCTAATAGTAGACTTTGCTAATGCATCCAACTCATTCCAATCATTCTCAGACATATTTGCAGGCTTAGCTTCAATCCCTGCCAAGGGTTTAATCTACTTCTTTTGAATAAGCACATCCCTTATTTGTTCTTTTCACAAAGAAAAGTTTGTCCCATCAAACTTTTTAATGCTAAAAAACTCCTTTTCAGATATGGAAGAGGATGCCATGATGCAAATGAAGCAAAAATCCCAAATGCTAGTGCCTACAAGAGAGAATCACACCAAATACCAGGTGCACCTAAATGTATATGCCACAATAGAGTGAAATATCACCAAAACTCAAAGCTCAAAGCATCAAAAGATGCATCTGACTCACGTGCATATACTATGCATCCATATGAGCAAATCTAGCCCAAAAGAAAATGCCAACTGCAATGGCAATCCAAAATGCCAATAAGTGCCAAATGACTCAAGCATAAACACCGTCCACTCACATATGCATTAATAATATCTCATCCAAGAGAGCATAGCACTATCAGTGCATCACCTGCAATGTGTCAAAGCTGTCCCTCAGCATAAAATAGCATCCATGTGCAAAGCGTCCATAAAAGTAGCATCCCACAAGGCAATTTGGGCCTATCAACGCATCCAATAAGGACCGCAATGCATCCAAATGGCCTATAAATCATCCACTGCAACCCAATGCACACCACGAATGAGCGCACACTACTCAAACTGTAACCAGAGTGATCTGCATAAGGTATGCTCAAGAAATCATAGTCCCACGGTAATTACCGCTACTGAAAATAGAACCTGAGATGCCTCGAAACATGGGCATCATTGCATAATCGGACTCAACAAGAAAATCTGCAAATATCTCTCTTCTGCTAGAACTCCAAAATCCCAACCGATGAGTGAGAAATGGAAGTCAACACTTATCCATTGCCATGTGGCATAAATCTAAGGTTTCAAAACCTTAGAATGAAAAATGCATAACAGAGAGACGAAATCGAATACACAGAGATCTATAACTCTGAAAATACTCCACCGAATCACGCAAGAACTGACAGGTAGGGGTTTTTGGGCGTCCGGAACGCAATGGGATAGACGGCTTTGGAAACCGTGGTCTCAATCACTGGGTCCAACACACGGACTAGAAAACGGTTTTGAAAACAGATCTGTTTGTAAACTCCACCGGAGTGCGAATGATGAACAACATAGAAGTTTTAGGACCTCCTGAGTCCACCGGAACTGACAGATCTACAAATGGTTGCTCCAAACTTGAGTTCCAACACCCGGGCAGAAAAATGCAGAAACTGACACAATGAGTCAAAAATCCAATAAAATGATCCCAGATTCAAGAATGAAGGTGTTTCCAAGCTCCTGAAGTGAAGTGGACACCAAAAGCAAGCAATAGTTGCCTCTACAAGTCAATACGGAGTCTCTGTCATCGAACAAAACAGGGAAAAGCTCAAAAAACGACTTTTTCTTTGAAAACACTTAACAAGCTCTCAAAACCACTTCGCAAAACCAAAGTGACTTTTCCAAAGGTTCCTCCAAGGTCTCTACACACTCGAATGCAAGTAAAGTCACCCACAAAGCTTCCCATAGAGCTTCTCCTTCCTCCCACAGGGTTGCTGAGCTTCAAGCATTCATGCACGCTCAGCTAGATCACCCAGGCTCTGATACCAGTTGAGAGTGCTCTCAACAGAAGCAAGAACGGAAGAGGGAGAGAGAGAAACAGAGAGCCACACAAGTTTTAGTGGGTGCAGAACCACCCTAATCTTCTTTTTCATTCATTTATATATGTGTTTGAGTATTGTACATAACCGGGGTAAAGGCATAGTGATTTTTAACCCCCACATCTTGAACCTCTCGATGGTGGTGAGGCATCCTCCATAGATAGCCTCGCATTTACCTCCATAGGTGTAGCTATCTCCTTGCACTCGGACATACCAAATGCCTTCAAGATCTCCCTTACATATTTCTGTTAAGAGATGAAGATCTTGCCTAGCTCTTGCCAGACTTCAATCCCCAAATAGTAGTGCATCAAGCCTAAGTCTATCATCTCAAACTCTATGCTCAATGCCTTTCTAGTCTGCTGGATCATGTCTTCATAGTCACCTCTTGTAATAAGGAGATCATCCACATATAGAACAATAATAGTAGATTTTCCACCTTTCCTGTACACATACAAGGTACACATACAAGTTAGTATCTAAGGCACATCTTTTGAAGTTCAATTTATGAAAGAATTTGTCTATCCGTTGGTACCATGATCTTGGGGCCTGTTTCAGCCCATACAGAGCCTTGTCTGATTTTGTGTCTCATACTAACTCTTCAATATGTTCCAGGCCACAGTTGCCTTAGATGTATGTTGAATCAAGGTCAAAACACTATCAGTAGTACTTGTAACCAAGGCACACAGAGCATCTGTGTTCTTGCATTTCCAAGCTCATAGAAGGTCGACATTAGGAGGTATTGTACTCCCTAGATTTGCTGGGTTGGGGGTCCCTTGTGGTTCTGGGTGTCCCCAGTACTATCTCTAGAAACGCATATGAATCTAGAATAGCAGTAATTTTAAACTTTCGTAGAGTAGTAAATACCATCTAGCTTGCCTTTAGTGAAGGCTGATGGGCAAATCCTCAACGTCCAGATTGTTGGTGCAGCAACTGTTGCTAAACTCGAGCCACTTCTTAGTGAGCCACTTCATGTTGCCATCACTCCTATGCTGTTGAAGCCCTCGCCTCTCTTCTGTTCTTCGATCCTTAGAGCCGCCTGGGCTGTGATACCATGTTAAATTACATGGCACAGCAGAACAAAAATTGAACAAAGAATAGAGAGTACACAACAAACTGGAGATAAACAAAAATTTCCTTCAATATTGATGTAGTACAGATGATAGCTCCGTCCACCCATGCGCTCCCACAGTGGAGCTTAGATGGTGATCTAGATAGATACTAGGTGAAGAGCTACTAGATGGAAGATCTTATCTAATCTAAATTGATTTGATGCAATAAAATGGGGAGGTCACCTCTTTATAGCTATGAGGGCAATAGTCGGATCAATGTAGTCGGTGGAACCGACCAATCAACCTAGTCAGTGGAGCTGACTAGTCAACCTAGTCGGTGGAACCGACTAGTTGTCCATGGAATATTCAGTGAATATTTCCTATACCATCACCTCAGGGGCTCTCGCCCTCGAACATAGCTCCCAAGCCCCAGCAAGAATAAGGGGCTCCCACACAATCACCTTTCTACCATCAACGGTCTCATTGATAGAACTCATCTGACATGCAAGTCACCATCCAGTGTCCCGAGCTCACACATGGCTTCTCCTCATATGGGGGCCTTACAACTTGAGCACCTTGCACCAATGGTTGTTACCAAGAGGATGGGGCATTAAGCATATCTAACAATAAATGTCCCACATTTGTTTCCATCTTCCCTCTCAGCATGGCACTACTACCAATGTGATAGAGAATGGCACCAACGCCCTTCTGATAGAGAGTGCCAATGACTCAAAAATGTTATGCATAAATGTTCCCACATCTCTTTCCATCTTCCCCGTTAGCATGGCACTGTTGCTAATGTACTTGACACTAACATAGACATAGAATGAGAGTGGCACCAGTGCCATTCTGATAGAGAATGACACCAGTACCATTCTGATAGAGAGTGCCATCTTGATAGAGAGTGCCAATGTCTCAAAAAAGTTATGCATAAATGTTCCCACATCTATTTCCATCCTCCCAATTAGAATGTTCCTACATCTATTTCCATTCTCTCGGTTAGCATGGCACTGCTACCAATCTACTTGACACTAACGTAGACATAGAATGATAGTGGCAAACTAATTGAGATTGTAAAGATTGGCACCAATTCCATTCTCCACAAACTCTCATGGATTAGGGTGGCTCCTAGTGTCCAAGGTAAACTAATTCCTATGCATCACATTACCAAAGCTCAAGGTCTAGTAGTTATGTTATAAATCCTAAAACAAAGGACTGGACTAGTGGCAAGACTAGTGGCAAAATAAGAAGGAGGTACATGAATTGCAAGAGAATGGCACAAATGCCATTCTGTACAAACTCACATGGACAATTCTCTACAATCTAACTTTCTTGGGCACTGATTTGATTCTCTGTGTGACTAACACAAACGAGATTGGCACCAGTGCCATTCTCTCTATTTTCCATCTTCCATGTTAGCACGACACTCTGCCACTCTACTAGACACTGACATAGACATAGAATGAGAGTGGCAAACTAATTGAGATTGTGGAGATTGGGACCAGTGCCATTCTCCACAAACTCTCATGGATTAGGATGGCTCCCAAGGTCCAAGGTAAAATAATTCCTATGCATCCCATTACCAAAGCTCAAGGTATAGTAGTTATGTTATAAATCCTAAAACAAACGACTGGACTAGTAACAAAATAAGGAGGTAAATGAATTGCCTCAGATTGGCACAAGTACCATTCTGTACAAAGTCACATGGAGAACTCTCTCCGCCGATCTAACTTCAGTGGGCATTGATATGATTCTCTGTGTGACTGACACAAATGAGATTAGCACCAGTGCCATTCTCTCTATTTTCCATCTTTCCTATTAGCATGGTACTGCTGCCAATCTACTTGACACTGTCATAGACATAGAATGATAGTGGCAAACTAATTGAGATTGTGGAGATTGGCACTAGAGGGACAAAATAAGAAGGAAGCACATGAATTGCATGATATTCGCACAAGTGCCATTCTATACAAACTCACATGGAGAATTCTCTACAATCTAACTTCAATGGGCACTCATCTAATTCTCTGTGGGACTGACACAAATGCGATTGGTACCAGTGCCAATCTCTCTATTTTCCATCTTCCATGTTAGCATGGCACGGTTGCCAATCTATTTGAGACTTACATAGACATAGAACGAGCGTGGAAAACTAATTGAGATTGTGGAGATTGGCACCAGAGCCATTCTCCACAAACTCTCATGGATTAGGATGTCTCCCAAGGTCCATGGTAAAATAATTCCTATGCATCCCATTACCAAAGCTCAAGGTCTAGTAGTTATGTTATAAATCCTAAAACAAAGGATTGGACTAGTGACAAAATAAGAAGGAGGTAAATGAATTGCATGAAATTTGCACAAGTGTCATTCTGTATAAAGTCACATGGAGAATTCTCTACAATCTAACTTTGGTGGGCACTAATCTGATTCTCTATGTGATTGACACAAATGAGATTGGCACCAATGTCATTCTCTCTATTTTCCATCTTCCCTGTTAGCATGGCACTACTGCCAATCTACTTGAGACTGACAGAGACATAGAATGAGAGTGGCAAACTAATTGAGATTGTGGAGATTGGCACTAGTGCCATTCTCCAGAAACTCTCATGGATTACGATGGCTCCGAGGGTCCGAGGTAAAATAATTCCTATGAATCCCAGTACCAAAGCTCAAGGTCTATTAGATATGTTTTAAATCCTAAAATAAAGGACTAGACCGTAGTGACAAAATAAGAAGGAGGTACATGAATTGCATGAGATTGGCACAAGCACCATTCTCTACAAACTCACATGGAGAATTCTCTAATCTAACTTCAGTGGGCACTGATTTGATTCTCTTTGTGACTGACACAAATGAGATTGGAACCAGTGCCATTCTGGTAGAGAGTGGCATTCTAATCCATGAGAGTTTGTGGATAGTGGCACTGTCAATGTTTTCCCCAACAACATGGAACTACTATCAATCTATTTAATAGAGTGACATAGACATAGAATGAGAGTGGGACACCAATGTCATTCAAATAGAGAGTGCCATCCTGATAGAGAGTGCTAATTCTGATAGGGAGTGTCAATGTCTCATAAATGCTATGCATAAATGTCCCACATCTGTTTCCATCTTCCCTATTAACATGGCACTACTGCCAATCTAATTGACACTGACATAGACATAGAATGAGAGCAACACCAGTGCCATTCTGATAGAGAATGGCACCAGTGCACTTCTGATAGAGAGTGTCAATGTCTAAATCCAATGGGCATTGATCTGATTCTCTATGTGACTGACACAAATGAGATTGGCACTAGTGCCATTCTGATAGAGAGTGCCATTCTAATCAATGAGAGATTGTGGAGAGTGGCACTATGCAAATGTCTCAAAAATGTTAATCATAAATGTCCCACATCTGTTCCCATCTTCCCTAATAGCATGGCAGTGCTGTCAATCTACTTAACACTGACATAGACATAGAATGAGAGTGGCACCAATGCCATTCTGATAGAGAATGGCACTATTGCCATTCTGATAGAGAGTGCCATCCTGATAGAGAGTGCTAATTCTGATAGAGAGTGCCAATGTCTCAAAATGTTATGCATAAATGTTGCACATATGTTTCCATCTTCCCTGTTAGCATGGCACTGCTACCAATCTACTAACATTGACATAGAGATAAAATGAGAGTGGCAAACTAATTGAGATTGTGGAGATTGGATTAGGATGTCAAGTAGATTAGTAGTAGTGCCATGCTATTGGGAAAGACATTACCATGATAGTGTGACATGAAGTTGGGGGTAATAAACTTCATGCACCTCTGCACTTCCTACTACTTTTGAACTGAGTGACAAAGATATTTATCATTGAGAAAGGGGTATTAAAAAGAAGCTTTTATGCCCAAATAGCACACCATATTTTCCTCCCTTAGATGAGAATGAAGATGGTAACATCCCAAGTGATGTTATACTCAAGCTTAGGGAGAAGGAAAGGATTAGCAGAGGCCATAATCTCAGCAAGCCAGTCTGCGCCAAAGAGAAGAGAGATACATTTTTGAAAGAAGATCTTGCGGCTCAACATGACATAAATTGATATATATATCAAGGAGCTTGAAGGGGCTGATTGGGTCGGATGGGTAGGTTTCGACAAAACATTGCACCTTCTTCATAGATACCTTTACACTTAGCTCAAAACACTCTGCAAATTGTCATTAGACACAGAGGCCTATAACTTTTGATAGAGACATGATACCAAAGATTCAAACAATATAGAATGCGCCTTGAGATGGGCTTCATGCTGATATAAATTTTGTAAGAAACAAAGAAGCGGCCAAAAAGTTATGGGCAGTTTACTAGACGTGGGTAAAAACTATCATGAAAACAGTGTCAAACACAAAGACTCATAACTTTTTTTTATAGTATCTGATTCAAGGTCTCATAACACAAAAACATGTGCTTTGAAGAGGGCTTCGCGCTAATATAAGTTTCATCAAAATCGGAATAACGAGCGAAAAGTTATGAGCAAAACACTAATAGGGGGTCAAACTATCATGAAAACAGACTATCAAACACAAAGACTCGTAACTTTTTACTATAGTATTTGATTTAAGACTCAATAACACAAAGACATGCACCTTGAAGAGAGCTTTGCATTGATATAAGTTTCATCAAAATTGGACTAACGAGCAAAAAGTTATGACAAAAAACTAACGGGGGGTCAAACTATCATGAAAACTGCCCTCGACCCATGCTAATTTCGCCTGAGCAGGATGCTCCCTCAAGACTCCACCTTTATCAATGATACACCACTCATAGATTTTGCCTACAATAGGGTAAGTAACTCCCTTAGTGGCTTGGGAAATGGATGGACCATGTGTGTGCAATGAGCGGCCAAATAGAAAGAACTTTTAAGGCTTTGAAAGAAAGAAAAGGGAAGAGAGACTCAAGAGAGGGAGTATGAAGTGATCTTCATTGTCAATAGAGTGAGACTCCACTCCAACGAAACTCAAAATACTACAAACACAAGGAGAAGAAGAGGTTTCATATGTACAAGAGGGAGCGAAAGCTCCAAGACTACTCATAGAGAGAGAATGAGCTAGAGAGAGATGGACTCAAGAGTCTACATAAGAGAATATCTACAAGAGGGAGAGAAGGATCATGGAAGAGACTTGAGGAGACTAGATCTACAGCAACATGAGGCCTAATGGTGGAGAGATGATGAAAAAGGGAGAAGAGGGCTCCTTTTATAGAGATTTTGTCACCCTCTTCCACCCATTTACAATTGCTGCCTATAGATTCCTTTCCCCATCAATCACATAAGCATGTATGTCACCATCCATGTCCTTTTTGGCTACTCTTGCCATGTGTCCCATCAAAAGATGCTCAAGACTCTTAAAATATTAAGAAAGTTAAGAGTCTCCCCACATGGAGCCCATAGGGATGCTCTCTTTTCCATATGTCCCACATCCTCCTTATTCACATGGGAATTCTAGAAGAATTCCATCTGCCCTTTGATTTTCTTTTCTGTTTATATGAACAAACTTGCAAAAATTAAACTGACTACATAGTGTCATAGCCTTTTGATAAGCTCCTTCAAATGAGGACTTCTTGTCTTGTAATGCCCTTGCATTTGCTTTATAATAAGCTGAGAAACTCCTCTTACTTCCAATTCTTTAACTTGACTTTGAAGACAACCCTCCAAACCAAGAATCAAAGCATTATACTCAACTGCATTGTTAGTTGTGATACCTGGAAGCTCTTGTCCTCTAGCCCATACTTCTTGACCTTCAGAATTCATCAAGACCATCCCCCTGGCTTCTTGTTGGCATGAAGGACTAAAAGCCCCATCAAAATACAAGATAAAAGTGGCTGGTGGTGTATCCCTTTCATCTTTAATGTCCTCCTTACATTTCTTTTCTTCTCCTAGATCCTCCCGTCCTGTGAGCAAATCTGCCATAGTGGACCTAGTGGTATTTTTAGTGACAAAAGAGAAAGAGAACTCTTGAAGCTCTGACAACCATTTTGCAAATATCCCCCCAGGATTAGGCTTGCGAACTACATATGCTAATATAAACTGAGAGGTAAGGAAGAAAAATGGTCAAGGTAATAAATAGGAGTGAAACTTCTGACTGAAAACACCAAAGAGAGAGCTTGATGCTCCATTTCTTCATACCTTGTTTCCACCTCTGTAAGCTATCGGCTGGCATAATAGATGGGTTGCATTCTACCTATCTCTCCTTTTTGTAGCAATATAGCACCAACTGAATGCAAAGATACACTAGGATTTAGATAAAAGTCTTGAGACCAATCAGGGGGCTTCAATACTAGGCCCTTACTCATGGCCTCCTTAAGTTGCTGAAAAGACTCTTGTTGCTCCACACCCCATTGGAAAGAAACTCCTTTTCTTGTCAACAAGTTCATGGGATGCACTATCTTTGTGAAATCATCACAAAAGTGTTGATAATACTTGCTTTTTCTTAGAACTCTATGAACAGCAATGACACTCTCAGGACTTGGCAATGCCATGATCAGGATCCATTTACAAGCCTTCTTCGAACACAATATGCCCCAACAAGACTACTTTTGTTTGAGCCAAATGACACTTGCTAGGATTTAGACACCCTTTTGCTTCATCAATCCTAGATAAGGCCATCTTTAACTTCTCCATGTGATCTATGCATCGAGAATAAATGCAAAAATCATCCAAAAACACCCTTATGAACTTTCCTAAGTAAGGCTCAAGCACTTGACTCATGAACCTTTGAAATGTAGCTAGTGCATTGGTCAACCCAGAAGGCATCATTCTGTAAGCAAAAACTCCCCAAGGTGTGACAAATGATGTTTTCTTTTGATCTTCCTCCCGAATACAAATTTAAAAGTACCCAGAATACCCATCACATACATAATACATCTCATGCCCTATTACTTGGTCTAGTATTTCATCTTGGAATGGCAAAGGAAAATGATCCCTCTTAGTGCATGCATTCAAAGGATGAAAGTCCACACAAACGCACCACTTACAACCGAGCAACAACCGATGCCACTTTCCAAAGTTTGGCACAGGAGATATGGACATATCAATTTCAAAATCTTGATGCAGCTAAGAACCAAAATATGGCAATTGGAATTCCTAAGCTATAGTTTCTTGGAAAAGTTTGCGAAGCATGTTGCTTCGGTTAACAAAAGAGAAGGAATTTTGGTAGAAGCACCTCTCGAGAAAGAGGCATTTTTTATTTGATTCATACAGATCTATGGGGTTATTTATAGACTCATAATAACCAAGGATATTTTTATCAAACCTATGCTTATATATTAATATAAAAACCTTGGCAAAAGTTTATCAAGCTAGTTTATTAGGTAGCAGGCTGTCTGGGATGCAAATCCCCTTCTAGGGGAGATCTATACGAAGCTCCTCTAGGCTAAGTATGAGAATGGTCTGACATTGTGGTGCCTACTAGGATGCCAATAGATCACCCTTTGTGTAGAGTGCAATCCCAAACATAACGGTCCAGGTGCTCCGGTAGCCTATCATGTCTCCACTGTCCAAAAGAAAAGTGTAGGCTACCTAGAGTCCTAGTCAACTCTGCCTCCCACCAGGGGTCTCAACTACTAATCACAAAAACAAATTGTTACCACGGACTCCTCTCTACTAGCATTGCATCTCAGAGAACGAGGTCCCCCCTTGTTTATCCTCTGCAAACTCTAGATTGTTGAAGTCACCTCCTACAATCCATGAGTCAACATCTAGGAGGCACTCTGTCAGGCATCTCCAAAAGTTCTACTGGTGATGTCTACATGGTGGTGCATAGACATTCAGGATCCCTATCCTGAGGCCTCCTGCATGAAGGCCCATCCACACTACCCTACCTACAATCAGCTCGCCCTGGTGGAAAACCTCAGAATCCACTTCCTGTGAGGCTAAGATACAAACCCCACTCCTACCGACTGTGTTGGGGACCATAACTCAAGCCCCCTATTGGGAAGGAGGTGGTGGCGGTACTATGAACATATGCTCCTAGATCAAGTTGAGGTCCACTGACCTACCTACCACTACTCATCGCTGCAACTACCCACCACTACATGCATGATTGTAGAGTCCATGGGCTAAAACTTTCCTAAAGCCACTCTTGAATATGCCTCCTTAAGGGTGTCAAACTAACTATCTAGCCTACCCCCACCCTATCCTGAAGAGATTGAACTACGTACTAAACTTGTTGCTTGTTCAAAAGGGAGAGATGAATCTTCATAGCTCTGGGAGTCGAGGATGTTGCCATGAGAGCTCCTCTAGCCAGACCAAGAGTTCACCGAAACAATCACTAATGCTTTGCTACCACACAAAGGGAAGAAAGAAAAACAAAGTAACAAGCCTGCAAGAGAGATACAAAGCGGACAGGGCTGCGAGATGTATTTGAAGCTATTCATCAGTAGCCTCTCTCAAGGTTGTCACGATGCGATTGACCTCAATGGGGGACCTCTCCTTGAGCTTACAGTAGTAAGAGCATTAAAACGAGGGTTGTGAGCCGCCCTCTCCTACCTACTCTAACAAAATAGCTCAAAAGGATGGCCACCACCCTTTCTTGCAGTAGCTGTTCGACTAGCAATGGGGCTTGGGCCGCCCAAAATAAGGGGTGAGCACATGGCTCATCCACTCCCTTTCTTAGTACCGGTAGCTGGAGTGCTAGCAACAACTGAGGGGATCCCGTGAGCAAATCATGTCTTTGCATCAGCATGGGTGGTGCAAGAAACAATGGCCAGGGCGGGAATGCCAACACGGGCTGTTGTAAGGTCGATGGGGCAAGGGGAGGTGAAGGGGTGAAAGTATGGTGGAAGGAATGGGCAGGGCAGCAAGTGAGCAAGAGATGCGTTCAACTTTCTACTGCCCTGACCTTTAGTCTTGCCATGCACCAATGTGTGAATCAAACTCCTGCAAGCATATGTATATTACAGGTCACTCCATCTTCAATGGTAGTAAGCATTTGGCCACTTATTGATTGTTCCCATCGAGGCCCTGAGATAGCATCAACCATTGATCTTTCACACCAAGGCCACCAAGCCCTTCCTTCATTTCACAAATGGTTGTATAATACTTGTATAATATAGCATTGGAGACCACTAAAGTGTCTACTTTCTCATCCCTTTACATGAGGTAATCCCTATAAAGCAACTAGCCAAAGGGATTACCTTGGGCTACTTGAGACTCTCCACTCTTATGCTTCCTTTTGCTACTAGTCCTTAAAGATTAGATACATCAAGTAACCCACATTTACATGTGCAAAAGAGAGCTTTTGGGACAATAAGATCTGGGAGAAAAGGCTACAACAACTTTTACTAAGACCTTATAGAAATTGCCCAAAGATCTAGGAGAAAAAACTTTAATAGCTTTTGATAAGATGAATGAGACCCTCTGTACTGAACTAGACATATAAGAGAGTCCCAAACAAGCTCTCAATCAAAAACCATCAATATCACTGGAAAGTGATCCGAGATGGAAACCCTTGGGAAAATGCAAATAGAGCCACCTCTATCTAATGCCCAATTGCATAAGATATGGCAATCCATGTATGGATGGGCATCTGACATCCCCTGTTATATCACATAAATAGGAGCAATTGAGGCAAAGTGTGAAAAGCACCATTTAAGAATCTATGCTGCTAAACTGAAAAAGAAAAGCGCGAAGAGGGCGGTGGAGCTCTAAACTCCACATCCTTTTGAAGCTGCACAGCAGCTCGTCTCTAGAAAAATTGCCAAGGAGGAGAGGGCAGCAAGAGAGGAGAGTGAAGGGGAGGGAGAGAAGGGAGGAACGGAGGAGGCAGCAGCAGGGGGAAGGGAGGTGGAACAGGAGAGGTGAGGAGGACAGCAGTAGGGGAAGGAGGGGGAGGAAAGAGAGGCTGAGGGGGAGGGGCAGGGGGGAAGCAGTAAGGGGAGGAGCAGGGAGGATCAACAGCAAGGAGCAAGGGGAGGGTAGAGAGGTGGAAGGGGATGGCTGGGGGAGGCAACAGGAGGCGGAAGGGGAGGGGGGAGGCGACAGCGATGAGGGAGGGGAAGAGGAGAGGGGAAAAGGGAGTGGCAGGGGGGAGGAAGCAGCAGGAAGGGATGGGGGGGGGAGGCGGGGAAGCTGGAGCTGCAGCTCAGTGAGCAGCAAGAAGAGACCCCCATCCACACCTATTCCAATTTATTTCTACCCATATCTGTAGCTTGGAAGTTGTCCTTTATTGATTCCAAGGTCATTTCAAAATTTTGGTGTTTGTATTTAATTTCGTAAGTGAAAGAGATCTAAGACAAACATACAATTTGCTGACTGTTCTCAACATATTTGTTTTAACTAACCTTATAAAAGGTTTCCTGAAGTTTGAAAACAGTCAAAAACATCTTCTTACAGATAAGGGTATAGCTGGACACTACAGACGGCATTCAGGATCAGCCTGTTTTTAAACAAAATATCATAAACAGTATGACACATTGCTGGGTAGCAACGGGAGCGGGAGTCAATGCGATTGTATATGTGCATGCTAGTACATCTGCTGATTGAACCAGTGCACAAAGAGTGGCTGTCTCAGATATGAGTCCCATTTCATGTCTCAATATTTCATCAAGCTTATTCTCAGCCGTGAAACCATGGATCTGTTACTCTAATCCACACCTATTTCAATTGACCAGGTTGAATCCCCTTATAGCACCATTTGAAAGAAAATGGGTATCTTAAACTCACAAAAAGTTAAATGAACAAAATGCATACAGGTGAACAAGAAGCATCATGGTCCTGGAGATGGACCTCAGTATCCACAGATTAGTATAGTCCACAGATTTATGAGAGGGGATGATGACGGGATGGCTGGCATGACTTTCTTACGTTGTCATGTGAAGATAATATTTTCTAGTAAATCTTCAGCTTTGTTGGCAATGTCCTCAGGTTCCCAATTGAAATACTTGGTTAACAACTACAAGGAAAGTTTTGAGTCTAAATGTAGGAGAAAATTTGTACGCAGTTTATATGACTGAAATTTCCATAGATCCACTTATTGAACAAATTCTACAGGGAATGTTTGGAACAACAAGGTAATAGTGCCAGAAATTCGTGCAACCTCAAATAAGAAAATTTGGTGCACATCACAAGGGAAACATTGCTGTAACATGGGTATAATCCGAGAAAAAGATCTCATATGGAATGATTCTGATGCTATTAAGTGTAACATAATATGAAACCCTTGAATCTGTATAGCCTAGGACAGATGGAAAATTACAAATCAACTGGAATTCTTTGTCCGTCATATGCTAACTGTACATCAATTCCTTCCCTGCATGCATGAAAGCCGTTTAAAGACCAAAACTCAATGTATTCTTCCGAAGAGACAAAATAATGACAAAATACATTAAATACAGGAGCAATAAGGGTAGGACTCCTTGAAGAAAGTACCTTTGCGACCATGCTTGCAGGTATTCATTGTCTACATCATGGTCGATTTCATGTGTCATTCCAACAAACAGTGCACGCTTGGGCTGTAGTTTTTTAACTGCTTCTAAACTCTGCAATTTTGTCATGGCATATATGATCAGATAGTTTCTCCATATTTAAACATAAACAGTTTGACCAAAAGAAAAGACAACTCAGATCTGCAAGATATGTTGTACTGTTCTCCTCACGAAGCAGATATGCCACAAAACTTAGAAATCTTTCTAATACAGGGATACTTCTAGTTGCATGTAAAATAAGGCAAGCTAAAGATATCATGTCACTCTCGCCAAAACATGCTGCATCTGTTGTCTCATGTCAGGGAGACGAAGAGTTGGGGGCAGGGATGACACCAAAACAGACAAGTTTACAATACTTGCATCCAAAGTGTTGGAGAACCTTGCTACTGTTATATACTCTATCTCTAATTTACGAAGCTCTATTCCATACGTGGATACAACTCACGGGCGATGGCATACGATTGTTCCACCCAGCCAAATTCTCGTGGATAGTAGATCAATAGATACATGCGTTATTTCATTCATGTTTATCCATGAGACCCTCATTTCCCTAGATAGTTCTCCTTGCCAAATGTCAACATTTTAGCCTCTCCACTTGGTGCACCTTTTTTTTACCCCTCTCTTGGGGCACATTAAAAACCACTTGCCCCTTGGCATTATTGCACATTTAGGTGCACCTAGGCCTTAGCACTCAGAACTATCTAGTCAATGCCATTCCGCCCTCACCTAGGACCTTGGCAGTTACTTCTCTTGACCATTTCAATTACGCACATTAACTATTACAAAAGTTGGTCATCTAAGAGAAAATGCCCACCAATCTATCCGAGGTCATGCTATCCCGGCTAGAGCATAACATTCCTTCCCTCTTCAAGCATCAGCGTCCTCGATGATGAAATCTGGGAACGCTCTCCGTAACTGGTATACGGATTCCCAAGTAGCTTCCGATAGAGGCTGACCATGCCATGCAACCAACACCGTGGGTATCTTCCTATTTCGTATCTGCATTGTTCCTCGGTCCAGGATTCTTGTTGGTTGACGCCTTGCAATATCCTCTATCTCCTGAAACAAAACCACACCTTCGATTAGTGAGTCACCTGTATGCAAAAATTTCTTTAAGCGCGAAACATGAAAAACCGGGTGCACCTTACACCCCTGTGGCAATTCCAATTTATAGGCTACACTGCCTATTCTCTTTAGAATTAACCACGGCCCACAGTATCGAGGTGATAACTTAGCACACTCTCCTGAAGTCAACGACTTCGAGTGCGAAGGAACTCTGAGAAAAACTTTTTCTCCTTCTTTAAATACTCTTATAGACCGATTTTCATCCGCATATACCTTGGCTCTATCCATAGCCTGGCGGATATTAGCTCTCGCAAGTGCTAGCATCTCCCGCATCTGAACTACAAAGTTCGCGGCACTAGGCACTTTCTGAGGTACTCCAACTATAGTTGGATTGGCTGGTCTATAGCCATAGTTCAGTTCAAACGAACTGAACCCGGTAGAGGAATGTTTCCTATCATTGTAGGCAAACTCCAACAATGGCAACCACTTGTCCCATGTATGTTGCCTCAATGACACATATGCCCTCAGCATATCCTCTAAAGTCTGGTTGACTCTCTCCGTCTGACCATCCGTCTCAGGATGATCCCCACTACTCATTCCCAACTCAATCCTTAGTGTCTCAAATACCGCTGTCCAAAAATGACCAGTAAATCTAACATCTCTGTCTGACACTATGGATCTAGGCAATCCATGCAGACGAAATATATGTCTAATGAACAAATCCGCCACTTGCGGGGCACTAACAGACTCTCTAGTCGGAATGAAGTGAGCCATCTTGGTTAGACGATCAACCACCACAAGGATAGAATTATACCCTCCTTGTGTTGCAGGTAGCCCTACAATAAAGTCCATGGAAATGCTCTCCCACTTACTTAGTGGTATTTCCAAGGGCTGTAAAAGTCCGAGTGGCTTCACCCGCTCGGCCTTGCTTACCTGACACGAGAAACACCGTGTCACATATTCATGAATATGCTTTTTCATCTTTGGCCAAAAGAAATCTCGCTTCACGAGATCATATGTCTTCTCGACACTTGGATGTCCCGCACACGGGCTATCATGGCACTGTCGAATGACTCTCTGCCTGAGATCATTCTGACCAGGTACTACAACCTTGCCATTTCTAACTAGCATACCATCCCTTATGGTATATCTTGCATAAGTTTGGCCTTTTCTGGATGCCAGGTCATCCTTTTCACTTTCCCCAGGTTTTAACACATGAGCCTTAGGCCATAAGCTCTATACAAACTCGTCCACTTTTTGAGTTTCTCTTATCTCGGTCATTAGAGCACTCTCTAATACCGTGAAACTCAGGTTGTGCATAATGCGAGACAACGCATCAGCCACCTTATTATCTTTTCCTCTTCGGTACCGAATCGTTAGATTAAACTCCTGCATGAGCTCTGCCCACCTAGCTTGGCGGCCCCTCAAGTCAGGCTGTTTACAAAAATGTTTCAGAGTATCATGATCCACATCCACATAAAACTCTGAACCATACAAATAATGCCTCCATGTTTTCAGAGCATGGATAACAGCATACAACTCCAATTCATGAGTTGGCCAATTCCTTTGAGAGGGAGAAAGCTTCTTGCTTTCAAAGGCTACTGGCCTTCCCTCTTGAAGGAGAACTGCTCCTACCGCAATGCCACTTGCATCGGTTTCTAGGAACAACGGTTTCTGGGGATCAACTATTTTTAACACCGGTCCTGTGACCACAGCTTGTTTTATGGTGTTAAAACTTTCTTGTTGATTCTGTCCCCAAATAAAAGGTACTTTATCCGAGGTCAGATCAGTCAATGGCGATACTATTCTGGAATATCCCTTGATATGCCTTCTATAAAACTGGACAAATCCCAAGAATGATCGCAACGCGGTCAGACTCTGAGGGATTGGCCAAGTTAGTATCGCAGCCACTTTCTTCGGATCCATTTCTACCCCCTGTGGAGTAATTATGAACCCTAAGTACTCAAGCCTAACCATACACAGTATAGTTTTCTTTTTATTCACATAAAGACTGGCTTTCCTCAAAGTACTGAACACTATCCTTAAGTATTCACGATGCTCAGTAACACTTTTACTGAATATCAGGATGTCGTCAATAAAATGTACTACGAACTTTCCGATGTACGGACGTAGTAAATCGTTCATAAGCATGACGAAGGTCGCTTGAGCATTGGTAAGTCCGAAGGGCATTACCAAAAACTCATAATGACCAAACCTGCTCCTGAAAGCGGTTTTATGTACATCCTCGGTTCTAATCCGGATCTGATGGTAGCCACACTTAAGATCTATCTTACTGAAAATCACGGCTCCATGTAATGCATCTAGCAAATCATCAATCCAAGCCATCGGATACCTGTGCTTAACAGTGATATTATTCAATGCTCTGTAATCTATACAGAGGCGAAACGTATCATCCTTTTTCTTCTTTAATGTCACTGGCGAAGCAAAAGGTGAGAAACTTGGTTGAATCTGCCCCAACTTGAGGTATTCTTCCAGTTGTCTACGCACCTCCGCCTCTTCAGCAAAACTCATTCTATAGGGAGGTCTATTTACAGGTTCTGCCCCCGGGATCAGTTCAATCTTATGTTGAACTTTCCGCTCTGGAGGTAACCCATAAGGTAGTTCATCCCTAAAACATTCAGAGAACTCCTCTGTTATAAGATTAGCCAGCTTGGCCATCTCACCACTTTGCGTAACATCAGTGCTAGCCGAAAAATCATCCACCGGCTCTACCGATGCTGTGCAAAGGAATAAAAACTCTACTTGAGCCTTTCTGATTTCCATCACGGAAACCAACGGCGGTCCCTGAGGTATATCTTTTTCACCTCGCAAGACATAAAGCACATCATTCATCTTGAATTGATATACGTGCTTTTTCCAATCAATGGCTGGATTCTTCCTAGAATGCCACGCCATCCCCAGGGCTATATCTGCATGAGCAAGCTTGGTCATTTCAAAATCAAGCTTCTCAGCATAGTCCTGAATCCGAAGCTCCAACTAGGTAACCCTTTGGTCCCATACGTCAGTTGAACTTCCATCTGCCATCCTGACTGTATACGCATAGTCAGATGGACTTGTTTTTAATTTCAGCCTCTTCACGAGCTTGGAGTTAATCACATTGTGAGTTGACGCCGAGTCAAACAATACAATGACATCATGACTGGCCACTTGCTCTTTCATTTTAATTAACTCCGTATCATTGAAGGCTGTATACCCCGTTGCTGCGGGCTTAGATAGGATGTTATCAGGTGCACTCGTCACTAACTTAGCAACAGATACACATAACAAACAAGGTACTAACCTCTGAGAAGGTCCCGCCAGTTGCATCTGCATATGTTCCGCATTGGGACTCTCCTGCATTTCTACGTCGCATTCAGATATTATCATATTAGCCGTGCGACAGTCTTTATTCAGTGGACAATCCTTCCACTGATGTCGCTGAAGGCAACCGAAGCACAATCCTTCTTTTCTAGCTTTCTCTTTTTGTTCAGGGGTCAACGAGGACTTTGACCAAGCCCGGGCTGCCATTGGAGTTATTTTCCTTTTCACCCCAATGGTGGTACTTGTTTTTACTGGTCCCTCAACCAGCTTCACCTGCTTGGTTTGGCCACTTGGCTGCGAGACACTTGTCTTTGAAACCCATTTCCTCGGAAATCCCCCTTTTTTCGGGTACTCATACAGAGTCCCTACCTGCACAAATCCACCAGATCTGCCTCTGGCATCCTCATAGTTCAGGGCCACTGCGATAGATTCATCTAATGTAGTCACATATTTAGCCCGAACTTCCATTTTGATCTTGTCATTCAGTCCATAGATATAGTCTTTTAACTGAACTGACATAGGGAGAGGGTCTGTTATTTTCATGACACATTCCCTGAATTTGTCAGTGTACTCTGCCACTGACAGACTCCTCTGACGAAGATTTCTATAAGCATCCCAAGCTCGGGATTCTTCATCAGGTGGGAGAAAGTGTTTCTTGAATTCAGCTTTAAACCCTTCCCAGGTGGTTGGAGCAACTTGATCCTTCTGTTGCTTTATCCACCATCTGTCCGCTGCCTCAATAAACAGGTGTGTGGCCTCGCGGATTTTCTTTAGATCGGATCTAATTTCACAAATGGCGAAGGCTTCTTCCCACTTGTGTAACCAAACCTCGATCACATCAGAGCTGCGCTCGGTCATCCGAGCAGCGTACTTCTCCGGTCTATAATTAGCGATATTAGGCACTTTGACCCTTGCGCGCTCTAAGGAATGTATACTGGGCTCTGGCTCTACTGGAGCTTTGCCCTTATCAATTCTAGACGGTCTAGCCGACAAGGCTTGCACCATCTCCCTGATCTCATTTTGACCAGCATACACTTGAAGCTGCTGGTTCATAATCTGCTGTAAAGCATCCTCTAATATCGAAATCCTACCAATCAATGTAGGTGCTGCATGATGTGACATCTGTTGTGTAGACTGCACTCTAGACTCACTAGGATTCACCCTTGAATTCTGTCCTTCTACCTCCATAGTTCCACAATGGAAGATGGGGGGGGGGGGGGGGGGGGGGGGGGGTTCCAGTCTTTTCTAAAACCCAAATAACCAATATATACACCCTTCACTCTGTTCTGCTTTCCTTGGGTTTTTTTTTTTTTTCTTTTCTACGGTACAGAAATAACTGCATGGAAAAAAAAATTGCATGGAAAGAAAGGGCTCCCTGGTTGTTTCGCAACGATCCCGGCTGCTCTTCTCAGACATACAGTTCCCCTTCGAAGTCCCTTCCAATAGGCTGTGCAGAGGCCTTAGAATGCCTCGCAGGCGGTGCTTCTGCAGATCAGATATGTGGCTATTAATTGACGTAACGCCTTCACGTTACGTAGACTATCATCCCGCTCCAAAATCGTATATTGCCAGCTGCGCTACGTCCCCTGCGCTCATCCTCGTCCACCTCCTAAATCTGCACGCTGTTGTTCGTCAACATCGCATAAGGTAAAATATGCTCTGATTAAAGAAGGTGCCGCAACCCATTGATTACGATCCAACGCGTTCACCGACGAATATCCATGTCACGTCGATCTCTTCTCCCAGGCCATCGCGCAGCACCTCACGGGCTTCCATCAACCTGCTTGTATTGACCCGCGTCACCTCTCACTGCTTCATCGATCTTGAAATCGATTCTTCTCTGCCCACAACTACAGCCACGCTTCTTTCTCACGCACAGCCTTTGTAGGCCACTGTGGCCATTTTCCCATTCAGCACGTCAGCTTTCCCATGATCTCTTCCTTGCCTTGAGCTCTGATACCAACTGTTATATACTCTATCTCTAATTTACGAAGCTCTATTCCATACGTGGATACAACTCACGGGCGATGGCATACGATTGTTCCACCCAGCCAAATTCTCGTGGATAGTAGATCAACAGATACATGCGTTATTTCATTCATGTTTATCCATGAGACCCTCATTTCCCTAGATAGTTCTCCTTGCCAAATGTCAACATTTTAGCCTCTCCACTTGGTGCACCTTTTTTTTACCCCTCTCTTGGGGCACATTAAAAACCACTTGCCCCTTGTTATTATTGCACATTTAGGTGCACCTAGGCCTTCGCACTCACAACTATCTAGTCAATGCCATTCCGCCCTCACCTAGGACCTTGGCAGTTACTTCTCTTGACCATTTCAATTACGCACATTAACTATTACAAAAGTTGGTCATCTAAGAGAAAATGCCCACCGATCTATCCGAGGTCATGCTATCCCGGCTAGAGCATAACAGCTACTGTCAGGGAGTGATCACATCATTAAGGAGACTCAATGTACCTGTCCCAAGGAGACAGCGGAGCTGGGGACCGGAGCGAGAGACATGATAGAATCGCCAGCAGGTTGAGGTACAGACTCACCAGTGGGTTGAGGCACGTATCAGGCAGGCTTGGGACCTTCCCTCCATGCTCACCAGATCGGAGGCACAGCTGACAGGGATGACAATGGCACTTGTCCAAAGCAGGGCCATAGCTAGGAGACCACATATAGCAACCATCTCCAGCACTCTAATACAGGTTTCATGCCACCGCAGCCCTCATACACTGCCGCACTCCCCCCCTGGGCTTGACCCCTCCGCCAACCTCCTGAGGAGCATCACAGTGATGTCACACCACAGTTTTCCTTCTTTTCCATGGGCTCAGATATTTTTATGTACTCCTGTGTTATAATTGTCTTGGGTGTGACCCCACATAGAGGTTCCATTGTATCAGGTTATTTCAGTCTCATAGACCCTTCGGTCTTTCGGTCTCTCAGACCCTGCCTAGCCCTCTCCCCCGCCTAGCTCTCTCAGCCCGCCTATCCCTCAGCCCTCTCCCCCACCTGAGAGAGCCCGCTAATCCCAAGACCTGCTGCTAGATCGTGCCGCCACAATGCCAAAAGATGTGCCAGATTTCACTGCTCGCTTGTGCCATCCTAAGCTTCAGTTGCACCATCCTAAGCTTCAGTTGCGCCATCCCAGGGTTGAGTTGTGCCTAAGCCCCTTCTCCAACAAAGGCCAGAAGCGGTGGGCTGGAGCTATATAGCAGATAGCTGCAACAGAGACTTGCCCCAAACAAGGTGTGCTGCTGCGAAAGGGAACTCTGGTTTTTACAGAAAGGGAACTCTGGATTTTTGGCAGATTTCATGGAAGGCAGCTTTGGGATTTCTCCTGTTGCCTCCAACGGGCATCCTGTCAGAGTGCCCCCCCCTCCCCCGGTGTTGTTCCCCCCTTCATGTGAATGTGCCCTTAAACCGTGACCTTTCCCTCTCATAACCGGAAACAAGAAGCTTCCCATTACACCACTTGGGAAAAGATTTTGGGAACGTGGTTCGAAGGGCAGGTTGGGGTACTTGAGGACCATGTGTTGTGGACCTAGTGCTTGGTTCGATGCGTGGGAGGCACGGAAACTGAAGTGTGAAGGGCTGTGTGCTTTATATGTCCCTCATGCCTCACATAGGTTCAGTTCACAAAAGGAATTTCAGCCCTTCTCTCCTCCATAAATTCCAACAAGACAATATTTTTTGTCAAGCAAGCCCAGACTATTATGAGATCCGAGGAGGCTATCACTGCCTCTTTCAGGAGTAGTAGGGATTTGGCCCACTCTCTCGACTGATTCACTTCCATGATCAGGTCTGCATTGGGCTCTATGTGATCGAGATGTGATGACATAGAGCGACGCTACTACGATAGATCAGACAACAACAAGCACCACAAGATGCAGAGGTAGACCGATCACAGCGACATGTCACAAACTTCTATGCATTCGAGACGGCTCCGAGCCACTGAGGGAGGGAGGAGGAAAAGTTAGGAGACATGTGGGCAGCATGGATCAGCCGAGAGAGAGAACATGGTATTGCCAAGCAAGAGACGCAGAGTCCACGCACAACACAAAGAGCGACCAAGGCATGCATGATCGAGGTCCGACCCATCTCCGCTCTCCTTGGAGAAGACTGCCTGAGACAAGAGGCGTCACTCTTGATATAGATCTTCAGATACAAAGCTTAAGGAGACCACATCCTCCACCACAGTGGGAGACAGCCCAACAGACGCAGATCCGAGATATCTTTGCAGCCCGCCGCAAAGCCACCACGGTGCCAGGTTTCAGCTATTGAGTCCAAGCTTTCTCAGTTTTCCAGCTCCAATTTTTGTTTTGAGATTTTGAGCCATATAGTTAAGTTTAGCATAGCACTCAGCAAGGGCCCTAGGACGCCCTTTGCTTCAGCCCTTTGTGCCTTATCTGAGTTTCTTTCCATTTGTTGTACTTTGTCCCATAGGCCCATGAGGCCTCCCGTGGACGTTAATACATCTCTCTCTCTCTCTCTCTCTCTCTCTCTCTCTCATGCACACACACACGACACGCACAAAGATCAAATATTTGACATATTTGCCTCTTCTCCCTTTTTACACAATGTTTTTTAGCTCACTTACATATTGTAAGTTAATGATTGCTGATTATTGATTTACCCTTGGAGCTTATTACATTTACACCAGGCCTTGCATGTGTCTCAACCTCAAAGGGTGAAAAAGAAGAAACTGCTTCATGACATCGATTCATGTTTACAAAGGTCCAATGGAATAGTTGTATACCTCAGGTAAACAGAAGTGGGTATTATGAGGTCCAACCTGCATAGAAGGACAATATATTAGAGCCAATACATGGATAACATTAAGAAAACTAGAAAAACATATCAGAACACCTGCCTAAAAGTAGGACTCTGTAAAGATAACCTCGAATGATGTGACACATTCTAAGATATTTCTTTCTATCGTTATTGCACATGAGCATCAACTCACCTACGCAATCCACCCCGGCAGCCACACAAGCCTTATTGTTGCACCCAATGCTGAAACAAGACTTGGTCCCTTTGGGTATTTCCAAGGGAGCAAGCCCCCTCAACTAGGAAAACAGCATCACGATTCATTCCTCCTGCACCCTGCTTGCATGGGACCAGGAGTTATATCCCCCAACAAGGGCTTTCGTGGACTCCTTGCCTATGGCAATTTTACTTACAATGGCTCAAGCATTGGAGGAAAAAAAGGCCGGTCCCTTAACAGCCACTTGCCCTACCCCTTCTTCCTTACACGGGCACACAGCCCCATAAAACCACCCAAATGTGACAACTGAGGCTGCCACTGTACTTTGATTCACTTGTCAAATATATCCTTTGATATCAGCAAAACAATGCCAATTTGAGTCATCTAATTACCATTCACATCATCGAACCAATTAGTGCAATATCTGGAACTTGCCACCCCACCATAGGGTCACATAGGAAAGATCCACGGCTCCGTAAACCTCCAGCTCCCATGTTACATAAGCCCCTTCCATGAAGGAAGCATTGAACTACTTTGCTAGCCATTACCATGCCACTAGCAAGGATCCATTGTCCAAGTACTAATCAACGTACCCATGCACTAAGTCCCCTATGCCAAATATATATATAGCCTCAAGCTAGGACTATATATTCGCACATTGACTCCTTTCCATTGTAGACTTCACACTAGATGTACCCTTCCATTGTTGGCCAAGAATTATCCATCCTAAACCACTCACACTACCTCTAGGGTTTTCCTACCCCATGGGTGAGTCATTGGATCAGCTACAACAAACTAGCAAGGATTCTTTTCATTATATTAAATTTTAGAAAGTAAGCAAATAAAACTTGGAGAGAATGGGTGTAACCTTGTATAGTGTATCAAGAATTAGCAAGTCAACTTGCCTACCTCGATGTTTTGAGATAGCTGCATGACACACATAACCTAAAACTGTGAGATATTATCAACCAATTGAAGTCACACATATTGACAGCTCATGAAATAGTCACAAATGAAAATTCAATCCATAAGCCACGCGCAAAGACAAGTAATCTCGTAATGCAATCACATCCAACTAGGGACATCTAAAATCTTTTTTTAAAGAAAAAATGAGCAGAATTTTCTCAAAATCATCGTACCATCCTCTGTGGTTTGAGGGATCCGTGATACATCTGAGATATAAGCCACTTTGCTCTTCCTCCCAAAAAGAAATCCAAGGCAAACATAATCCTCACCATGCATCACCTACACAATAACATAGTGATGAATTCGATTGTAAGAACTAGGGACAAAAGGTCCATTTATAGCTTTAGAACAATTATCATCTACTTGATAAGATCACTTAAAATCAACTCAGCTCACATTAGGAAAACAATATGGAAAATATTAAATGTGTTGGCTTGCTCATTCTAAGAATATCATAACCTTGGAAAATATGTATGTAGCATGCCTTGGCAATTGGAGATATCAAGTTATCTTGATATCCCGGCCTCTTAGAGTAGTTGTGGACAAAGGGACTTATATTGTGTCATAGATAAATGGTCCATTCAAATCATCCTATTATTGTAACCCAGCTATGTTCAGAGGGTTGGGTCAAGGAACTTTTGGATCAAAAAAGGCTTGATAGTACGAAATGTACACTACCTTAAAAGTGGTTTTGTGATCTTTTTATTTGGCAAGCCTAAGATAGCGACATGGGCAATGAACTAGGGTCTATGGACCATGCACACACACCCCATGGATCTAGAGAGATAGACCACTACCTTTGCAGTCAATAAGCACACGCCAACTAAGGCCCTAGTTTGGGTCACGTTGCCCAACTTCCCACTCGCATTTACAAACTTCGCAGATGTATTGGACGAGTTGTGGAAGTAAAGCAAGAAGATTTCATTATGTTAACCCTAAAAGAAAGCAGCATTAACATTAAAGACGAAGGCCGAAGATCACGATCGAAGACCAAGAACGAAGACAGAGCCGACAAACGCATCATCTAGCCGAAGGTGAACAAGACCAAGGAACAATTCAGCTTCAACTCCAAAGACGAAAGACGAAGGCGAAAGACAACGAATGAAGGCAGAGAAGGGAAGGACAAACCAACCCAAGTGCATAACACACATCAGTAAGTCGTTGCGAATAGCATTAGGAAACCGCCAACTGAATACTCCATATCTCTCTCGCTCATACCACTCCGCCACCTTAGCAATGCAACACTTGTCCACAAATTCGAAACACGGGTGAATGAAGCGACCAAGTTAACATTTGGCGATCCTGCTGGGGAAGGGTTGGTTGGTGCCTTGCTTCAGTAGGAAGAGTGTCTGAAAGGGTATGGAGAGGATATACAAGGAGATTGTAAGAGTAGGCTAGTTATAAAGGACGGCGAAGGTAGGTATGGATAGGTAGGAGTCAAGGAAAGGTTACGACCGACAATTGGTGGAAAAGGAGTAAGAGACGGCTCCAAAAGCAAAGCCAAACTAACAACTCCTCAAAGAAAGACGAAGACAGCCAAGGAAGCGTAGCACAGAAGAAGCAGTTCAAGGTCATGACAAGGCCACAGAGGGTGCAAGTCGTTCCTAGAGTAATGATTAGGGCACAGAGGGCACGACCAAAAGAAGCAAAAAACCATAGAAGCCGCCACACGGATACCAAGTCATAGTAGTTACCGACCTGAATGATCACAAAAAACGACTTACTACCCTACGAAAGGCAATTGACAAAAGAAATGAAGACCCGTGGAGGAATGGTACCCAGCAAACCCCATGTGGTAGAGTAGAAAGGAGGGAAGTTGAAGGAGCAAGCAGGTCACCGCAAGCTGCATTCGAAGCAGCAGAAGCAAAGAACCGAAAGATATGACAGCAAGTTCTAAAGGAAGATCCCTTCCATGTATGTATTGTAATCGTAGTCACATCCCAAAACAACTTCCAAGGTACAAACATAGGAAAGTGTTGAAGCTTTGATGGATGTAAAAGAGCAAATACAAAGAGGAGGAACAACCACAAGAAGTGTTTTGAGGTTCCACAAGCATCAGAGCCACTAGAATGAGCACCTCCAAAAAGGAGACTTCTCATATAGTGCATGCTTATCTTGGAGATGTTTGGTATATCAATTGATGATCCTAAATCTCACAGAGGCTTTCCGAAGATCACGAAGGTTACAGAATTAGGAGGTTGTGGACCTAGGCAACAGTCCCTAGTCTAGACATTGAGGTGGGTGTTGGAGAACGAATGCTCCACCCTTTGGAAATCCATTTAGGTTAGATGCTCACTTGTAAGGCCTTAAAATGAGCACAAACATGAGCGGTAGCATAGGAAGTGGATGAATTCATCAGCTCAACATAAATGATCATGTCCTTAACCTGCAAGATCTCAATAAAAGTAGCCTACAGAGGACCATAGCAGCTCCTCACCATTCCTATCATTAGAGTCTTGATGGTCCCCAGGCACGCACCCCTATTTGTTTAGGGATGGTTTCCTCTCTTGGATGATAACCCCCCGATATCTATACACTACCCACTTCCCCTGTGCTCTAGCTTCCCTGTCCTTTCTGTTAATAGTCTACAATCCATTTGCATCCTTGGGACATAACAGTGAGAGATGAATGACCCAACAGAGGGTACACACAGCGGAAGACTTATAGTAATACCCAAGAGCTCACACAAGTGTAGTGTGGGTGTGGAATCACAAACTTCTTTACTTATGTGCATTCAATAGATGTGCAGACTCATCAATAGACAATGAACCGGCCAGATAGAGAAACCACCAAAATATATATTTCCGTCCAAAACTATGGAACAATACAAGAGAGATAGATCCAGAGTCCCACCAATGGTGTGGTCCTCTGATCTTACCACAAGGTCCTTCTCCTATCTGCTGGCTATCTCTAAACTCGAGCCCGCGTGCTCCACCTCGAGCTTATGTGGACTCTCCGTCCTTTGACCTCAGCTCCTTGCTGCCCTAAAAGACAGCCAAAGTCTCAGCCACACTTGAGCTAAGTCTGCAGCAACACTGGTAGTCCTTCAGCTTCTGGATGTAGGCCCCAAGGGTTGTGCTCTGCTGCTCCTTTCTGCTCTGCTGGATGTGAAATGAGGCCTGTGGCCTCTGTTTTTATAGGCCCCCAAGGGCCCCTTGAAGTAACCGACCTAAATGGGCCGACTGGCTGGTCTGTTTGGGCCGACCAGTCTGCCCCAAAACCAGCCCAATAAGGGCTCCAAAACTAGGGCCCTTTGGCCCACACTTCTAGGGCTTTTGGCCCTCCAATCTAGGCAAGGGCCCAGCCTATATAAGGCATGCCACTGCCCACTGTCAGCCCCATTTACTGCTCCACCAGGCCTGCTGGTTCTGCCCTCTGCCAGGTTCTCTCCACCACATGTGCAGCTCCGTACACTGCTGATGTCATCGCACCCTGCCAGGTCAGATCTAGGGCTTGTTGTCCCCGCCATCTGCACTGTAATTCGCGCCATCTGTTGCAGCCTTCTTCTCTTGTGAGGTGCTGCCCATGTGGCAGCCCCCTCTCTCTCTCTTCTTTGGGCATCTTCTGCCCTAGGTCTCCCTCCCCCACGCTCTCCTCATTTGGGGGCTTACAAATGGGGAGGTGACCTTTCCAACAAGAGAATTTTGTGTGGAATGGATTCCTCTCTTGGATGATAAGCCCCCGATATCTATACACTACCCGCTTCCCCTGTGCTCTAGCTTCCCTGTCCTTTCTGTTAATAGTCTACAATCCATTTGCATCCTTGGGACATAACAGTGAGAGAATTTTCTGTGGAATGGTTTCCTCTCTTTGATGATAGGCCCCCGATATCTATATACTACCCACTTCCCCTGTGCTCTAGCTTCCCTGTCCTTTCTGTTAATAGTCTACCAACCATTTGCATCCTTGGACATAACAGTGACAAAATTGTATGTACCATCTTTCCCCACTCACCATGCAGCTACAAGATCATTGCTCGCCTATAGGCAATTATTAGATAGATACTAAGATAACTTCTCAAGTTTCAATCTATAATATTGTAAGAAATGTTTATGTTCTTGTTGCACTTTGTAGTCTATATGACCTTGTATGTCTAAATTCCAACCACTTGAATATAGCTTGGATGAAATCCTGTTTCTCATATATCTCTCGCTCTTCCTATTCATCAGACAATGCCACTGTATTGATAAGAAAGAATTTCAATAATGATTTGTATGTGACAAAAGAATAGCAGGAAAAAAGATCAACTTACCGGCAAGGGAGTTATGCATAAACCAGCTGCCTGAAAAGAGGTATCACACTGATTATCAATAATTCTCCAATCAAATTGAGCCACTCTTCTTAGTTCCTGGCCCTCCTTCAGAGTTTTCTGCACCAAGTATGGGAATTTGGCTGCAACACTAAATAATTAAGAGTAGCTTCAACATACCATCAAAGGTCAAGGAGATTATTTACCGAGAAGACTCACATAAAGAGCAAACAAATGAATAAGCATAACAACTAACCAACAACTAAATGGCGCCACCTAGGAGATCTTAATAAAGCAGAATAAGACTTGACAAATGGTGTTAAATATGAAAGAAGCCAACCAGTACACCTAACACTTTGCATTATTGCCCAAAATTATTTTAAAAAAAGTGTTTGTCGGTGCAAATGAAATGGGATTGATGGAACCTTTCCATGCTGTCCTGCGTAAGAAAGACAGGCGTTGGCTCAATGAGGTTGTCAGGATTATATGGTTGTACTCCTCTAACATCATCAAGGCCCAATATAGCATCAGCATGCTCATGTGTCAGTATGATCTGCATGGCATCCCAAGTCAAATG